>NC_053452.1:81842833-82152254 GCF_015227805.2 Hirundo rustica
GCATGGCCAAGAGATCAAGGGAGGTGATTCTACCCTGGTATGACCCCACTTGGAGTATTGCATCTTGCTCTGGGACCCCCAACATAAGAAGGATGTGGTGTCATTTGAAGGGATCCATGGGAGAACCACAAAGATGATCAGAGGGCTGGAGCAGCTCTCCTATGAAGACAGGCTGAGAGTTGAGGTTGTTCAGACTAGTAAAGAGAAGACTTCAGAGATATCTTGTAGCAGCTTTCCAGTACCTAAAGAGCCTCCAAGAAAACTGAAGAGCGACTTTTTACAAGGGCATGGAGTGACAGAACAAGAGGGAAGTACTTTAAAGTAATCCCACTTTTAAAGAGGGCAGATTTAGATACTAGGAAGAAATTTTTTATTGAGGGTGGTGATGCCCTGGCACAGGTTGCCTGATGAAGCTGTGGATGGCCCATCCCTGGAAGTGTTCAAGGCCAGGTTGGATGGGGCTCTGAGCAACCTGGTCTAGTAGAAGGCGTCCCTGCCCATGGCAGGTGGATTAGAACTAGATTATCTTTTTGGTCTCTTGCAATGCAAATCATTCTATGTTTTTACAAAATGCTAACCATGTCTTCCTCACAGAACTTTTCCTTCTTATACTTTTAAGATCATTATTTTTAAAAGTAGATTTGTGCATAGCAATATACCTTATATAAGTTTCATATTTCAAGTGATAACCTAAACCACAGACAATCTCTATTTCTCTCAGTAAAGTTCTATTGGGAAATTTTGGCCCATATGTTAATGGGATACATAAAATTTGTAAGGGCCATTGATATAAGCAAGAAGAATGAAGTCTTACTGGTTAACACACGAAGCATCCATCTGGAAGAAGCTGGAGTCCATAAAGAGGTCAAAGGCTTCCTTTTTCCATGCTCTCCTTGTATACTGATATCCACTAAGACTGCTTAATAACTGGACACAAGCTCGATAGCTGGATGCATTGTGAGCACTAAACAAAGAAAAAGTCAACATAAACCAATTTTGAATTGTTGCTCTATAGAAGGTTTGACAGACATCTAATCCTTATCATGCCTGTTTCAATTTAAGTGCCACCGTCCAAAATTCTATTGGCTGCAGACATCTACATCAATTCAATAAACTAAAGATACCTGTGATTACGGAGGTAGGGCACAACATAGTGCATAATATTTACAAGCAAAGGAATAACTCTCTCTTTTTCATCACTGTAGAAAACCATGTCCAGGAGATGAGCCAAGACCTATCAAACGAGAAGAGGATACGTTATCATGCATTCTTTAATTGCTTTTTACCTATCATTCAGCTTTTTTTTTTTTTTTTTTTTTGGTATAATGTTCTTTACTGAACATTCAAGTTTATGATAGAATTGATCACATTTCAGGTATTATGCAAAATCCAGATTATAAAAATTCCATCATTTTTATAACACATTAAGGTAAAAGCACAGAAGCATAAGCTCCTGGTCAAAGCATTCTAGAGAATAAACTACAAAGAAAAAAAATATCAAAGACTGACTGCAATTATCAGCAGTAAATAAGATGTACCATAAGGATAAACACACAAAGTTTACAATCAAAAAAGTTGGCTATACTATACCTCTGGAAGACCATGCTTTGCACCACATCCATCTCAATGGGTTAGTAATAAAGTTTTTTATACTTCTACTTAACAAGACCCAGAATCCATTCACATCAGTGTTTCCCATTAAATCTTCTCCAAGCTACTAGTCCAAAGCTTCTCACAACACAGAAGTTTATTATAAGACAATATTCATTATCTCCAAGGAAACATTTACCTCAGAAAGTAAGGTCAATGCATGGACACTATAAACAGATGGAGTTATATTTGAAGTTTCCATTGCTGGAGACAGCATATCTAAATGAAGACAATAACAAAAAAATGTCCAAAGTTAGTTTTCTCAAGCCATTATTTACCTTAGAGTATATTTTAAAAACATATATTTTGAAGATGCACAAGCTTTGCCAGACACAGTAGTGCCGGAACAATACTGAAGAATTTTACATACATTCAAATATAGCAAAGCTGTTCTCTTCATTAGTTATAGCACAGAAATTAATGTTTTGTTTTAAATAAAGATGAAAACAAACCTACCTTCAACATCTGATTCTAAGTTGCTCCCATCAACCATAATCTTGGGGGAAGGCTTAACCTCTAAGTTTCGTCTTAGCCAAGTGGTCTGTTCCAAGGAAGAACCAGCAATTGCCCCAATGGCATCCACTATCTTGTGTGTTACATCCTGGTAGAAAAAAACACGTCAAGCATTTTAAGAACTTTGTGCAGAAAGGCTGTATTCGTTATCCTGATATGTAGAAATCCCATATGACCACGCAGAATTGCTTAATAATTTCTATATTATCAGTGATTAACTTCACAGAAAATGAGAGCTTTTTCAACAAATTGTAAATATAAGGAGAAGATATTAAAGAGTAATTTCATACTACAGAACTGATATCAAATATTTCTAGTACATTCAAGCATCTAGTTCCAACCCCACTGCCACGGACACGGACACCCTACACTAAACCAGGCTGTTCAGAATCTCATCCAAGTGGCCTTAAACAATTCTAGTGATGGGGCATTTGTAACTTCTCTCGGTAACCAGTTCCAGTGCCTCACCACCTTCACAGTACAGATTTTTTCCTAATATCTAATCCATATCTACTCTCACTTTGAAGCAATTCCCCCTTTCCTGTCACTACATGCTCTCATAAACAGTCCTTCTCCATCTTTCTTGTGGCTTCCTCCAGGTACTGGAAGCCTTCCCTTTTCCAAGCTGAACAAACCAAATTCTTTCAGGCTTTTCTCTTAAGAGGTGCTCCATCGCTCTAATTAACTTGGTGACCCTCCTTTGGACTTGCCCTAAAAGGTCAATATTCTTCCTGTGCTGGGAACTGCATGATCTTTAAGGCCCTTTCCAACCCAGGCCATTCTATGATTCTATGATTTACTGTTCAGTATTTTCAAAAGACATATACAACAAATTTCTTACCTGTAAATCTCTTTGATCTTTCTTATTCTCCAGACTTGGGTTTTTCATGATGAACTCATTAAGAACACTGAAAAAAATACAGAAGTTAAATATGGAATTTCTTCTCTTAATACGTTATTCAGCATTTTTCAGATTTAGAAAAAATCTGAAGATATTTATTTGCACAATATTTATTCACTAAATCCTATGGGATTGCAACTTATCGATATTCTAGGAAGCATCTTTTCAAGCTCCTTATGTTAACTCTGATCATAAGAATTTTTCAAGATATGTTTTACTTGATTATATACAAAAGTATCTTTAGAGACACTTTACTAGGGAAGCTAAAATATTGAAGAAAGTGGTCCTTGAAGAAAATACAGAAAAGCATATTCAAAATTATAATTCTAACAATCCACAAACTGTTTCCATGCTGATAATTCAGCCCACTCTAGTGGGTTTCAAATACATAAGAAACAGTATTTGTTGTTATTTTTTAGGAAAAATCAGAAACTTACATCTGTTGCTTAAAGAGCCTGCACCAGTCAAAGTATTATTAAGGTATGGTCATGGCTTATATCATACTATAATATAAAATGTAACCATATGTAGCCATTCCTCAGAGAAGAAACCAATTTGATAAGACCCACAGAACTCAGGCAATAACTCCACCAGTCAAAAGTAAGAAACAGAGATCTGAAAACACTAACACTTCAGAATAATTTCACACACCTACATTTGAGCATATCTGAAAACTGCAAATATCAGGAGCACTTACCCAAGTATAAGAAACTGTCCCGGAGCTGGAAGACCAACTTGTATGGAATCTTTTAAGAGAAGCAGCAGTGCTGCCCAGCTGTCTACTAAGCTGGTCACTGGAATCCTAAGGGAAAGAGAGCAGCAATGTCAATGATGAGAACATCATCTCCCTCAGGTATTATCCCCATTTCTTTTCACCTCGCAACTCTCCAGTCAGATATTGGCAATCAACACCCTTATAGATTCTTTTAATATTAGGTGGCTATGTCAAGTCATTAACAAACAGATGAAGGCAGAAGAAGAGCATTCTCAAAAGCGATGCTTTTCATTACAAAGCTGGAGTGGATGAATGAGTTAAAGAACAATTAAGATCAGCTTTCTTTGGGCAGGGGGCAGATTACCTGCAGGATTTTTAGGTGGGGGAAGAAAGGTGACGCAATACTCTGGAACTCACAAAATGAACCACGTTTTTTTAATGAACCTACAGTTCAAACCCATTATTTTGTCATTATTTATATTACACAGACGATTATTTATATTACACAGACGATTCATCATCCTATGACAAAAAGATGTAAAATGTTCAAATTGATCATACGCTTTCTGATGACAGAAATAAAACTAAGCTTCTTCTCTTACCTTTGAGTATAAGCATAGAAAAACTGCAACATGCAGACTTCCAGCGAAAGATGTTTCTAGAAAAAGATATGAAACCTGTGTGGTCAGAAAGAAGTGGCTTTTTTCCCCCCCTATCACTGTAAAACTGAATGCTATAATGCCACTGCAATGTCTAAACGTATAGCTTAATTTAATAGAATATTAAAAAAGTCCTTTCAGACATCGCTCTGTAAAGTTATGCTTCTCTTCATTTATCTCTTAGCTATAGTGAAAATTTTCACGTTGTGCTGATCAGCTTTGTCAATGACGTACCTGTACCATCAATGTTTTAAGCTTCTTCAGGAGGACATCATATAAATCAATACGATCTCTATAGTTTCCATACCTTGTCCTTTGCTATGGCTGGAGGCTGCTTCAGAACTTCTTTAACTGTCTGTATGACAGTCTCTGTTCTCATAACACTGATAGAGCGAACCAGCTCGACCAGCAGAAGTTGTTCTTCACCTGCTGTAGGAATAACCTAAAAGAATCAGATGTTATGTCACAGATTATCACCACAGACAATGGCTATGTCAAACCTAAGGCAGATGTGCTCATGGGATTGAAATTTTATTAACTAACAGTTCATCTAGAGACTTGGTATCACCTACTCTTCCCCTGAAGAATTAAGGAAGATTAACCCATTCTCAAGTGGTATCTCCCTGACAATACAGTTGCTAATTAGAAATACAAATATTGTCCATACTTCATGGTATTTTTTAACTAGAATGTCTGATTTTTTTCTTCTTCCTAACACTAAATCACTTAAAAGTATTACTGCTATTTGAAGTGACCACTATAATATAAACCTACCTTTGTCCTTGAAGTATTTTTGTTTTGCCTCCTTTCATTCCATACAAATGCAATAGCAGCCATGAAGTGAACACCATGATTCATTGAAATTGGACCCAAAAGTTCCAGAATCTGTTGCCTCAAATTCTGAAATATGAAAGCAGAACACATACCCCTTTAGATAAGCAGCTCAGGATTATGCTCAAAACATTTTCTCTGCAGAAAGCAAAGATGTGACATGCTGCACGTAACTGATACATTTTAGCTTAAAAGCATATTCAATACCCATTTATAAAAGCCTGGGTTTTGTGGTGAGTGAGCAGATGAGGACAAAGGTATAAAAATTCAATTTAGATTTAAGGGAAGGGAATCAAAATTATTTTGACAAATGTATTAATGAACAACTTAAATTATATTATCCCTGATGTTCTGACCTTAGTTGACCCAAGATTAATAGTGGTAATGGCTGCAGCAGCAGCAGTCGTTTTCTCCGAAGAATCTGCAAAGTGCAGGATGCTCCACAGTAAAGTCACAGAAGACATAATCATATGCAAGATAGAGAGGATCCCATTGCGTGCTTCAACCAAATGCTTCTGATCTACATTAACCAAAAGCTAGTGGGAAAGGAGAGAAGGGTTAAATATCTACATAAACAGCATATTTAATACAGAGTAAATTTAGACTTACCTTAACATGGGAGCTTTCAAACTTAACCCTTGTTGTGAGGTTTTTCATTAATTTTTACATTATGTACAGCTTTGAGACTTTTAAAATAATAGAGAAACTTTTGATTGAGTTGCCCAATAGCAAATGTACTCTGAACATGTGGGCCCTCATGTCTACAGCAATTAATTTTGTATCCTCTGCCTATACATTTGCAAAACAATTATTTCAGAATTTTAAGTCTAGCTAATACTCTAGGCAAAATTATTTATTTACATAAACAAAACCCGCTTTTCAGTCACTTTTATATGAATGGAAAGCAAAGGGTGTAAGAGTGGGGAAAAAAGCACAAAAACAAGATAACAGAGAAAACAGGGCAAAAGCTTGGAATCTGGATCAAATTCTTAACAGACACTATGCTCAGAATATCAGATCTAAAAATACAGCTTGAATAAAAAGAAAAATTGTGAATATTCTGATGGAGCAGAACGATAACGTTTAGACATATTGCAAGATGAACGCAACAATGGCAGCTCTGAAAAGTGGAATTTTAAAGGTCTTGGAGTTAAGGAATTCATACTTTACTTATTTCAGGGTAACAAAAAACAAACAACCAAAAGAAGCAAACAAATATAAGAGTGTTCTCTTAAAAGTATCATCCATAGACACGTGTTTTTCTATTTGAAATGTGCATATTGCCAATAACCCGCCCATATTGAGAGCTAAGACAATATATTTGTTATTTTTGTCACTCAGATCTTCGAAACTGCTAATATAATCATACTCCTTGATTTGACATGTACTGCAAAGGAATCTCTTAGACATCCAGATAATTTTACCTGGTGATACTGCGTAGATGGATCCAGGAGGCAGTAATGAATTATTGTTGTGATCCCTTCTAATAAAGTGAGAATCATATCTGGGGGAGTGACTGATGCCATCCAGAGAGGCCTAAAAGAAGAGTAATTTTTTTTTCAAATTAGTTAATCTGATAGTAAAGTAATTCAACACAATCAAATGTAGTTAAAAAGATTATACTTCTACATACACGTACCTATTATCAGATAATCCCGTTTCATATTTATACTGCTGAATTAAATTATCCAAGTTCCTGCAGAGCTGAAGAGTTACTGAAACAACCACCCTTTGAAGAACTTTCCCCATGTAAGGCAACGTAGAAGTGATAAGGCCAATCCACTGGGGATGCATTTTACAGGCACAGTGCTGGTGCAAAGCTCGTATCACTGCGCACAGAAACATGCCTTGGCAGGTTATTGGCTGGGAATGTAAATACTGCAGAGAAGTCATTGGCTGCTGGGGACCAATGTGCTCCAGGTCCGTTATGACAAAGTCAAACACGGTTTCATTTTCCTCAGGCACAGTCATTACTCTGTGTTCCAGCACAATCAGCCGTTGAAGTACTTTCAAAAGTTGTGACTGCAGAGTACTACCATTGTCAAATTCATCCTCCGAAAAATTTATAAGGCTGTCTTCAGAGAAGCCTTCTTCTACAGCCACTATGTTTTTTCCAGCTACCTTTTCACTGTGCCATTTCTGGGCACTGAAGATAGAAGAGAGCAGACAATGCAGGATCACTTTCTGAACTTTGCATTTGGACAACATGTCTGAAATAAAACTAGGAAAGCCCTTGGCAGAGCTTTCTATCACTTTTGCCAACTCAGCAAAGAGAAGTGTCAGAATTTCTATACTCATCATTTGCATGTTGCGGTTTCCTATGAGGTCTTGTGAGGTTACTTTAACATGAGTTGGATAATGGCTCCGCATGTAGTATAAACACAAGGAGATAAGAATTTCTATGTACATAGAGCTCCGAAAGTTATGGTTAGAATCAACTGGGATGTGACTATAGAAATCCTTGCCCATAACAGATATTCTATGCCTGGCTAGAAGATTTTGGAGCAATGAAAGCTGAGGAGTGTATGCATTGTTGACACTGGTAGTGGAGATGGCACTTACAAAAGCTGAAGGATTTGTTTTCAGAATTGCCTTAATTGCAGAAAAAGCATACAATGTCCTTGAAGAGTCATACAACTGGAGATAAAGCAGCACATGTTGATACAGTGGATGGATATTGAAATTAGGAGATTTTCGCATTCCTGGGGATCCGACATCACTTTCTATTTCTGAAATTTCTCCTTCTCCACAACTGTACCAATTTTCTAAATCAAGACCATCACTAAAGAAGACATTTGTTTGTTTAAGCTTTTCTGTCTGGGCTTTCTTCTTCTCTTCATCTTTCTTTTTGGCTATTTTTACCTTAGGTTTTGCACCTGGTTGCTTACCAGCCTCTTTAACAATTGTTTCTTTTTCTGACATTTTTTCTGGTTGCTTTCCTTTAAAGCTGAACTGAATACTACTGTGGCTACGTTTTCTAGACTTCGATTCACTGGAAGAAAGAGTAAGATCAGAGAAGGATTGCTGGCTTTCTGCAATACAAGGTGAAGAGTTATTTCTGGACATTTCATCTCCTAAGCTCTCAAGTCCAGTCTCAGTTGAGGCTGATAGTAACTGTGAGCTGTCATTACTCAGTAAACTACTCTGGCTACTTTGAATATTTTGATCATCACTTTTTGTAACCTCTACAGTGTTATCCAAAGAGCTGAATTTACATAAAGCATCCTCAGAGTGAAGACCATCTTTAACTGGTTCAACTTCTTCTCCAAGACCACTTACAACTTTGCATATAAGATCTGTAACCACTTGCTGCACAATTTCATCAGGTGAGTCTTCTTTCAGAGTCTGAGAACTATCTTGAGCACTCAGGCTTTCTGTTTCCACTTCATAACTGATGTTGTCTCCAGTAGATGACTGAGAACAGCCAGAGTCAGAACTCTGCAGTATTTCAGCTTGATGATCAGGAAGGTCAAAATCAGACACAACCATTGGTATGGTCTCACTGCTGGTACTTAACAAGGAAAGCCTGTCACTCAGAGGGTTGACAGTCAGGCTGAAGTTCTCCATTTCATCCACACCGAGTTGTTTCTCATTGCCTTCTTTAGGTATAATAAGTTGTCCTTGGCTTACGGGCATGTGGGAGAATGCTTGAAGAAGAACACAAAAAACCGTATATATATATAAGATTTTGTTCTTCAGAATAAGAATTCAGAATTAAAATTTAGAATTTAAACTATTATTGAGACTTCAAGTTATGAAGGCATGGTAAATAGTGTCTTTCTATTTCACAGAAGAAAAATGTTAATAAGCAAATAACATATTCACAAAAATAAAGCAGAATTATTTTAGCATTACAGCTTAACAAAACAACGTAATTCTCAGTGAAACATGCAGTCTTATCTGCTTCTGTTTTCGCAACAAACAGAATTAGTAAATTCTAAACTAAAATTACACAATTCATGCAAAACTTGAAGACTTACTGGTATGTTTTGAGCCAGCCCCACATCATTCATTAAAATGTTTAATTACTTGGTTAAGCTTCAAGCCATATTCTTATGTTCTACCAAGACTCCATAAGATCTAACAAAAGGCTCTGCATTAAAATACTTACATATCATTTTAATCTAAAACCAATAAAACTTTAAACAGTACTTGAGAAACACAAATTTGAATTTGGAAAAAAACACACAAATTCAATTATACGCCATAGCTATTCCAACATTTTTTTCAGTTACCCTCAAAAATTTCTCCTATGATTTTAACATTGCATGTAAACAGCAAGCAAAAAAAGTTAGGGAACTTCCTACAGTCTTCTTGGGTACATACCATCAGCACAACTGAACTTCTGCATGAACTGCTTTTCATTTTCTTCGTCAGGGTGATTGGGAGATTTAGTCCAGTAACATTCAGCCTGTACTCGCTGAACAGAAACTCGCTGAGTTTTTGGATGGAGAAGCAGTAGGAGCAAAGGTTCAAGAACCCTTGCAATATCATGTCTTTGAAGCACTTGGTTTAACCAGGCTTGTCCCACTGACCAAGTAGAACCATCCAAGCTATTGAGGCTGTCCAGCATGATAAACAAAGATCTAGAATGGAAAGAAGAAACAATCTAATGGATATTGTAGATTACTCACAGAGTAATCTCATTTTAACCTGACAGATGACAAATTTAATGTTAGTACATACTCCAGTGTCTTCTCCATACAAAGCAGTATTTTCTTTGGAATCAAAACTTTTTACCTGATCTTTATACTTTAGTCTAGTCCAATGAAGGAGTGGGCAGGAAAAGCTAGTAACAAAGACAGTTCTAACAGTTGTTCTAATAGTAGCAAGATCAAATATTCATACAGCTCTTAGCATAACAAGCCTTTGTTGGCTTCTAAGTGGTATGCCATTAAAAAATATACAGCTTTAAAAGTCAATTCACAAGTATATATGGGAAAGAAAACATTTGAAGATCTTGTCTTCAAGAACAGAGGGGAGAAATACATTCAGCAGTTCCTACCACCATTATTTTCTTCTTTTAACAGTTTTAGCCTTGAAAATCCTTTTCAGATTTATGGAAAAACAATATATATATTGGACTCTGAATTTTACCTACTGTTTTACATTCTCCAATAGTACATGTTCATAAGCTTTTTCTTGTACGCAGAGAATTTATCAGCATTTATGCAAGGAGTGACAGCATAAAAGAAAGAAATAACCTTTATACTCTGCTCCTTACAGGTAAATATGCAATACAAAATCTAAATAAACAGTTTTTCATAACATTTGTGCTAGCTGAAGAAGACAAGAGTAGTTCAAAGTCCAGATCTTCAGTCTTTTCTAAGAAGATAGTCCAATACCAGAACACAAAACAGAAATCCTCTGCTGCTTGCCATAAATGACCTCTTACACAAAACACAGATTAAACAAAAGAACTCATATTTTAGCACTTGCTTGCAATTTGGTTTTTCAGTTTTTTAGTTTTACTGTTACTTTCTAGTTCATATAATTCAATTCTGGGTAGATTTCTCTCCTGCTTCTGTTTTTATCAAAACAGAGCAAGAACCCAGATATTAAGCTCAATATATACGACAGTGATTTTAACTATAGTGATGGTCAAGGAATACAGTGACAATTTCTTCCCCACTCTTTATAGCTTCCAGGAAAAACGTAACAGCTTACATAATCATCACTGTGAAAGAAATTTTGTCTAACACAAATTCTTTTCTTCTCCTTCTTCGTTCTTCTCACAGCTACACTGTAGCTTTAACTTTTAATTTTTAAACTCCCTATGTTGCCAGTATAATAAATAATATAAACCAAAGATTCCGAAATAAAATTATTTCAACTGAATCAGCCTTGCGATCACCAACCTGTCAAAGGTGCGGCCAAAGGAAGAAGATTTGTTAATATGAAGATCTCGTGTGAGATGCCATAGAACTGCAAACTTAGCATGAGCTTCCATTCTTACTTTCTGTGGACCAAATCATAAATTAGATCTGTCAGAATGTAACAGCTTCTGATAAGAAATAGAAAAAGAAAATCATACAGCATCCTAAACTATATAAGATATAATGAAATTAACTTCTTTGATAATGTGTTTAAATACTATTTTTAATCTTAAAAGCAGTAGTAGCCAACAACAGGTGTCTGTGAGCAACTTAGTACCATAAAAGGATTCCCTCCTATCTTGATCTTGCCTTAAAGTTTAGCCTGTCTCTTTCTAGTTAACTTATTTTCATTCCATTATTGCCATACTAGAAAGAAACAGAAGAATTTTCTAGCTAGACATGTAGATAGACTTCTTCACAAACGTGCAAAATTTAGCTCTGGAACAAATTGGACAAACACGACATGCTTACTGTCCAAAGGATTCATAATGACTAGTAATAAAATGCAGACTATCATAGAATCATAGAATATCCTGAGTTGGGAGGGACCCACAAGGATCATTGAAGTCCAGCTCAGGATATTAATGGTAAAAATGGTGTAAAGTAACAATTGTTCAGTTTCTCTCTTTACTGAGGCTGATCCAGGCAAAGAGATATTCCAGTAAGGCTGTAAACAACAGTAGATGTCATGATATGATTTGAACATGTGTATAAAAACAGCTTCAGCCAAAACACAAGAAAGCTAGTAAGCAATTGTAGGTGTGAACAAAGCACAACAATCAGGACAATTACACCAAATAAATAATCAAAATTACTTCAAGTACTATAAGGGCTTAAACTAAACTACTAGACTATAAGCAAAATAAGAGGACAAAGATTTTCACTTGTTTGTTCTTAGAATATATGGTTATAGGAAATGAACACTAGGTACATTTACCTTTAACCAAAGTGATACAAAACTAAAAACTACTAAAACCACTGACAATTTGGCATACTTCCAGACTTAGTTTACATCATACAACTTAAGAAGCTTTGCAACAGCTTATCTATCCAATATTTGTCACAATAATGAAAACTTTAAGTAAAAGCTTTACTTTTACTTAAAAACTTTAAGAAAACTTTGAAAATCACAAAAAACCAAACAGTTCCTGTTAAACAAACTAAAAATAAAACAGAACAACCTCTTCATGCCAAAAACAAAATCAAAAGAGACAGCAGCATTCTAGAAAGTAAAGCAGACATCACTTGTATTTAGAAATAAAATGCTTCTCACAGGAAAATAATCCACAACACTGCTGAAAAATGTATACACAAAATAATTCACTGACAGTTATTGAATAGAGTGAAAATACCAATTCCCAAACACATTGATATGACTTCATGTAAGCCCTTGCAATCCACGCTGTGAAGATGTAAGAAGGGAAGTTCTATGTCCACAGTCACAGCAGTTTACAGACCAGCCTAAGTGAAACTAAAAATCATCACCAATTTTAGCAACATGGCAAGCTGTGAACTGCTCTGATAGACAGACTAGCTCACATTCACTCTTCTTCACCTGGTAACTCTGGTAGAATGGCAAAAAGGTAAGAGCTCTGGACATCACACAACACAACCATGAGTTGCTAGAGTGTGTAAACAAGTAATTCCCTACCATTCATACTGTTGGAGCTGTGAAAACAGCTCATATACCTAAAATTTAAAGCACTACAAAGACCTCGACTCAAATGTCAAATTGACAGCCTCTATGTGAAACAAATTTCTAGGTGAAGAAAAAATAAAATAAAGTACCTGTCATGACAAGAACTCCTACTACCAACAGCAAAAACTAAGCACATGCTTTAAGTATTGGGAAGCATCACACGACTTTGATAAGAGAGTCTCCTGCATAAGTCTGTTGCTGAATGCTGAAAAACCTCCTTTGTCTAGCATGAAACTAGAGGCTCATCACAGACCTAAAATAACATTTGAAACAATGTAAGGCAACCTTTTTTCAATATTGAAGTCATTCCTACCCTCCTGTGAGGGACCAAGTCCTTTTTCTAAATATATTTCTGTATATACTTTACTCATCTTTAAGTAAATACATGAACAACTTGCCTTGTCTCTGTGAGTCAGCTGCTGACTAATAACATCTTCACAAATGCTGGAAGATGGGACGAGGTTGTGCAGCTGGTAGAAGAGCTCCACACTCTTCTGATGATGCTGAGGAGTTCCATCACCCAGCTGGTCCCAAAGAGTTAAAGCTATATGCTTTGTACATAAAAAGAAAAGTTGCAAGAGACACAAGTGAGTGACTATCATGCCTTGTTTTGCTCTGTGCAGCAATGGGAGAATCACATCTGATAACACACTACGACCAAGAGGCAATCTGTAAAATGGTACCTTTAGTATGAACAGAAGGAACTGTTCGAAACACTGCAATAGTTTACTTACTACATAAAAAAATTCCTGTTAAGGAGTCAGAACAGAAATAAATTTTCATTGAAATATACTTAACTACATAATATACCCTGATGCTGATTATCTTTTGCAAAAGATTTCTTACCTAAACTACACAAATGCTAAGATTGTTTACCAGAGACCAACATTATGCACAGCTCAGTTTCATACCTTTGCTGATTAATGCTGTTATTCAATCAGGTTTTGTTTCTACCTTTAAAATATTCATTTAAACAAGAATTTTCACACGAGTGGTCAGTAAGACAATTGCAGCAGGAAAACTTACTGTGTATTTCATTTAGATTCTAACACAGGTTACAACTGTTATCAAAATATTCAACAAAAAAAATTGTTTTACCATGTCAAGCATGGTAAAAGGACCAAGACCTATTCTCCTATAGACAGAACAAGAAAATAGCAATGAGATACTGAAGCTAACCTTGAAGAAATCTGTCTTTTCAGCCATATATCTCAGATTGCCTTGAGTAAGAGGAGGTCTGATAACGACAGCCACTCTTCCCTGGTTAGGACTAAGAGGCTGAGCAGTTTCCACACTGTTCAGATTTTCTCCAGTGACAACAGCAACAGATTGAGTCAATCCAACCAAGTCCATCACGAGGGAAATAGTTACACCCTGGACACTGAAATCGCTTGCCTGCTTGCAAGCATTCATTAAAGTCTGTAGCCACAGTGGAGGTTGTACTTGTTCACAGTCTGAAACACAAGTCATAGATAATACATTTATTTAACAATCTAAATACTGTAGAATTTTCCTCTTGTATTCCGTAATTACACGTGCAATTATCCCTTCATATTACAATCTGCCCATTGTATGGGTTTAGGAAAATGTATGTGAGAGGAACATACTTCCTGATTTATCTTTAAAATAATCCAATTAGGAATGCAACACTGTATCACTTCAAACATTTAGTAACCAAACATGAATAGAAAAAAATTTAAAAGGAAGAGAAAAATTTTATGGAAATGCATGCATTCAGATGATTTCCTCCTTTAGGCAAAACTGAACTTTTAGTAGTTAGCACATCCTTTCAGCCACTTTTCTTCTTCACAAAATTTTCCACCAGCAATCAAATCTTAACACTCTAGATAGAAGTCTGGAATAATTCTGTAATATATTTTATAGAGCCTAGGTTAATATATTATATAATATACACGCAGACTAATTTTAAGTTGACAAAAAATGGATTTGGCAACACTTTAAAAATAGAAGCCTCTGAAAATTAATGGTTTGGGTGAAGAACTATGATCCATTAGACCACTGTTTTCACTGCAGGCAGTTGTTTCCTCCTTTTTACTGTTCTCTCACTTTATCAAGCCATTCTCTGGGTTGATACTGAAAGTGTCTTTCTCCAATGTTCACAGTCAACTCTCCACATGACCCTTGCACCCTTTTATTTTAGAGATACCAAAGTAACTTCTCTTAAAACTTTAAAAAGACTCTACTGATCACGTTCCTAAAAAGGCAAATGATCTAGAATCAGACACAAGTGAAGAAGTGTTATTTAATAGGAGCAAATACAGCACTCTTTTAGAATCAAGGGAAGAATGATGCAATTCCTAATTTATATCCACAGCTTCACTGGAGTCCATATATACCTTGCAATTCCATATTGTGTTCTAGAGTTTAGACATATAACCACTGTTTTCAGTTTCACTCAGTTCCCTTTGTAATTTCTTCAATTAAAGATAGCTGAGAAATTAAGGATACAGCAGAGTTAAAGCACGGTTATGTTGTATAAATATCAGATTAACTTGTCTCCTTCAAATAAACAGACTGACCAGTGATTAAGAGCGATTGGGTCATATCATTAATGCAACCCTTCAAAAACACGTTCCAAATTTAGGAACCCTTCAACAAACAGCCTCTTCTGCAATACAAAAAGCTCGCATCAATAGATAGGGTAGTGTGAGAATTATGGTAACTACCTTCTTCCATTCTCTGTTGCAGTGCAATTCTCTATTATGGGAAATAGAGCCATCACTATTCCCATCTGCCCCGCCATTCTATACAACAGATGTTCACATTTGGAACAAAATCCTTCCTGTTGCTTGTATCCACCTACAATCTATGCTTATTTCTGGAAGTTACACTGTTCAATAGACTGCAAATGATGCCTCACAAACAGGAACATTCAGTTAATGAACAAGAAACATAAATCCAAGACATTTAATGAAAGTGAAAAGGATTCCTCATATGAGGCACACACTACTCAGGCACAACAGGCTCTCTGCTCTATAGTGCACAATGCAGTGATAATCAAGTGCTACGTGAACGAAGAAGTAATAAGCAAACAGCTGACATTTTAGTCTTTGGACACAACACTCATTTGTAGCCTGTTTGGGAGAAATAAATAAATAAACATCTTAGTATTTTTAGGGTCATGCTATAAAAGCACAAATACTCTGAGACAGATCTTTTAGAAAAGGTAGAAAATCTTTGGTGTTGTCATACTCATAACTAATAAACAGCTATAACCAAACTGCCTTCAACTGACAAATATTTTATGCCTGGATGTTGCAAAGTCAAATATATGCTCTGCTCCTGTCTATAATGAAGACATAAGACATCTTAAAGACCATAGAACCAGAAGCAGTCATGTTAAATTATCATGCTTGCTTCCAAAACCAAAAAAACCTACTCATCTCCAAGCACCGCCCACCATTTAGCCTTGATTTGAAAATTGTAAATAAGAACAAAAAGCTACAACTAGGAAGTTTCCTAGAAAAAATAAAACTAGAGATGACTCCGACAGTAGCCAAAATTAGTGTTACTATTTCCTGCATGCTCTAAGCATATCCATCATGAAAACATTTTCAGGAGCAACTCTCAGACTGCAGATCAGAAGGGGATGCAAAATTGGAACTGTAAATTGAAGACTTTACAAACAGTAAAAAGGATTGTTCATCCTAAAACATCACAATTTACAATAATCCATAACTGTCAATGTTTTAATCCTGTCTATATTAATAGTTTCATCTATCTGTGAACACATCCATATCTCAACAAAACTCATAGTTCTTATTTTGTTCCTTGATGCAATTATAGCTAGAAGCATTTTTTGCAATAACTGTTCTTTTAATAGGAGTGAAGTAGAATTAATTAAATTTCTTAGCTGGTATGATTTTTATTGGACAGTAGCTTACGTTTTCCACATATTGCACATCAATTCAAAATTGATAAAAGGAAGCTGAAAACATACTTGATGTGAACTGAGGCTATTTCAAAATATGACAAAGAAAACATAGTGGATCCATACAGTAAAGAGGAAGATTCAACAATCTAGATTCTACTCTCAGGCTTCAGTTTTGCATAATTTATATTTTTTACAATAATATTATTACTGACAAATTCCTTGCCAGTAATGTTCTTAAAAAATTATGAGAAAATAATTTCGTTTCCCAATGTAAACCAATTGACGCAGAAGAAATTTCCGAGAGGAATGGCAAAGAGCTACACACACAAAGCATGATACTATTACTTTAAATTTTTTTGGCTGAGAAATAAAAATTATTATTTTAAAAACAAAGAACAAATGAGAGTGCAGCTTACCAACTTCAGGCTTCCCAGGATGTAACTCTGAAGTGCGGTTTCCTTCAGCAATGTAAACGGGAAAGCTTGAACATTCAAGATAGAGCTGACAAGCAGCAATAAAGGCAGGAAGGTATTCTTTCGGTGTTTTCTTCTTTGTTTTCTTCACCTTAGCATCATCCTGTGATTCTCTGTCCCATTTTGTGCTCTGTCCTTGCACTCTACTGGGGTCTACGGGAAGCTCTGCCCCTAAGGGCTGAGACAAGGAATTATTCTGAATGATATACAGGTTGATAAATCTGGTCAAAAACTGTTGGACATATTCCAAACAGCACTGCATTGCAGTCTTTTGGATTGTTTTCCCACTACGACTTGCTGTCCCTTGTGTCATTATGGAAGGAGGCTGTACAATGGTTTCCTCAGAACCCACGGTTGATGCTGTCTCAGTCTCTGAGGATGTGCTACCAACAATAGGGATGCCAAGTGCACCGTGACCTTCATTCAGTGCTCTGTCAATATCATCAGTTGTATCTGCCTGGTATTGTACAAACTCAGTGAATCCGCTTTCTGATGATCGACTGCTTGGAGGATTTTCACCATCTTCAAACACATCATTAGGATTTTCAAGTGACACTGATGGCACCTGAGTAAAATAAAAGTTTAATGACTGTTAAAAATAGGTTACCTAGGTCTTAGCAAAACAATATCTATTAGTGTCTTCATCTGAAAGCAACAATTTTATTCCAGAGTTTACAATGTATTCATACAAATACATTTCATGCAAAATTATGTTTGGTGTTCCTGTAAGCCTGCCAGATTAAGCTAACATTAAAGAAAACTGTTTATCAAGAAAAATATTTACATACTATTGGTTTTAACATTTTCTTCATATCATAACCATATCTATTCTATCATGAAAGAATGCATGGGCATAGGTATTATCAATTTATACAGCATCATAAACTGCCAAATACAAAGGTATAAAGTATTAATTTAAAAACTTCTGATCATTTGCAACTAGAAAGAAAATAAATAATCCCCTCGAAATGAGAAGGTTGCCACAACAACAGCAGTCTTTCATGACATATTATGTCTTAATTCCTTATCAATTCAGAATATGCACATATAGATGAATGGCTTTTACTCAGCACCCACAGTGGCTTTTTGCGCTGCACTAGTTCTCTACTATATTAGTAAATGACAGCATAGTCTCTTGTTTTCTGGTGAGAACATGAGGTAGGGAAACAACTGAAACAGAAATGCATCAGTCAGTGGCCCTAAATGGAGGTGCCCACTTCCTTCTGATTCTACATTTTACTGGCAAGGGCAGATGTTGCCTGACACCTAACAGGCCCAGAAGTTTTGACTCTAATCACTACATGTGTTAAATACAGAACTTGAGTATTATGTACTAATATGAAAAACTTTTTCATGAAGAAATAAAAAAGTGACATTATTATTTACAGTGAATGTCTTGCTTTACCAGAGATGAAATAAGAATGGAAATTTGAGCTGCAGAAAACAGTGAAAGTTATGTATTAAAAAGCTTGAAGAGACATAAATTATGAGTCCATTTTACAAAATACTATCTAAAAGTTATTAGAAGCATGCAAATCATTTCACTATCTCTTAAGAGAAACCATGGCCACATGAGACAGCTGTAATTGGAAGCAGAACGCCACTGAGGTTCAAAGGGCAACATCATTCAATTAAAAAAAAAAAAAAAAAAAAAAAAAACACCCACAAAACCCAAAAGGCAGGTATCAATTAGCTAGAAAGAATAACGATAGGATCCTGAATAAAGGATGTTGGAGTCCTAACTGACAAGGGGAACACGAGCCAGTAGTGGATTCTTTTGGTGAATCAGACCAGCCATATCTAAGACCCTATCAGCAAAAGTACTGTCACCAAATCCAGGGAAGTAATTAATCCCCTCTGCTCAGCAGTTTTAGGTCCCCAACCAGAATACTGTATCCAATTTTGCACTCATTAGTATAAAAGAAACGGTGATGTACTGAGTATGCCAAATGGAAAGTCACCACAGGTGCTCCTGACATGGAAGGAATGCTCAGAGAGTTGGATTTAATCAGAATGCTAAAAATTGTGGAGGGGGTGAAGATGGCTTTATTGCTCTCTGTGAGCTCCCATTAGGCAGATGAAAAGATGCAGATGCTCAGAAATCCAAAGTGAAAAACACAAGGCAACCAACACAAGCTGCAACAACAGAAATTCTGATTAAATAACGGTGCAAACAAAAAAGCTGTACAGAGAAGTCATGGTAGCTGCATCCTTGGAGATACTCAAAATTAAGACAAATATGATCCTGAGTGACATGACCTAGCTTTAAAGTAAAATCTAGCTTTGAAATCAGCCCTGCTTTGAGCTGTGCCCTGCAACTGTCACTTCCAACCTAATTTATTCTATGATGTTTCTTAAGTTTCTTCAGCTGGAAAACAAGGATTTCAGGGCATGTCACTAAACACACCCCACAGAGCCATGGCTGCATAGAACAAACTGGACAAAGTTAAAAGAGAAATAGCAGCTCACTGGTTTATTGTATTTCTTTAATAAATTATTCTAAGAACTTAACAGTGACAGTAAAATACATGATGGATATTAAACCAATGCACATAAATTGGGTGAGAGGAGAATCCGCTTTTTCCTGATACTTAACCAAAATATTGAATTCTTTTCAGTCTAATTATTTTACTTCATCATACTCTTGAAGTGCATTACAAACTTTAGTCAATTATTTATTTCTTAGGCCCTGATTCTGAAGTGATTTATATAGGTATAGTATTAAATCTGGGTAAAAACCCTTAAGAACCAAGAAACTTTACCACAATTATAAGTTATTTTGATTAGCCTAGTTTCACATATATTGTGATATCTAAATCTAATCAAAGATTTGTAGGGTGTTCAACACAGGCTTGGAAAGTCCATTTCTTTTTTCTGCATAAGAAGCAATTTTCCAAGATGCTGCAAAACCTAATCAGTTACCTTTTTATTTTCCCATTCTTTGATGGAGCTGCTGTGTCCAGTAGGAAGCTGCAGGATACCATCTGTACCAGCAGAGAGCAACGGAGGCTGAACCTTACTAAGGATCTTTGAGCAGAGTCTGAGAGAATCAGTAAGCTCAGACAAGTGCAAAGTATGAAGATGGCTTGTCAATGCAGAAATCATCCTGAGCAACAGCTGAGGCAAGTGTTCTGTCTGTATTTCAATGTAAGTCTCCTAGTAACAGGAGTAGTAAAATAATAATAAAAACTTGTTAATTGTCACACCAAATTCCACCCTGAAATTTATTTTCTATAACAGAGCTACCTATCATTTGCTTAACTGTGTTCTAAACATACAGAACATGGAAAAAGGAAAATTAATATCTTAATATACAAGAATAAGAAATACATGCTTTAATAAAAAGTATTTACAAAATTAACTTTAAACTTGGGTAACAAACAAATACAAATATTTAAATATTTAGCTCTTTTTCAAACTAGTACATATTGTTCATTACAAAACAAATACATTAAAAAACATCATAACAAGGGTGAAGAATGCTACTATTACTTTATTAATCTTAAGATAAAAGTTTAAGAATGAAAGATAAACAAGCTATTAAGAACTAAAGGAAGAACAGGCTGATTGCCATACCTGACACAGCACTCTCATACTTCTAGTAGGCTTTGAAATGAGAAAGCAGAGAATTGAGGAAAGACAGGTATAGAAAAAACAGTTCCAACAGTCTTTGCTATGTTAAGCAATGACAACAGAAAAAGAAGATACATCTTATGACATTTAAAAGATCCTTAAAAGAAAGCAGGACATTTAAACTAGCATATCAAACTACAAAAGACTACACTTGCAATGACTACACAGAAAAGAAAATGAGGACAGACTAAAATTTTCAGGTATAAGCATCATAAACCCCATTTCAATTATGACTAACCAGTCTATCAAGAATCATATAATGAAACAAAACCTTTTAATGTCAATTTATGCCAATATATTTTCAGGAAAAGCAATTAATAAAGTATATATAGTATTTCTGCAGACCATAAATATATAGAATCCCAATGTTAGTAATGAACAAGGTAATTCTTACCAAAGAAACAATATCCAACAAAAAATCCACTAACAAGCAGAAATTTGTCAGAGGTAACTCAGATTGCTCACTATCACCTCCAGGCCCAGTTTGAAGTCTGGCATGTAAAGTCCTCCTGCAAAATTCAAAGAGTGTCACAATATTTTCAATTCCCATATTTCTGTAACTTAATGCTGTATATATTGGGGAAAATCCCTATAAACCAATCAGCAATTTATCATTTTATTGTTAAGGGACTTATTTGGCCCCATGCCAAATAATGCTTTCAGAACAAGCAGTAACTAGCCTTTTAGTGTAAAACAAACTGTCTTCATTTGTAAAATAAGGAAATTCAAGCTACAGAAAACTGAGCATGGAAGACAAAAAATTAGATAATACAGCAGCCCATGTAGAAAAAAACCCAAACAAAAACAATTCTCCAGATTTCATTTATTTATAATGCAATTTCGTATCCATGTTGATTGTGACACTACTTATATGTAGTGAAATACTCACCTGCATGGCTGTTGATGACTTTCCTTATGTAAGCAATTCAGACCAACACATAAAAATCAAGTCACAGACATCTAGATCAACCTCTCACACTGAGCAGGACTGCTAAAAACACTAGATAAATTTGCCCAGTTTCGTTTAGCAGAGTTCTGGAAATCTTATAAGAAAGCTCCACAGCCTTCCTGGCTTCCACTGTTCCACCTTTTTTCCACTGCTGCACAGTGTTCTTAGCAAAGCTTTTCTCGAAATCCAACCTGACCACTTGAGTGAGCACTTGTCACTGTCCTTTGTTTTCCATCAGCTGTTATAAAAAGTATAGCTGTATGAGCATTGAAAATGCCCTTCAGGAAGTCACAGGGTGCCATTCAATTTCCCTCTTTACCAGGCTAAACCAAACTCACCTACCTCAACCTTCAATGCAGAGTCCTATAACTGACCAGCTTAGCAGTTTCTCTACTAGAGTCTCTTCAGTTTCTCAACACTTCTCCTCAGGTGGTGTGTCCTAAGCTGGACACAATATTCCACATCTGTCCTTAGAAACACTAAGTGAAAGGAGAAATAACTTCCTTTCACCTGCTACATGTGGTCCTCGTAATGTAGAGCCCAAGACACCGTTTTCTTTAGTTATGACAGCACACTGTTGGCTCATAGACAAATTCATGTCCAAGTATCTTAATATTTTATCAAGAAATTCCATTAGCAATGAAAAAAAAATTCTACAAACTTCATTTGACATCTCTACATCATCTACCCCTTGCCACAGAAAAAAACCCTGCTCTTCTGTGGTCCCTTCATTCACTTCCCTCCTGTTAATATTTTCAGTTTTCCCTGGTTTGTGGTTTACTTTTTTCTCCTGTAGCTTTCCTGGTCATGCACAGGATTCCCGCACTTCTTTTTGCCTAAAAGAGCAGGACTAATGACAACAAATCAGGTCTCACAAATCTATTAGTTTTACCAAAAGCCATTTGTACAATGAGTAATCCTGTACTGGCCAGACAGAACAAAACCTAGCTTTGGGTCACTCTGGAGTCTTCCCTTCAGTAGAAGGGCTAATTCTGTCCCTTGACTTAACCTAGACACTGAGTTTGAGAGAACTCACGTTGCCAAGACACACGACCACATTGGACGAAAACTGGCCAAAAGATTAAAGTTATAGGGGTAGGAGGAACAAAATACTTACAGGCTAAATGATCTCATGAGACTGACTTCTTTGAAGAAAAAAGTATATAAAACAAAAATTAACTTCAACTTTACACATATGGAGATTAAATATTATCACCTACCTACAACACTCCTCAAACCAACGAGCAATGTAATCCCACATATAATAAGGCTCAAAGGAATTGAAAAGAAGATTGGCAGTTTTAATCAATTCTGCTGTTTTCTTGTTTTCTCTCAGTTTGCTGAAAAAATAAAAAGAACACTTATATTTTCATACTTACTTTTCAAGTTATATAACCACACATCACTGTAGGTTTATCCAGCATCAAGTAACACTGACAAATTATCCTCCTTTCATCCCTACAAGTAGCTGTCGCTCAAGGGCTTGGGATATTGGCAGGCTGTTCATACCAGTATCTTTTCACAGTAGCTAGGTTTCTACTCTATCCTTTCCTTAATATTTGTTTTAACCACTTTTAATAGATCTGTTTTTACCATAATTGTTCATACAGTTGTCTCCTCTCCAGTTTTGAACACCCTCCTCTCCACCTTTCAAAATATTAAATTCAAACCTTGAAACTCTATATCCCACTACCCAGCTCTTTTGTAGCAGTCTTCATTTTTGTACTACAAGAAAACTCATCAGTCTATTTTGTTTTTGAAGAACACAGTCATAAAGAATATCACAATCAATCAAACAAGCATTTTTGTCATGGATAAAGAATAAAACGTGCTAAATATTAAAAAATAAAAACAATAAAGCCAACCACTTCACACCTTTGCACTGAACACAGATGTTACAATTAACATCAGTAGATCCTTCATGAAGAAAACACGTCACAGTCCCACAGGCTTCACAGTCATGGTTCCCTCAACAAGCATATATATTCTTTAATACAAAATACATTAAACTCATTATTTACCTGCTTAGCTGTGTGTGATCTTTGTTGAAAGATGGTTCTGTCTGAAGCTCCAATTCTGCTTTGCACTGTGTATATAATGTTCGAAACACTTCAATCAATACATCCTCTAGGATAGCAGGGCCTAGGGAGAAGTACCAGCAGTCACACTTGCTTTATAGCACTGTCAGCAGTCCGCAGCTGAAAGCTATTGAAATCATTAACTAGCTTTGGTCATTGAAACCACAACATTTCTTCCGGTTCAATCTCATAAACTACCTGAATGTCAGAAAGTTTGGTTTGTTTGCATTCCAGAAACACTGGAATGCAACTGTAGTGCCTGGGAGTACACAAAGCACCAGCAGGGTTCTTTTGCTCCATGTTCAATGTGCACACAATTGCAGCTGGATACAACCACACCAACCTCAAAAGCTATGCTTGTCTTGTCACAGCAGTACAGGTCATGCTCAAGCCAACATATTCCATTTATGAGCTCAGGACAATGTAAATGGACTTCATGGAGTCTTGATCAGAGGTGAATTTCAGTCAAAAACACTTTGAAATACTCACCACTAAGCTATCTCATGCTGTTAGCATATGGACACTACACTCAAATATTTAAATGCAAATACAAGATAAAATATTTTGAGCATCATCCTTCCTTTTAATTTGAGGCAGGGTTATTTTTAGCTCAGGATACAGTCCACAGGGTACTATTTTAAAGTATTTTTGAAAGTGTGCAGTTGCAGCCCAGGAAGCCAACTACAGCCTGGGCTGAATTGAAAAAGTGTGGCCAGAAGGCCATGGGAGGTGATTCTGACCTTCTATTCTGTACTGCATCCATCTCTGGGATGCCCAACATAGGGACATGGACCTGCTGGAGCAAGTCCAGAGGAGGATCACAAAGATAATAAGTGGGCTGGAATATCTCTCCTGTGAAGACAGGCTGAGATAATTGGGGTTGTTCAGCTTGGAGAAGAGTAGGCTTCAGAGAGACCTCATTGCAGCCTTTCAGTACTTAGATGGGGCTTATGAAAAAAGAGAGAGAGAGACTTTTTATACAGGCAGATGTAATAGGACAAGAAGGAAGAGTTTTAGACTAAAAGAAGAGAGATTTAGCTTGGATGCTAGGGAAAAATTCTTTACCCAGAAGGTAATCAGGCACTGGCACAGGTTGCCCAGCAAAGCCATGGATGCCCCATCCCTGGCAGCGTTCAAGGCCAGGTTAGATGGAGCTTTGAGCAACCTTGTCTAGTGGGAGGTGTCCCTGCCTGTGTCAGGGGCATTGGAACTGGATGAAGGGTAAGGTCCCTTCCAATACAAAACATTATATGATTCCATAAAATAACTCCTCCTTTGGATTTGAGCGAAATCTCAATTTTGCAGAAAAAAAAAAAAAATTACTTTGAAAGTAATTTAAAAGGTAATCTTGCTTGAGATATCATTTACTTTTTTGTGTGTTTCCTGGCCTCACTGAGCTGCCTTCAATAAGAGTATGCTCACATAGTTAAGCAAAAAATCATTTTAGCTTATTCCATTTCATTTTGCTGAAAGAATCATCAAAGCTTTGTTACTTCATGAAATCTTAACATGCACATTGCCTCTGAACATGTAGACTGATCCCCAGAAATCACAAATTACAAGAAAGATGGCAAATTTCTGACAGATATTTTGTTCCTTGCAGTTATTCTGTCCTAACAATTCTTCTCTTTGATTATTGTATTTTTATGGTTTTATTATCCCTCCCTCAAATCTGGTAACAGATTTAAAAAATTATTCTGATTTTTTTTCAGTCACCTTCAAAACTGTATTCCAAAGAAAAAGGCAAGATATCCAAGTCTTAATTGTAAATACTTTTGGTCCCATGGTTATCTGCACACATCTGCTAAAGAGGGCATTTTAGCATTTTAAATAGGGGAAAAGAAAATTAGAAAGAAATACTGAAAAGTAATCCCAACAAACCACCCACAAAACCAAAACAATACTTGCTTCCTCTGTATAAGTTGTTCTGAAAAAAATATAACTGTTTTCTTATTAATATCTATTATCTCTGTGTGTATATTAGAAGAAAGAACAGGTGATTCCCAAAAGCAGTAGCTGAGATTTATAATAGAAACAGTCATTATTTGATAAAAGAAATGATAAAGATCCAATCTCCATTTCTTCCAACACACATTTATGTCTCTCTATGACTTTCACTTACTGTTTCCTGTGTAGAAAGTAGAAGAATTGGCATTTGGTAAATCTGATGAATGCATTAAATTAAATACAAAACACAGATATAGCTTGGAAGACAATATATTGTCTTCCTATATCTTCTTGGAAGATATAGCTAAGAAATCTGGCTAATCTGCCAGTGCTAAGCATTTAACTTTTTCAATTTAATGAAAAAGAGAGAAAAAATTTCAAAACAAAATCACATGAAACAAACTAAAAAGAGTAAATGAAAATTACCTAGTTCAGGCTTATCCAGCAAACTGATAAGAATTCGAAAAGGCTTTAAGTCTTGCATTAATGTGCTTTCTTCTCCCTGTCCATTTACTTGTAATATTCCCACCATTGCCTACAAAGAGCAAAAACATATCAGGAAAACAAAAGAAAGCTAGAAAGCAATAAAAGCTGTAAATAAAAGGAAAATTCTCAGTGGGGGAGACCACTAATTCATCTCACTGCAGCTCAATCTCCCGTGACTAAGTTCTCCCAACTTTGCCTTCAAGAACATTTCTGTGGAACAGAACTTGGTAACTTGTATTTATTTAAAATCAAAATAAAGTATTATAAGCAGATAACTCAATACTTCTTAAGAATAAAAGAGAAGAAATGAGCATTAATGAATAAATTATTTGAAAATATAAAGCAGATAGATATTAAGGACTTAATAAAACACCATCTGTCCTATGATATACTCATATGGATGAAAGCTTTCTTGACTAAATAGCAATTACAACTTCAAAATAAATGGGAAGACTGAGTTTCTATATCAATGCAGGTTAGGGAACGAGCTGCATAATTTAAAAAAAGCCCCATGAGACGACCATAGATTTTGCTTAGTTTTCTGCCTGGCTGACTTGACTGTCTGAGGTAGTTTGTTTCTTTTACAGACAAAGAAGGAAAAAAAAAAAAAAAAAAAAAGAGAGATAAAGAATAGAGTCATGAAAACCAGTTTTGCCTTGCTATCTGCTACAAACCAAGTATTATCAGCAACTATCTTAAAAGAAAAATCTTTTGTACTTTCATATGTCTTTAGAAGGCTAGAATTTTCAGTACATTGTATCTGTGAATAAGATATGAGTTGACTGGATAAAAAAAACCACAAAGAGACTGCTAGAAAAGAAGGCAGAAATGAATAATGCTTTTAAAGTCTTTCAAGAGGCAGCAAAAGGTTTTAGAAGCCATATGTCATTTGTTTTGCATATAGGCAAGGCACTGAGTCTAACGTCCATATCCTTTTCAGACAAAAGCTTTATTGACACTGATTAAGTTCAAAAGATGGACAGATTTAAAAAGACTATAACCATTAACCATGCCTAAATGTTGCTGAAAGCTCACCACATTTTTTTTTTTTAATATAAGGTACAGGTGAAACTGTAGCTCATTTAGGCCTCTCCTTTACATTTGGGTAATTTCTGAATCATCTGCTAAGGAAGGCAGAAAGATAAGAGAAGGGTGCGAGAGTGCCAATGAGGTCCCTGCTGCTGGAATATTGGAATTCTGAGGTCTCTTCCTCATCAGCGGAACAGCAGATCTCACAACTTTCAGATAAAACTGAAGGTGCTAACTCCATGCTGGGTGTCAGCTTTGAACTGGGATGAGGTGAATATTCTTGTGTCATCCACTATTGTTAGAATTGCCACTTTCATTCCTATACATAGCATCACAGTTTTGACTCAGAAAAATCCTGACCTTATCAATTTGCCTTAATGATAAAATGTCTCCTGACTTCAAGATCAGACTCACAGCAGTTTAAAAGACATCTGTATTTTGATTACTGTGAGAAAAGCAGCACAGTTCTCAGAACCTGTGATCTCAGCTCACACAGCAAGGCATTAAGGGTAAACTAGTTTAACTGCCAACTTTCTCAACTATTCCTGGCTGCTAACAGAGAGCAGAAGATGCTCCCTTTTCCTAGCAGGGAGTAAGACCATTTTAATACAGACTTTGAGTGCCATCTGAACAATTTTTTCTGATTCCCAAGACACAGAAGAGTTTCCATATCTAGACAAGAGAATTCTCCAATTCACTTTCATGAAAAAACAGGCTCCAGTGTGCTGGGTTCATTATCAAATGACATCCATTTGTGCTTCATTCATTGTGGAAAACGAGAGGGAGAAATCAAGTATTTGTTCTGTGTATTCTGCTATTCTAGAGAAACACATTATTTCGTGTCTTCATTTTACCAGGATACAAATACCACAAAAAGGTAACATTATACTGTCACATTGCATTGGCAAGTCATAAGATAAAGAGACAGCAACTTTGATCAGGACATTTATAAAAATATATGCCCCAATAAGACACTGTCTAGTTACCTGGACTAACATCTCCTTAGAGAAGGTGTTGAAATAGTAAGTGGCATGCTCCTCGGGATTGCTGTGCCTTGTACTTCTGGGTCCTACAAGGGCACCATTGTTATCAAAACCTTCAAGCAGATAAAAGACAAAGCAGATAAATATTTGTATTTTAATAGAATATATTGTAAACTTCTTTAAACTAAAAATCAACAGACTACACTGATAACTTACCAATATGAAGTCCAAGTCATGTTGGCAAGAAAAAGATGATTTTATAGAGTTTAATATGGGAAACTAAGTTATACTTTTACACAAGCAGTTTGCACACAAGTAAAAAAATAGTTTTATGCAATATTATCAACCAATTACTTCTTGTACAAAAGAAAAATGTTCACAAATGCTGCAAAACCCACAATCCTTAAAAAAAAATCACAAGTTGTCACATAAAAATATTTCAATATTAATGAGAACACAAAATTTAGTGTTTTAAATATATAGAGATGATCATCAAAACATACTGACATGACTAAGGCATTTAGAAAGAATATCAGTCACACTACAAAAACTATTTTTTTTTAATTCAAAATTACACAAAGGAGATGGACCTTTGTATTGTAAGTTTCTTTTCTTTTCCCAGTAAGTTTTTACTGCACAAAAAATAGGCTTAAGGAAGAAAAAAAAAATCAATTGGTTAACAATGGTTAAGATAACCTGATTTAAGGAGATGTATGTGATTTCTATTCATAGAGAATGTTAATAGGTAACCTCAAGCTGTAAAACAACAAGAAGGAATAGTAAACACAAGAATTAAATAATGTCATACAGAACAACAGAATTCAGGCAGTGTTCCCACATAACTGATCTCCATCTGCAATGCCTTATATCAGGAACAGAGTATCATGATAATAGAAAAGCAGCACAATATCTAAATAAAAAAGCAAAAAATCCTATATTGTCAGAAAGTCTGTCCAAATATATATCAAAAAGAAGAAGTAGCTGCTCACAACACAGGACCTGGAAGTCCCAGTATAAGTATTCTCTGAAGCTGTATGACTTTCAGTGGAGATTACATTCATGAAAAAGCTGTAAAAGAAGGTTCCTCAACTAAAAAAGCAGCCTGATATTTTAAATACACAAACCAGATTTTTCAATAATAGCAAAAGACATATCTAATCCATCAAATTTAGATGAAACATGAGTGCAGTGTTTAATCTAGAAACTATTTCTTCCCCAAAATTGAAAATGCAGGTATGGAGCATAACATTGCATTTCATTGACGTTCTTTAAAAGACGAAACCTTTGCAAAATGCTGTCGCTCACTTCCTCCCTCCCTTCATAACCTAAATTCTCTCTCAGATCCCTTTGCTACTCATGTCCTTTCTTCCCAGTCACCCGCAGGCTACCCGCCTGTGACATCTTAACTTTCATCTGGGAAAGGTGCAAGAGCGGCTGGGAAGGGTCTGAGTAGCACAAGAAGCACATATGTTCTTGCTGGTGAGCTGGGATGTCAAAGAAAGAAGGTAAAAGCAGACTGTAAAAGATATCAAGTAGAGAAGCCACTTCACGTGCCTCCATTCAGTCTCCAACTCCTGGGACATGCTTAGGAACTTCCATGATTTTGATTCCTTTTAAAATGGGTTTAAAGAGTATCTGGTCAGATTCATGTGACCACAGGCTCCATTTCTTTAAAATAACATGTCTGAATACGAGTAAATGTTTTCTAAAATTTTCTGATTTCTGATCTGCTAACTATTTCCTGAACAGTTAAGAGCCTTCTAATAGCTATAATTCTTTGCTACCCTCTTCTGCGTTACATGCTGTGGTTTTGTATAAAAAATTATATTTGTACTGTATTGATTTTACATTGTTCAGTAGAACTGTATTCCCAATAGCTCAATTTTTACTCTATAAAGTGTTGAAAAGTGATTGGTGATCTGTTAATTCAATCATACAAAGATCTAATGAAGTTTAAAGTTTGCATACTCAAATTGTAGTATCAATGCTCTTCTACATTGTTGTGCTCCAACTACTATTTACACTCTATAACGCCTATTCTCTGTTTTCTCCGGTCTATGCTTTTAGAGAAAAAGTTTCAGAGGGCCTATTTTCATGAGCCTACTACACCAGGCTCTACCCCTGAATGTGGCCCATAATTGCTGCTAGAAGAAAATGCACCAACAATTTATGACAGGAATGAATTCCAGGATGACATTCTTTATCTTCTATGTCCATGGAGAGAGAAAGTGCCTTTCTTTCTCATGAAAGAAAACTAGTACTTATTTTTCCAAGGTTCTTTCTACACAGTAGTGCAAACACTGCTAAGGAAGATACAATCCTTCCTCCACTTCTAGTGGCCAATGGAATGAAATACCAACCTACCTAGAAGCCACGCATAAAGCCTTCGGTTGAGTGACATATCCCTGCGCAGCACTACATGAAGGGCTGCTGACAAAATTCTGATCATGTCTGGACGTGTTGCCTGAAGAAGTTAGAAACACAATTATATTTAACTATGAAAAGTAATGCTGCTTCTGTGTTAGCAGCTTTAATGTTCATTAAAACCTAGCTAGTTTCATGTTTTGACATTTCTGAATTCAGCATAGTAGAAGAAAACACAATCTTGATCTTAGGAAACCAAAATATGATTATTGTTTGGAAGAGATACTATATAATAACATGCATCCTTTAAGATCAGCAAAAATAAGAGATTTGACTAACAGCTCCTTTTTGTTGTAAGACATTTCATTTTACTGTGAGTCAAAAGCTTTGGAAGAAAATTCTTAAAATCAAGTTTAAAAAAATTGAAGTGCTTTTTCAGTTTCTGACTATTTTAAATGCTTGTGTAAGTCTTAATATTGAAAAAATGCTGTATTGATAATTTCAACATTTCAGTACTTAAACAGAGAGACTCCAAATACTCCTAAAGTAACTGATAAACGTGAGTGAAGCACTTTCACAAGCAAGAACACTGCTCCTTTTTACATAAAAGTGCAGGTTTTTCCTAATTTCTAACAAGATGAGAATCAGTCTTGTATTAAGTTTTCCTTTAGGAGTCAAATAATTCATGGGTCATTTAAAAACAGGACATAACTAACAATAAATCCAGTCAAAAAAAAAAAAAAATTATCTAAAAGTTGCAAGGTCTGTCTCCCATTACTGCTAGGGCTAACCACTCACCAAAAACCATTTTCAATTCTCTAGTGTTCTGAATCTGTTGTGCTAAGAGGATTAACTTTTGCTGATTTTCAACACTGGGAATTGGAAACTTACAAATGAACAGGTAATTTGCTTTCTCATCAAAATGGAGCAAATTAAAAGCTTCTGCATAGACTAAACATAATTTGATCTTACATACACGGAAGTCAAGTTTAACTTCAAAGTTAACACATTAAGTTAAAAAGCAGAAGAGCAGAGATCATGACATGAGAATAGCCAAACGTATCAGAGAAACTCTTACATGTGACCCATGTTGGAGCTTGGAGAAAATCATTAACAAAAACCAACTAAATACTGCTGCTGACTTAAGAAGTGAAGTACCTTTAGGAATTTGTCAATTCATGTCTCAAGTTAATAACCTACCTGGCTCATGTGGAAAGGAAAACAAAAAAGGATAAGGTCCAATGTGCTCCTCTGTACTAAAACACTGGTATCTTGCACTGAAGTGCTTACTGCTTCCACCTGAAGTAATGGCAACCCCCCCCCCAAAATAGTTATTTATTATTTTAAGGAGGTAGATGTAAGAGCACTCAAAAATAAGAATAGATATTTATAAATAATGATAAGTACTAAATTAAATTATTTTAAATTTTGAATAATGAAACAAGATAAAACAGGAAAAGATAGTAAGTTTCACCATGAGGAAACACAGAATCAACACATTCCTTAAACTATACAAACATTAAGCTTGTGCTTTTTTATATCACCAATGCATATCTTAAGTTTAAAAGACAAAAGAATTCTCTACATCTTTAATAAAAGAACCCAAACCAAAAACTGCAACAAAACTCAAACACGTTTAGCTGAAGTGGTAATGAATGCAAAGTTTCACACAAAACCTAAGCAATTTTGAAATGTGAATTCAGCTTTGAAACACTACCATGCACCAAAACATCAGTTTAACTGGAGCTATAATAAGCATGCATTTTTATCTCTTTAAAGGGTAAGTCCAAAGATAGAGAATACATCTCAATCCTCCCAAAATACATTACATAATAAGTAAGTAACTTCAATGGTGTTAATTACTTATTGTAAGTTCATTGTTCCATTAAAGCATTACCATTAATTCAATGTCACTGCCAATTATGTATAGTTGATCCTCCATGGAAAGCTTCCTGTTCAGATGGGAAAGGACATAAGTGATGCCAGGCAAGCGAACTGCAGGGCTGGTGAGGAGGCTCCCCCAGAGAGCACTGTAGAACGCTGACTGATCCACAGCTGAAGCAACTTTCTCTAGCAGTGTGTTTGTTCTGCAGGAAAACCAAGCCAGCTGAATCAGGGCATGTATCACAGCTTGTGCCCCCGCCCCCAGTTTGGATAAATATTGAAATTGTTACAGCGAGGTCAAAACTTCCTTTTGAAAGGCCAAGAGAGGCCCAGTTATCCACCAAACCTTATAATGCAGCCTGAACAGAGCAATCCAGCTAGCAAGCCTGTGGGCCAATCTGGCTTGCAAAATGCTTTTGGCCTGCCCACAGGTTCTTTTTATATATTCCTTATGTTCAACAAGCCAAATAGCTCCTTCATCTGCTACTTAAAGCCAACTGTTGCTATAGACAGAGGTTTCAGACAGACAGCAGGAAAGCATAGCTGTTGGAGAAAAGAATCAAAGCAGATGGGTTTTGCCCTCTCATTCCCTGCACTGAGCCCTTCTGGTAATAACAGGGCATAAAAATACCCCAATTCTTTGAGCACAAGCAATCCCTTCCCCTGTCCTCATTTCCTCCAACTCATGTGGCAGCACCTCTACTCCCTATGGCAGGCCCCAGGAGGAAGGCTGGATAGACCTTGTTCCCTGTTGTAGTGATGCCAACTACACTGTGTGTGTGTGTCTGCCTACACAGAAATAGAAAAAGACAGCGTTGAATTGCTCTTCACATACAAGTTGTGAAAATTCAAGTTTCTGAAGTTGGAAATATCAAGAATATGTAAGCATGTGAACAATTCCAAGAATTCTAAGTGTTGGACTGTAACTTCAGCCTTTATTATGATAAGATACTACCTCAGCAGCCCAGATGCTGCAGTTATGTATGTCAACCCGCTGCAGTTATGTATGTCAACCCATATCAAGAGTCATAGAACTGTTAAAGCTGGAAAAGACCCTCAGGATCATTGAGTCCAACACAGCACTGCAAAATCCACCATTAAACCAGGTCCCAAACTACGTATCTACAAACCTTTTAAATACCTGCAGGCATGATGACTTCACTATGCCTGTTCCAACATTCCAAAACCTTGAAAACCTTTTAGGTGAATCAATTTTTCCTAATGTGCAACCTAAACTTCTCCTGGAACAACCTCAAACCATTTTCTCTTGTTCTATTGCTTGCTGCCTGGGAGAAGAGACGGGTATATGCCACTAAGTCTGCTTGAAGCCGATTCCCTTTCCATAGCTAACAGCAGGAACAAATAACAGTTAAATTGTCCTAATTAATGCTGAGAACCTCCTACCATACTATTCTGTTGCAATTAATACAACAGCATCAAATTAAAAAGCAACCACTTTGAAAACAATAATATCCACATACAAGTACATAATGGAAAGTTACAGCAACCACCCTCCCCCCATCCCATATCACCTTACTAACGTAAGTATCCTTACCTTTCATAATACTCTGATCCCTCCTCTAACCCAGGCAGAATCCCAGTTAACAGTCCTTGCAGTCCTGGTTTCAACGTTTTCCCCAAAGGGAGGTAATAAATCTCATACAGACTCAACAATGTTGGCTTGACAGACATAGCAGCATTGGCAAGGAGTGGAAATAGTCCAGAACTGTGAAAAATAAATTTCACCTTTTTAAAAGAAGTTTCTAATGTGACAATTTTATTTCTCTCTAAAGACTGATACAGGCACATCCAGTATAGTTATTATAAGCATAAGATTTTTATCTTAGAATTGTGCATATACATAGACCATCACACAATATGACTGCCTTTGGATGGACAAGTTGGTATCCCAAGGCTAATATCATGAGCCTTATTACTATTGTGATAACAAGCACTGAAGGCCCAGAGATGACTGTCTTTCACCAATAAAACAAATATGATGAACCAGAACCATCTCTGCATAACAAAATGTTAATTTTGCCCACATTAAACCACATCACAATGAAAATTGTATTTAAAAATACATTTTCTTTGCACTTATTAAGAAAAAACTGAGACTGGATAAGAACAATTGAGGAAATTTAGAGAAATAATTTTCTGGAAGAAAAATCATGGTGTTTTACTTCAGCAAGTAACCTTGAGGTAAAATTTAAGACATTTATACTGTTAGTGGCATCAAAGTTTATATTTACTACAGAAATTCAGTCTGAAAACAGATTCTAAAACTAACAATAAACTCTATTCACAATGTTGTCCATAACACAGGCTCTAAAAAACTGAAAACACTGGAAGTATGTTCTGAAGTTACTTGAATATAAGTGTAAGTTCACAAAGGTATAAATGTGATCTCCTAAGGAGAAGATAGTAAAGATAGACACTAAAATAATATTTGTTATTGCTACTAAATATCATAAATTATTACAAATGGTAATAATAATCAATTTACAATGCATGTGCAATTTACAAATGCATGTGAAAACAACTTCAATTTTCAAAATCACTGAAGACTCAAGTTAGAAGACCCTGACATATGAAGAAGAAAATCAAAGAACAGTAAAAAAGGTAACTTTAAGGAAAGGGTTTTAAAATGTACACCTAAAAATCTACTACTAAAAGAATTATCTATGTAGATAGGATGTTGCCCATGATAGAGGAAAAAACCCAACAAAACTCGTTCCAAAATACAAAACTTTTGGTAAAATTATTTTTGCCTTTATCTGTCTAGCAGAACTTGTACTTTACCATTGTCAACTGGCTTCTTTTTTCTACAGAAAATGTCTTTTTGTTCAACAAGCAGCCCACAAACCGACAGTCATTCTTTGTAAGGCTATTACTCACACTTCAAGATTTAATGTTCAGACACTGGCATTCTGCTTTCATGACAAATACTGGAATCTTTGATAATGCCTTAATGTGAATGTCTGTCTTCGCCCTAGCAGCAGTAACAATAGCTTTTAGTAAGATTATACAAGGTAGCATTCTCCTTTACCCTAGAACTTACTGTTAATGAGATCTTGCAGCTACTGAATCACCATACAAGCAAAAAACATGACCTATGAAGTCACAGTGTCTTTTAAAACATGTAGAAACAGAGAACTGAAACACTCTCTGCCTCAATGTCATTATATATAAACATCGTGACAATGCAAGACAGCAGAGTTGATATTAAGGCATACAATTTCTTTCCAAGCATTAATGCACGCCTTTTCTACCTAAACAGAATTCTATTTTATCCCATTATTTCTCAAACTAATGAAATTTTAGTCTCATGGGACAGGTAAAGTTTAAGAACCATGTGTGACAGTGTGCACACACCCCTCTATTCATTATATAATAAATAACTTACTGTCTTGCCCACCCAACCAAAAATGTATACCTCTTAATGGAGATTTAGGTACCAGTATATGCTGACTAAACTCAGCTTTTCAAGGCTATACTTCCTTTTCATTATCATCAGTTCCAGAGACTAAGAAAAAGTTTGTACTTGCCCCCCCCCCCACGCTAACAAAACAAAGTCTTTCTGTTATGTTAATTTGATGATAAAGTTTCTTGCAACAAACTATACTCATATTCTTTTCCAACAATGCTTAAATAGGAAATGTAATTTCCTATAAATGTAATGTTAATACAATGAGGAATTAACATTCCAATTACTATACATACTCTACACACAGACAGAAAACTTTATTACAATGACAAAATAATAAATTCCAGGTTTTCTTCCACTACAATCAATTCCTAACAAAAATTTAGATGACCTGCTTATCTTCCATTATACAACATTCAGAAAAAAAGTACTAGGCAAACACCAATAACATGAGGGAGAGAAATTGATTCTTCATTGATTCTTGCTGTATAACAAAGTAATACTGCAAATATAAAATGCAGGAAACAAAAGGATCTTGACTATATGCATTTGGAATGGAGTTGTTTAAAATATTGTACCTGTAGAGGAACAGATCTTTGGCCAAGCGCTTGGGTCCAATGATTTTAAAAATGATCTCATATGTTTCAAGTGCCTTCCGATGAACCCCTCCTGGCAGAGCTGGATGCAGACATTGTGCCAAGCGCTTGCCTATCGTCAGCTTTTTGGGTACTACCTGGTACTTGGCGTTGTTCTGTAGCACCTGGTCAGTCAGCACATAAAGAAAAACAGCCCAAAAGAAGTTAACATTTTATAAAGGAGTTCCTGGATGTGTTCAGTAAGTCACCACCCAAACCTATGTCATAAGGAAAAACCTAGGTCATACGGAAAAAAACCCAACACTATTAAAATGTACCGTGGAGCTTTTTCTTTGCCATGCTTTTTGCCTGTACACTTGTTATTGGTGAAATTGCCAAGGTATTTTAATCTTCACTTGCAATGAGCTTCTTGCCTACAGCTTCTCTATTTGTCATTTACTCATCCATTTGAGGACAAAACCTGCTATTTCCATTTGATAAAATCCATTATCACTAGCTCAAAGAGGACTATTAAACTGTGGGTTGTGAGTCTGGGATAGCTTCAGAATGCCATAGAGTGAGATCACATACAAAACTTTACCACTGTCTGAAACTATGCAATTACTTCAGGACTGGAAAACAGAATTGCATTTACACTTTTTGATTTTTTTTTTCTCCTATCATAGCCTTCACATTGCACAAACATGAAGCAAGAACGGCTACAATAATTTAAAAAAAAAAAAAAGAAAAAGAGACTTTACACAAAATAATGATGCCAACTTCCAACTGTAGTGTCATTTTCCTGAGTGGAGCTCCCTAGAAACACATATGACTGACTAAAACAAGGTTTTTATGGATATCAGGATTTGTATTCCTTTGTAAACTGCTATTAAAGATTACAATGATGTTGCCCATTAAACTTAGCTGCTAAAATTAATCAGAACAATAACATTCTCTGGTCCATGAATGATTTGAACCTCATTTTAGAACTCATGCCTCACAAACTACTGGTGATATTTATACCAGTTACTATTTTTCACATTATTTCTACAACATTGAAGGATATTAGAAGTAAATGTTACTAATAAAAGAGATATTGCATTTATTTCCACTAGAAAAGTAAATAACTTCTCCCTTTATTTACAGTTACAAAGGGTTCAACTCTAGGTCTCAAGAAGGTGCTTGGTTGATTTGTTTGCTCTTTGCACACACCCAATATTTGGCTCATACTGCTGAAATATTTGCAAGAGTATTAGATGGCTGGAACCTCGCACTGCTGTACTGTTACACCTGTACCTTTTGTAATTCCTGAATCTTTTAAAGAGCACTTTCCAGGCATACCTTGTTTAGCTTCCCAAGTGCTGATATTAAATCTGCCCATTCACTGGAATATTCGAAGTTCTTCAGTGCTTTGTCAACAGCTGCTACATAGTTTCTGTACTTGGAATCAGTCAGCAGCTCCAGCTCCTCCGTGTTCATCCTCCCACAGTGTCCCCACTAGAGACAGGCTTGCAATTCATGTACACACATTACCTATTGAAAACATAAAAGAAGAAAGCCCTGAAACCATTGTTCCCAAGACAAATTGTTAAAATATGTATAAAAAGCACTACCCTTTCCTCAGAGACATTTAAAAAAAATCGGAAATCGGGTTACAACAAACCATAAACAAAGGCCAACATATTGCAAACAAATATTAACAAATATTTAACATGTCTAACATCAAATCCTATTAAAAAACCCAAACAAATAATAAAAAATCACATCACAAGCCAAACAAAAATCCCGAGAAAATTAATGCATTGTCTCTCCCAAAAGGCACTGCTTGTTCTAAACAATGCAACAAAGTGATTTTTCATTTTCTTTTTTACTTCCTCTGGGTCCATCACCAGAAACACCCCCCCCTTTCAATAAACCAGCCTTTCTGCAAACAGAAGACACCAACCTTTCCGAATCACCTCCAAGCCAAAGACAAAACTGAAGGATACATACAATAGTTACACACTATTCAAGAGGACTTCTGTCCATCAACACTTCCTTTTACACAATTTGCTGTTCTAACCCAGTGACGCAACTCTACTTTGTTTTCATATTATTGTCATCCAGGCACAACAGAAGTACGTGTTTACCAGTGTTCGGTAATCACAGGCTTTTGCAATTTGCTCAATATATTTTCATCATGTAGTAGTCTACACCAAGCCAATTAATTTCTAGTTCCAGAAACACCATCCTCTACTTTTATAGGTCATAAACTACTTTTTTTTATATAAAAGAGGTTCAATAACCTTTTAAAAGAAATGAGTTTTTAAGGCTACTTTCACCTCAAGCAAATATAACTCAAAGAGAAAAGCTATTGTCTGTGAAAAAGGCAGATTTGGTGTCCCTTTTAATGGGAATATTATCGGAAGAAACGTTTTGGAATCTTCTTTGTACTTGGCTTCAGAAGAGATTTCACATTCAGCAGATGCTGTTCTCTTCTGTCTCGATTAAAGGGAAATGAGAAGAAAATCGTGTGCAGAAGTACAGGCTGAAACATAACTGAAAAAAACAAACAAACCACAGAACAGGTACAAAGTAGTATTCATCAGACTGTCTTCCAGGTATGATAAGGAAAGTTGCAAGAACAGAAAAAAAACCAAGAAAGTGGCAGACAAAGTGAAAAGAGCTGGATGGAAAGAGTGGATAAAAAGACCAAAAATTACAAGGTTTCTGAACTCTTGATTCTGATGGCAGAGTAATAATGACAGACTGTCTTCAAAACAGAACAGAAATGCAAACCATTATTTAAAAAACACATTCTGAGTGTCAAATTGATAGATTTCACAATATCTCACTGGCATAAAGCACTTTGATACCACTTTTAATTAAAAAAAAAAAACAAAAACCCAAACAGAAAAACCCACAAACAAACAAAAACAACAACAAAAAACCACCACAACAAACTTTTCATGTGGTTTTATTTTATAATAACCATTTTTGGATTAAATCCCCAAAAACATCAGGCGTGTTCTGGAAAACCTGTAAAATGCCAGCAGATTTCTCAAAGAGACAGTTGCACCAAACCATCAAAATCTGATCTCCAAAAGTGAAACCAAGTATTAACACTAAAAAAAAAAGAAGAAATTACCACCATGTAAAAGCAGTACAATTCCAATTTTTCCAGGCACAATAGATTGAGAAATAACTTGACACAGTAAATTATTCTTTTTCAGTGAAGAATGCATCAGAATCCTTTTTATCCAGCTAAAGCATAAACACAACCACTTACAGCTGAGTGGAAGACAGGGCTGTCTTCCTCAAGTGCTTGAAAGACCTGAGACCTGAGAGTGGTCTGATAAAAGATTGTCAAAGGTTAAACAAACCAGCTAGAGCACAGGGTTAAACAGGTAGCTTCCTTTCAGACTTACAAACTAGTCAGAACAACACCTTAATTTTAAAAACAAAATGCATTAACATCTTTGACTGAATAACTATGCTTTTAGACATACCCACCTCACATTGGCTGGGCAAATTTAATCATTATGAAGTTTCATATAGAGAAGAAAAAACATACTTGGTTTTCTTACTACTCTACAGTTATGGTCTCATTTTTCTATCTTAAAAAAAGTTGGATGTTTAAAAAAAAAAAAATTATGCAAAGAATTTCTTGCATACTTTTTCCCCACAATGAAATCTCAGTTTTAGACAAATCATGAGTAGCCGTAATAAGTGAGACACCCAGAGAGGTTACTATGTAAATGTTATGTATTATTTTTATAAACCTTGGACTACTTCTATTCTACGATGATTAAAATTATAGGAATGCCCATTGTTATTAGTTCTCATACATAAACTTGTTTACTATGGTTGTCTTTTTCATTCTGAAGATATTCCACAATGTAGTTTTAAATCTTTTCATGTTTCTATAATGTACTCTTATCAATATTTTCCTGTTCTCTTCTCCTATAATAAAAATGCAGATTTAAAACCATTTGATTTTACAGCTGGTATTTCAATACAATGTAAAGGTTGGTAGTGTTTATTTCCTTATAAGTATCACACCCTTATTCTTTCATGATTTACTACTTTGAAAAAAATAAATAAAAATCTGATAGATTAAAAAAAATATATATTTTTTCTGCTACACCATGACACAGGCCACAGAATAAAGCATTTATCTTGTCATTATACAACCACCATTTGGCATGAGGGCCAACTTTCCTTGGAATGTTCTTTATTTGTTTCTGGTTTTAAACAAAGATATGAAGAGCACCACCTTTGGGGGTTTTTTCCCCCTTTTTATATATCAGATGAGATAAGCCAAGCTTCTCAGATTGAAGGTTAAGCCATTCTCATGAGTCTGGCATAGGCAATTGCTGACCTGTTAGATGGCCATGACTTTTTAATGGATGTCAAAAAGTAAATATGATTTCTGTGCCAGCAGAAAGCTTATTATCAAGGAAGAAGAAACTACCTAAGATGTACTGTACACTTTCAAATAATTTAATAGAATTATATTTACATCATAGGTGATTGCAAAAGTCCTGACACTACCTTCTACTTCACCTTCTAACAGGGATTAAAATACAGATACCACATGATTCTGGGTACCCTGGATGCCTGCGGAGTCTTTGCACAACCCTGACAAGGAAAGCAGGTGGCTGGGGCTGTGGATCTTCTTTTGCTGGGAGCTGTGCACAGTGTGTTCCCAGAGCAGCCTTCAGTTCCCTTCACCGAGGAAGTTGTATTGGTTTTCCTCCAACTCATGTTAAAACAAGACTGCTTCAGCTGTGTTTCCACAGCAAGTGCTCATTCTTCAAAGCTTTTGTACCTAAGCGCCTTCTGTCTCACCTCAACACAAACTATTCACCTGTTTGACAGGCTCTAAATGTTTTTCACTGAAGCCAAGGGAATGTAGAGAGGAACAGCAGCTTCATCAAATCAATTCCATAAATGCAGCTTTCATCTAGATTGTTTTGATTTAATCACAAGGTTATAAGACTTGATTCATAAGCTCTCCCTTATTTTTTTACCCCAAAACTCCTCCTCAGGTTTGATTTGCTACTATTCCACTCTCATATTTTTCAAGCATTAGATAATTGCTCTATTTGTGTGCTTCACACCAATCTGCAATACTGAAATACTGGTACAGGTCCAGTGGCTGATTGTGTAGCACAAATTTGCATACATCAAGTCACTTGAAATCTCAAGATTTGTTCCAAGTCCTGTAAGAATCTGAGCTCACAAACTTGCTCCTTTGGATTCCTCAGGGTTTCTGCTTTGCAATGCAATATTCCAAGGCATCTTTAAAATTGTGTACCATTTCAATGGTGGCTATGGGATGCACAGTCAAAGAACAAGTAGGCAATTAAAAAGCAGATGCCAAAAAATTCTAATTTCACTGTAGTGCTATTGCTTTTTAAGCCATGTATAGTGCCCACAGATTAAGCCAGCAACTGCAGAAAAACATTTGTATTTAAATGGACTCAATACAAACACAGATTTGAATACAAAAAACAGAACCTTTGTCATTTGGTAATTTATTATGCTTTGCTTCCCCTCAGAAGCGTTTAACAACATGAATAGCAAAATAAGTCCTGCAAATCCCACACCAGACTCTTCAGATAAAATTCAAATATAGAAAATACATACACTCCTCTACAACCATAGATAAAAATTTTCCAATTACAGCTAATTACTCTCTTTCTAGATTGACTTTCCACAGAGTCCTCTTATTTAGAATTTTTCAAACAGGAATCTCTAACATCTTATGAAGAATAAGAACCATTTGAGCTTGTTATTTTGGCCAACTGCTATTCAGTAGAATAATGAAAGAAGAATCTCCCCCATACTACACAAACAAACAAAACAAAAGAATCCCATCTGGCAGTATTATTAACTGTAACTAGCCATTATGTCATTAGTATCCTGCAACAGTCTACAACATTGAGAAAGATTTAATAACCTCTCAGTACACTTTTCTACATAATCATATTCACAAGTGGACTGAGCACATTCTATTTTTCCAAAGAAAAAAACAGCTCTGCTTTAGGTGTGCTCAAATTTCTTTCACAAAAAAATAAAATCAAATCCGTATAATAATCTGTGCACTACCCATACTGGCAACTTCTAAATCAACACAAGATGTTTTCCTGGGAGTGATTCTCATATCAAAAAATATCTAAATGTAATAAAACCTATGGCTTGTATTACAGAGGTTTGTTTAGGTATCCAACTGGATGTGCACCCTCCTTACTTATGAAGCTACAAACCAAGTTTATTAATTATTATATTAAAAAAATCAAATTGTCAGTAAAGAAACTGAGTAAGTTTTTCCTTCTTTTGCATGTTCTTCACAGAAAAAAGACTGGAATAAACCTAAGTCTACCACTGAGCACAGTCTGATGCAAGTACATCAGGTATGTAAAATGTTCTTTCTATCTGTCATACAGTCTTCCAAAGGGTGGCTTACACCAGACAGGAGCTCATAAAGAGGAACAAGGAACAATTTTAAAAATTCATAAGGAGCGTACAACAAGCCTTCTATGGATTCAACTGCTCTAGTTTCTACTTAAGAAAACAAATTTATAATTATAAACAAACCCTAAGTTAATATGCCTTAGAGCACAATTTTTCTGAAATGAAAAAATATCAAATCTATGTCTATCTGTGTTTCAGATGGGAGAAGAAAGTGACCAAAGACTTCTTACTCTCAAATACATATCTCTTTCAACTGACTCTTAAAAACTGAGTTTAGGGTGACATTTTAACCCCTCTATTCAACTCTTATTTTATTACAGCTTCTCAATATGTAACAAGTGAACTATGAAACAGCATGATATACTGGACTGAAATTTTGATTGTGACTCCAGACCTGTCATCAGAACACTACTGATTCCTTCTCCTTCAGCCCTTGAGCACTACTGCCTGCAAAATGCTCAGGACTATCTTAGTGTTTCTGGCAAAGTATAACAGACATCATCTTTTCTAGAGTTAAGTACTTTTGCACTTCATGAATGCCAGAATCTCAAACCAGAGTCTCTACTTTTAAAGTACCGTGCTTCATGAGATCAAATCAAATATTCAGATTTCACAGATCTAAACTTATGTCACTCAGTAGATGAAAGATGATGATTTGCATCTTTTTTACAACTCAGGTCAACCATTAACTAAAATATTTTCTTCTTACTAAAATAACTTTTCCCCATTTTTCCTTTCTTACAACAAATGATTCCTGAATTATTTACGTAATAAATTATAGCTTAACCAGTGTTCATTTTATATCCAAAAATCAACAAAGCTCCAGATAGCCTTGCTTCTTATTCTAAAGTATACTCAACATCTAACACGTCTTACTAAAAAACAGGTGGCAAGTTAAGTCAGAATAACACAACATAGAGAAAAATGAGAGAATTCTTCCTTTAAATTGTGGTTATTCTTCAACACTTACTTTCAAGGTTTGTTTTTTTGTTGTGTTTTTGGTTTTTTTTTTGTCCTTCCTTTTGTTGACCATTGCATTTGAACAGCCAATATTTCAGTCTAACTCTAGAACTGGCCACTATTTCCCTCATATTCAATTACACATTTGAAGAAAAACAAAAACCACCTACGATTTACCATGCACTCAATTTGACAAGTCTTCAGAGCGTTGATTCCTTAAACTTTATTTCATCTCAGCTCACAAAATTACCATCCTTCCAGACAACTTAAGTCTTAAATTCTGGCAGCAATGCATCCATCAAAGAAGTGTAAACAATTTGATTAAAGACATAAACAATTTGATTAAAGACATTTTAAAAATAATAATTTTATTTGCGCAGCCGACATCTGAACAATACCAAATATTTAAGAAGTTGTTTTAAATCATAGAATATTTTAAAGCAGAAGGGACTTTAAAGTACAGCTAGCTCCAACTCCTCTGCCATGGGCAGGCACGCGTTCCATCACAACATGAATTTTAATCTCCTGGAGTCACCAGTCACTTTCACAATCCTAAACCAAACTGAAACATAAAATCCTACCCTGAAGTTTTGCATAATATTGTATATAGTGTATCAACTACTGCTCCCCCCTGAGCAAAAGAAACTGTTGCCATGCTAAAAAAAAAAAAAAAAAAAAAAAAAAAAAAAAAAAAAAAAAAAAAAAAAAAAGTTGGCTTGCTCCCTGAGCTGGTGGGACCTTTTTCAGCTATCCATAATCAAACCTGCAAAATCATAGTGTCAGTTCTCACCTTCATAAAGAGCTCCTGAGACTGAATATTAGCAATAAGGCTGTTTGGATTACTCTAAACATGATATGGAAGGTATTTACCTGACAGAGCCACATTCATGGTAACCACAAGTTCAGTGGGTTGGAAAAAGCAGTATCCCAGGGAGAAAGAGAGTGCAGATGCCTGTGGGCACCGTGAGCTTTGTGCTGTCCCAGTCCCACAGCAGAACTGCCCAGCTCTCACAACCCACTGGGCCCTGGGACCACTGCCCTCCCTGTTGAGTAGTGCTTGATAAGTACATTACATCAAATAGTTATCTTCTCTCCAGCCACCTGAGCACAGGAACAGGACAGGCTTCCTAAAACAAACTGCAATTTATTTTCACTTTTGTCTGTTTCAGCCTCGTGCCTTCAAATGCTCCCTATACCCTCTCCACAAAGAATTCCTTTTTAACTAGCTAGCTTTTCTTTTCCAAGCATTTACTGAGAGGAGACTTACAGGTATTCTCTCTTTTTTTTGTTTCCTTGTATATTTTTTACTCTTGTCAAATTAATAGGTAATGAATTTAAAATAAATAGATAAACGATAGCAAAAAAGTCATAGCAAACATAACAATGAAATCAAGTCAAACCAGAATCACTTAATTTACAGCTATATTTGTACTACACTTTGTTTCAAAGGAGAGTTTGCCAACTTCAGGATACTTGTCAGCTTACTACACAAAACAAAACAAAAACAAAACAAAACCAAAACAAACAAACAAAAAAGACTTAGATTAGGTCCACTGTCTTAAATTATATTTGCAGTACTCTGTGCTGAGACAAAAGCTTTGCTTCCACGGTAATACTGTGCCTTCCCATGGAGACTCCTCTTTAAATATTCTGATGCACAGTTTTACACGGAATCTACCAAATTAACAATAAAAAAGTGGTAGCCAGGTATTTTATTCATTTATTCTTTGCTCACAATAGCTTTTCATTTATCCATACCCATTGTTCTAATATATACCTTCAGGTGGGTTTACCGTTCTGTCCCCAAACAATCCTGATAGATCTTTTCACAAAGACATGTCAGAAGCTCTCATATCCTTATCCTTACCTTACTTGGATAACCAAATACAATGTGTTTGGGCAAGACTTTGTCCATCTTCCTTTTTTATTATGCCTGGAAGTCTAAGGTATTAGTAATTCATTAATTTAAAATTTCAACTAATCTCTATAACTTCATTCTGCTTTTAATTCTGAAATAGTGTCATATGCCATGCATATATCTCTGCATTATCTAGACTGTGGTTATATTTAAAATGTATCTGGTTTCCCAGTTCCAGAGGCGGATTTCAAAGGAATTTGTAAAGTAGAATGCTTTTCTGACTATTCTGAAAATGGTGCCTGGACCAAAACTTGTTCACTCTCCTTATCCTCAGAAGTAAGCCAGAAAAGACATAAATAAAAGATTAAAATCCCTACGATTTCTGCAAATGAAAAACCAAGTTTGGCAAAGCACCATTCCTTGACTTCTATTTTTTAATGCTTATACTGAACTACAAGTTTCTGATAAATATAGGAATGTGTTGACTAGTAAAACTACTGATTCTCCTCGATCCTTTCTTTTAATTTCTTGTTTCACTTATGGGGAGAAAATGGTTGATCCAGCAGTGTTGCCTCTCCCTGGCCTCTCAGAGGGAAACATATCACTCACTGATTCTATTTATCATTCAACTTCTTTTCAGCTACAAGTCAGAGCAACATGGTTATTAATCTGGAAGACAATTTATGTGCATACAGAAAAATTACTTCCATTTTTCTATTTCATGCTTTAGCAGGTATCATTTAGCATAACCTCTTTTCTATCTCCTATTTTTCTCAATCATTTTCAAAACAGGGGTTTTAACAACTCTTCTTGATTCTCTTCTATACACTGCTGATTTAACATAATACAGCTCCACCAAAGAAAAAAAAAAAAAAAAAAAAAAAAAAAAAAAAGGGAAAAAAAAAAAAAAAAAAGAGAGAGAGAGAAAAGAGTATCAATAAGCATTTTCAGCCAGCCAACCCAGAGCAAGCAGTTATTCCTGGCTAAGCAAGAAGACACTAAAGGTGGACAGCAGGAAGGGTGGCCAAGAGAATTAAACCAGCGATAAACACACGGAAGTGTCCTCCGTGTATTCAAACAGAAAACAATGGCAGGAGATTACAGGCTGAGCCCACTTACACCAGCAGAGTACAGCTCATTTTCTTCACAGTGGCTGGTAGGGGGCTGTTTTAGATCAGTGCTAAACATGGTCAATAATATAGAGATAGTTTTGTTATTACTGGACAGGGTTACACAGAGCCAAGGACTTTTCTGCTTTTTGTACTGCCATGCTGGAGAGCAGGCTGGAGGTGCATGCGATGTTCAGAGGAGACAGAGCTGGGACAGCTGACCCAAACTAGCCAAAGGGATATTCCAGACAGTATGACATCATACTTAGCATACAAAGAAGGAAGAGGGGGGGACATTTGTATTGATGGTGCTTGTTTTCTTCCCAAGCCAGCACTAGGTGTGATGGGGCCTTGCTCTCCTGGAGATGGCTGAATACCCACCTGCATAGGAAGAGGTGAATTCATCCCTTGTTTTTCTTTGCTTGTGTGTCTGCTCCTTTTCCCTATTAAACTGTCCTTATCTCAACCCATGAGTTTTCCTCCCATTATCCTTCTCATTCTCTCCCTTGTCCTGCAAGTGGGGGAATGGGGCTTGGATACTGGCTGGGGTTGAACGACAGCACCACCTTGCTTGCTGTGCCTGTGATAAGCATTTCTAATGGTCTGCATAGCATAATTTTACACAGGAAAAGCACTGCCTACATTGTGAACAGAATCATCCACTCAAATGTACAGCTGCTCTAGTAGTGGAAGACATAAGATACCTTTTCTTTGCAAAATGCTGCTCAAACATCTACTGTCAGAGGTGCTACCAACAAGCTGGGAAAGCAAGACATTCAGTGAGCTGGAAATGCAGCCTCTCCCCATATAATTTACAGGCTGCTTAGTTTCCAAAAGTGCCAATTCTCATGTCAAAGAAAACAAAACTACAAATTATGCTGTGAATATTCTACCTGTTTCCAGACTGATATCCCCCCTCTTAACACTCATACATGCTATATGGAAAATTACTGCATTTTTTGGATAATCACAGTGTTTAGGTATCACACTATTAGCAAAAGGTCTACTGGATTCCATCCTGTTTTTAAAAGGTACCAACATTTTAAAAAAAGAGCAAACAAAAACCACAAAGAGTGCAAATTTGATAGCCAGGCCTGTTTAAGTATTTAACACAGGCCAAGCCTTAGCAGCAAAATGAAAAGACTAAGATCTTCAACTTCATAATGTGGCCCCTTACTACCTGCAAGCACCAAGCCTGTTATTCTTTAGATACAGTCTTCCCAACTCTTCACACTCCTATAGCTGGAATTCAGGTACCAGTAATACTCTGCAGTTAACCTGAGAGCCATAACACTTTCACTATCACTGCATACTGAAAGAAGATCCAGGAGTGAAAGGGTTCTTGCAATCAGCAACAAAAACAACGGTTGAGTCACCCAGAATAAGCTCTTTGAAACCTGCACTTCATATCTAACATATTTCAGGCCACTTAAAAAGATAAAATTGTTCAGGCTTCTCTTGTTACTGTCACAGGTATGAAAATATTATTTCTGAAAAACATTTAACACCAGAAGCTGTCAGATATTTACGCTTTTCAAACCAGCATCACAAGATTTAAGGCCGTCTCTCCATCAACAGATGAAATTTAACCCTGCACCACACAACCCAGTGGCAGCCGTATATCCCATGTATCCTTCCAAATATCACACGCAGTAACTCCAGCAACCGGGAATCTCACCTAAAAGCGGCCCACAGCCCCCTGGACGCTCAAGGTCAATGCAGGACGACCCTGGCAGCCCAACGCCAAGCTCCTTCCCAGGCAGGCGGGAAAAGCTCCCCGGGGAAGATCCACCGCGAAGGGCGAAGCCAGGCCCCGCCGGCCGCTGCCGGGGTGCGGGCGCGGCTCTGCACCCCAAAACTCACCCCGCGCTGCGGGGGCGCAGAGCACGGAGGGGAGGGGTGGACAGGTGCCACAGGTTAATTGATGAAGCGTAATTAACAGGCTATAACAGCTCTCCCCGGGCTCCTCAGCACCTGCCCCTCGCACACAGCCCAGTACGGCTCAGCCCTCGTTCGCCACGACGGTGCCGAAGGGGAGGGCAGAGCAAAGCAGGGCAGAGCAGAGGGCCGGCTCGGCTCCAGGGGCGGACCCTCCCCAACACCGGCGCGGCGACGGGGGTGGAGGGAGGGGAGCAGGAGCAGCGGCCGCCGCCGCGCTGCAGGATCCCGAGGAAGGAGCGCAGAGAGCGGCGTTACCTGAGCGACCCGAGCCGGAAGAGCCCCACCGCCACCGGCACCCCCGCGCCGCCCTGACAGCTCCCGGCGTGCCCCGCGCCGCGACCGCCCCGCCCGCCGCGCTCAGCCGCGCTGCGCCCCCTGGCGGGACGCGGGCGCAGGTGCGCAGCGGGCTCTGAGTGCGTGCGCGCGCTTGTTCATCTTACCAAATACAGCGCAGGTAAAAATGGGAGGTGGGTGGTTCTTTAGAAAATTGTGCTGAAACAGGTTGCCCAGTGAAGCTGTGGATGCCTCATCCCTAAAATTGTTCGAGGCCAGACTGGATAGGGCTCTGAGCAATCTGGTCTAGTAAAAGGCAACCCTGCTTACGGCAGTGGGGGTTGGAAGGAGATGATCTCCAAGATCACATTAGGTTGATAAGATCTCTGAGATCATCGAGTCCAACCTATGATCAAACACTACCGTGTTAACCACACTGTGGAACAAAATGCCATCTCCAGACTTTCCTTAAACACCTCCAGATACTGTGACTCCACCACCTCCATGGGCAGCCCATTCCAATGTCTAACCGTCCTTTCTGTGAAGACTTGCCTCTGAATGTCCAGCCTGAACCTCCCCTGGCACAGCTTATGACTATGTCCTCTTGTCCTCTCTCTGGCTGCCTGGCAAGAAGAGGCCAACCCCTGCCTGATCTCTTCCAACCCAAACTGGTCTGTGGTGCTATGATGTGATATTATCTTTATGTTAGCAGTAGCTGTTTTGGGAATTTTCTAAGATTTCTTGTTATTAGTATGCTTGAATCCTTACTACACACAAAAGCATAAGGCTGCCTACATGGACGGTATTGGAATGAATTTTTTTACTGTATTGCAAGAGTGATTTTTCAACTGACCAATTCCACAGTATAAGGGGTACAGCTCTTAGACTGTAATTTGTTAGTTTTAAAGTCATCATTACAGTTCTCAAATTTAAGCAGACTTCATAACAGCAATCAGAGCTTATGATTATACATTAGTTGAGTAACTGCAGGAAAAAAAAAAGTGCGTTCACTTTACATGATTAATATTTTGGACTTCGTGTGAGGACAAGTATTTCTAAAATATTGCCAGGGGAAAATCTCATAATATTTATAAATCTTCTACTCAGTGACTTACCTTGCCAGCCAATATTTAATGAAGTCTAATTTTATTCTCCAGAATTGGGATAATAATAAAAAGTAAATGCAATTCCTTTTCTCATTAAGCTATACAAGGAATAGGTACATGAAAAATAGTTACTTTCTGGAAAGCTGACAATTTCCACTGGTTTTCTGAGGCATCAACTATGACTCTACGTGTCATGTATTTTTAATTAAAATGGTGTACTTAAAATTATTTTTTTTGCTTTGAAGATACTTATAAATGCCTTTGAGATGTAATTGTTAACTGGCTGGTCATGATTTTGGAGCTGTTTAACAGTGGAGAACTTCACAGAGGGGAAGTGACTGTTGATAACTGACTATGTGCTTCCACATGCTACTGCATTACAGAGCAGTTGGATTTCTAAGCTTCCCTTGTGCTCAATTTAGTAGTGGCAGTTACAGCTCAGAGCTCCAAACTTCTTTCAAATTGTTTAATCGACTTTATGTGCAGTGGCAATCAAAAAAACATTGTACGTCGTTGGGAAGAATATTGAGAACAAGACAGAGATAGTTGTTTGGCTGCTGTGTAAAAGGCTGGTGCAGCCTCAGATTGATTATGGCATCAATCCTTGTCTTCCCAGCTCAAGAGGGATGTTCAAAAGTTGGGAAAGGCATTGTGGAGATATCACTGCTATATTACAGCAAGAGCAATAATGACTGAGTCTGTTCATTGCAGAGAGAAGGCAGGGAAGAGGATTGATAAAACTCTACAAAATCATGAAAGGCAACAAAGTTATGTTAACTGAACCCCACATTATGAGAATAAGGAGGCACAGAAAATTCTTTTCTGCAAAGCAGAAAACTTCTAGATCATATTGGCACCAGGGGCTGGGGACTTGGACACTATCTGTAGGTTGAAGGATACATTATTTATATTGATGACAAACACATCCATAAGTGGACACTGAAGGAATTGGGTAGGGATGTACCCACAGGGGAAGTACCTGAAATCAACCACACGACAGACCTCTTCCTTATTAGTACCTTGTTTTACTGATGTTGGAGTCAAAATACTGGGCTGGGTCCAGCACTGATGTTGGGTGCACTTGCTCTGTAGGAAATTTACCTTCCTTTCTCTGTAATTATTTCACAGCAGAAACAGTGAGACACCTATAACAGACAATTTTGAATAAGTGATGCTCACACCCTGTGAATACTTAAGATTCATAACTTCGTAGCTTTGTAACATCAAAGGCCTTTTCACTAATACTAGGAGTCAATTCTCTTATAATTACATGGGGTTTATGTTTGACGTATGACCTACTTGTCCACAACCATTTAGCCAACAATAGGTACATTAGTTTGTGAATTAATTGGAAATGAAACCCACCATATGGATTACTTATTCTTCTTCCTTAAAAAAAAAAGGAAACACGACAACAAAACACCAAACCACCACACTCAGAACAGCATAGAGGACAGTATAGTCCACCTTAGAATACTTCAATAAATTCATGCTTTGTAAAAAAACCCAAAACATCTCAGTTGAAATATTAACTCTGAAAATAATCTGTTTACTATTGTCTGCTGTATTTTTTCCCACAAAATCTAACCTTACTCTCTCTTCTTGTTTGGTACTCTTCTGCTTGGTTTTGATAACTCCAAGGACTAAGCAGACTTCAATATGATCACGCCTTTGATAATAAATTGCTAAAAAAGTAAAGCAGGCTAAATTTTCCTTTTTGTTTGAAGATATGTAGATCATGTTTTCAAACAACTCTTTGCAACCACAGAAGGTCTTGTGACTTCATAAAAAGTAAACATTTTTAATATTGTGGAAAAACTCTCAGGAAAGTTTCTTTCCTTGGTGTCCTTGAATACTGAATATCAACTTTTTACATACTGTGAGGCAGCATCCTGAATGAAGTGTGCAGTGGTGACAGTGTTCATAAGGTAAGGGAAAGTCACCCAGGTGTGTCAGGGTGGACTTACAGTCTCTTGATAAAAGATTTCATGAGAGGCACTACAAAACATCACCCTAGAGCAGCAGCTGCCTGTGCTGAGAGCCTGTTTCCTACAAGCACAATGTGGCAGCATTCAAGAGCTGGGTGCACATGAATCGGGAGGAATTCAGGCAGACTTGTAAAGCTGCAAGGGTGGAGAGGGTTTTCTTTCACAAGGCAGGGGGTGAGTAGTGATGCATGACCTGCCACGGGACACAGTCCCCAGTGCTGGGGAGCCTGCCCCTGTTTCAGCAGAGGCATCTCCTCAGACTGAACTCTGCAGTCATGATGGGTTGACCCCAGCCAGCTGTTAGCTCAGGGGTAGAATCAGAAGTGCAAAAGCAAGAAAAATCGTGCGTTAAGACAGTGATGTTTTAGTAGACGAGGGAAAGAAGAACAAACAAACCCTGCAATCATACAGACAATCACTCACCACCTTCGACATAGAAGACTGCTGATGTTCAGTCAGTCTCTGAGCAATGGTCATTTGGAAAGACTGCGCTCCGAGTTTTTCCTGCCAAGAGTGATGTTACATGCCATGGAACACCACTTTGGTCGATTCAAGTAGGCTGTATGTCCTCTCCCCCTGCCCCAGACTCTTCCTCAACTCCAGACTACTTGCTGGGTGGTACAGAGTGGTTCACTGCAAAGGTATTGACAGTGAGCAAACACTGTTCAGCAACAGCTAAAACAGCAGTTTCATCATTATTATCAACCCTGTTTGGCCACGAATCCTGAGTATACACCCCCAGGCATAGACCACAGTTGCTGTTAATCACCCTGATTTCAAGATTTCGTTCCCTTTCCTGAAGAGGAAGCAACCTTCGGTACATATCCCTGCACTTCTTGTCTTCCCATTCACTTTTATTGTTTTTGCTTGCTTTAGGATTTCTTCCTTTTCTTTTTTCCTTACAGTTTATTTCTGCACATTCTTCTCCTCTATATTATTAAGATTTCTCCCCTAATTTCAGGATTTGTATTGCAGCAAATCTAGCAAGTTTTGGTCCTTTTCACTGCCACTCATTTCATCTTGCTCCATTTGGTGGTATTCACTCCATTTCTCAATTTTCTCAGTTTTTGCTCTTGCACTGTTTTGGATCATATCTCCTTTCCAGAGCATTTGTTCAACTTTGTTCTCTGATTTCAAGATTTCGTTCCCTTTCCTGAAAGGAAAGTCTTCCTTTCAGGAAAGGGAACGAAATCTTGCGATTTCAATGAGGAATAATTGGGCAAGCTTCGGTGCATATCCCTGCACTTCTTGTCTTCCCATTCACTTTTATTGTTTTTGCTTGCTTTTGGATTTCTTCCATTTTTTTTCCTTATATTTCAGTTCTGCAAATTCTTTTCTTCTATTTTATTAAAATTCTTTTCTTCTATTTTATTTAAATTTCTTCCCTAAATTCAGGATTTGAATTGAGCAATTCTGGCAAGTTTTGGTCTTTTTCACTGCCCCTCATTTCATCTCGCTCCACTTGCTGTTAATCAATCCATTTCCAAATTTTCTCAGTTTTTGCTCTTGCACTGTTTTGGATCATATCTCCTTTCCAGAGCGTCTGTTCGACTTTGTTCTCTGATTTCAAGATTTCGTTCCCTTTCCTGAAGAGAAAGTCTTCCTTTCAGGAAAGGGAACGAAATCTTGCGATTTCAATGAGGAATAATTGGGCAAGCTTCGGTGCATATCCCTGCACTTCTTGTCTTCCCATTCACTTTTATTGTTTTTGCTTGCTTTAGGATTTCTTCCTCTTTTTTTTTTTTCTTACAGTTTATTTCTGCAAATTCTTCTCCTCTATATTATTAAGATTTCTCCCCTAATTTCAGGATTTGTATTGCAGCAAATCTAGCAAGTTTTGGTCCTTTTCACTGCCACTCATTACATCTTGCTCCATTTGGTGGTATTCACTCCATTTCTCAATTTTCTCAGTTTTTGCTCTTGCACTGTTTTGGATCATATCTCCTTTCCAGAGCATTTGTTCAACTTTGTTCTCTGATTTCAAGATTTCTTTCCCTTTCCTGAAAGGAAAGTCTTCCTTTCAGGAAAGGGAACGAAATCTTGCGATTTCAATGAGGAATAATTGGGCAAGCTTCGGTGCATATCCCTGCACTTCTTGTCTTCCCATTCACTTTTATTGTTTTTGCTTGCTTTAGGATTTCTTCCTTTTCTTTTTTCCTTACAGTTTATTTCTGCACATTCTTCTCCTCTATATTATTAAGATTTCTCCCCTAATTTCAGGATTTGTATTGCAGCAAATCTAGCAAGTTTTGGTCCTTTTCACTGCCACTCATTTCATCTTGCTCCATTTGGTGGTATTCACTCCATTTCTCAATTTTCTCAGTTTTTGCTCTTGCACTGTTTTGGATCATATCTCCTTTCCAGAGCATTTGTTCAACTTTGTTCTCTGATTTCAAGATTTCGTTCCCTTTCCTGAAAGGAAGACTTTCCTTTCAGGAAAGGGAACGAAATCTTGCGATTTCAATGAGGAATAATTGGGCAAGCTTTGGTGCATATCCCTGCACTTCTTGTCTTCCCATTCACTTTTATTGTTTTTGCTTGCTTTTGGATTTCTTCCTCTTTTTTTTTTTTTTCTTACAGTTTATTTCTGCAAATTCTTCTCCTCTATATTATTAAGATTTCTCCCCTAATTTCAGGATTTGTATTGCAGCAAATCTAGCAAGTTTTGGTCCTTTTCACTGCCACTCATTTCATCTTGCTCCATTTGGTGGTATTCACTCCATTTCTCAATTTTCTCAGTTTTTGCTCTTGCACTGTTTTGGATCATATCTCCTTTCCAGAGCATTTGTTCAACTTTGTTCTCTGATTTCAAGATTTCGTTCCCTTTCCTGAAAGGAAAGTTTTCCTTTCAGGAAAGGGAACGAAATCTTGCGATTTCAATGAGGAATAATTGGGCAAGCTTTGGTGCATATCCCTGCACTTCTTGTCTTCCCATTCACTTTTATTGTTTTTGCTTGCTTTTGGATTTCTTCCTCTTTTTTTTTTTTTTCTTACAGTTTATTTCTGCAAATTCTTCTCCTCTATATTATTAAGATTTCTCCCCTAATTTCAGGATTTGTATTGCAGCAAATCTAGCAAGTTTTGGTCCTTTTCACTGCCACTCATTTCATCTTGCTCCATTTGGTGGTATTCACTCCATTTCTCAATTTTCTCAGTTTTTGCTCTTGCACTGTTTTGGATCATATCTCCTTTCCAGAGCGTTTGTTCAACTTTGTTCTCTGATTTCAAGATTTCGTTCCCTTTCCTGAAAGGAAAGTCTTCCTTTCAGGAAAGGGAACGAAATCTTGCGATTTCAATGAGGAATAATTGGGCAAGCTTCGGTGCATATCCCTGCACTTCTTGTCTTCCCATTCACTTTTATTGTTTTTGCTTGCTTTTGGATTTCTTCCATTTTTTTTCCTTATATTTCAGTTCTGCAAATTCTTTTCTTCTATTTTATTAAAATTCTTTTCTTCTATTTTATTTAAATTTCTTCCCTAAATTCAGGATTTGTATTGCAGCAAATCTAGCAAGTTTTGGTCCTTTTCACTGCCACTCATTACATCTTGCTCCATTTGGTGGTATTCACTCCATTTCTCAATTTTCTCAGTTTCTGCTCTTGCACTGTTTTGGATCATATCTCCTTTCCAGAGCATTTGTTCAACTTTGTTCTCTGATTTCAAGATTTCGTTCCCTTTCCTGAAAGGAAAGTCTTCCTTTCAGGAAAGGGAACGAAATCTTGCGATTTCAATGAGGAATAATTGGGCAAGCTTCGGTGCATATCCCTGCACTTCTTGTCTTCCCATTCACTTTTATTGTTTTTGCTTGCTTTAGGATTTCTTCCATTTTTTTCCCTTACATTTCAGTTCTGCAAATTCTTTTCTTCTATTTTATTAAAATTCTTTTCTTCTATTTTATTTAAATTTCTTCCCTAAATTCAGGATTTGAATTGAGCAATTCTGGCAAGTTTTGGTCTTTTTCGCTGCCCCTCATTTCATCTCGCTCCACTTGCTGTTAATCAATCCATTTCCAAATTTTCTCAGTTTTTGCTCTTGCACTGTTTTGGATCATATCTCCTTTCCAGAGCATTTGTTCAACTTTGTTCTCTGATTTCAAGATTTCGTTCCCTTTCCTGAAAGGAAAGTCTTCCTTTCAGGAAAGGGAACGAAATCTTGCGATTTCAATGAGGAGTAATTGGGCAAGCTTCGGTGGATATCCCTGCACTTCTTGTCTTCCCATTCACTTTTATTGTTTTTGCTTGCTTTAGGATTTCTTCCTCTTTTTTTTTCCTTACAGTTTATTTCTGCACATTCTTCTCCTCTATATTATTAAGATTTCTCCCCTAATTTCAGGATTTGTATTGCAGCAAATCTAGCAAGTTTTGGTCCTTTTCACTGCCACTCATTTCATCTTGCTCCATTTGGTGGTATTCACTCCATTTCTCAATTTTCTCAGTTTTTGCTCTTGCACTGTTTTGGATCATATCTCCTTTCCAGAGCATTTGTTCAACTTTGTTCTCTGATTTCAAGATTTCGTTCCCTTTCCTGAAAGGAAAGTCTTCCTTTCAGGAAAGGGAACGAAATCTTGCGATTTCAATGAGGAATAATTGGGCAAGCTTCGGTGCATATCCCTGCACTTCTTGTCTTCCCATTCACTTTTATTGTTTTTGCTTGCTTTTGGATTTCTTCCTTTTTTTTTATTTTTCCCTTACATTTCATTTCTGCAACTTCTTCTCTTCTGTTTTATTTAATTACTTTCCTAATTTCAGGATTTGTATTGCAGCAAATCTAGCAAGTTTTGGTCTTTTTCGCTCCCCCTCATTTCATCACGCTCCATATTTCATCTCACTCCATTTGTTATAAATCACTGCATTTCCAAATTTTCTCGGTTTTTGCTCTTGCATTGTTTTTGATCATAACTCCTTTCCAGAGCGTTTCGGGCTCCTCCCGGCGGTGGTGTGGCAGGAAAGCAGATGACAGCCCGATATTGACACAGAAGAGACTGGGCATAAGAAAACGCCGAGTAGACCAGCTGGTTGTGTACACTTTGACCCTGGGGCTCGGGACCCGATTGGACTCATCCCTGGGCGCCCAGGCCTGACTCTGCCGGCAGCAGCGGCCATCCCTGGGGGAGCAACACACCCCGGGACACCTTTCCGCTACTGCCCGCGGGGCACCGCCGGAGCCGAGCTGCTGGACCCTGGTGGATCGCAGCAACCCCATGCAGTGCTACGGGCTTGGGGAGGAGTGACTTGAGAGCTGTTCGGCGGAAAAGGATTTGGGGGGCTGGCTGACAGTCCATATGAGCGAGCGATGTGCCCAGGTGGCAAAGAACGCCAGTGGCATCTTGGCCTGTATCAGCAATAGCGTGGCCAGCAGGACCAGGGCAGGGATAGTCCCTCTGTACTTCGCAATGGTGAGGCCGCATCTCCAGTGCTGTGATCTCAGTTTGAAAAGACTATTGATGTTCTGGAGTGCATCCAGAGAAGGGCAACAAGGCTCTCGAAGGGCCTAGAAAACATGTCCTACAAGGAATGGCTGAGGGAGCTCGGGTTGTTCAGTCTTGAGGACAGTCGAGGGGACCTCATTGCTCTCTACAACTGCCTGAAAGGAGGTTTTGGGGGCCGGTTTCTTCTGCCATGCCTACTGTGACAGCACTAGCGGGAATGGCCCTAAACGGAGACAGGAGACGTTCAGATGAGACATTAGAGAAATATTTTTCACCGTTAGGGTAGTCAAGGGCTGGAATAGATTTACCAGGGAAGTGGTGGAATCGCCATCCCTGGAGGAGTCCAAGAGGCGTCTCAATGTAGCGCTGGGTGATGTGATTTAGGGGTTACAGTGCCGGGCGGACGGCTGGCCGGGATGATCGGAAGGCTCCCTTCAGCCTTGCTGAATCTGTGATTGTCACTCCAGGATTCCACGCAGGCGGCGCTGTGACGGGCCGGCGGTCGGCGGGGCCGCGCCTGCGCCGGCGGGAGAGCGGCCGCTTCCTGCGCGGCTCCCGGCGCTGCTGAGCGCCGGCATGGCGGGAGCGTTCCTGATGGAGATCAGGCGGGGGACGCAGAGCGCGCTGCTGGTTCTCCGGTAGTGCGGGGGCGCTGCCGCCCGCCGCCGTGCGGGGCAGCCGGGGGGCGCGGCGGGTCTGGTTTTCGGCGTCCTTAGCCTTCAGCGGGGGGACCGGGTTGTGTGCGGGCGCCTCCCCCTGCCTGTTCGGCTCGGCACAGCCCGGGCTACTGTGCAAATAAATTTTTCCTGAGAACGGTGGACCGTTTCGGCTGCTCCTCGTTCACCGCGTGGATCCCGGAGCGCGACTGGAGCTGCGGGAGGGCTACGGGCCGGCCTGCGTGAAGCAGCAGCGCGCCCCGACAGCTCCTTCCCGAGGCATACTCGTTGCTTTTCCTCCGCAGCGCGGCGGCGGAGCTCCCCAGCGCGCCGGTGGAAGTGTCGGTGTGCGCGGATTCCCTGGAAGTGAGGAGCGGCGGGAGCTGCGATGCGGCAGCGCTGCCGGCAGGGGTCAGGCTGGCGCCGTCCTCGTGCCGCGGCCTCCGGCGCCTGCGCGGGGACGGGCTGCACCTGCGCGTGCGCCTGCGCTGCCCGCCGCCCGCCGCCGGTGAGGGCGGGGCGGGGTTGCCACGAAACGGGGCGGGGTGAACTGCGACCTGACCGGGTTTCAGTGGGAGGGGCTGTGAGGTGTAAATTCTGTAGAGCAAACACCTTCTGGAGCTGTCAGTTTTAGAAATTGGAAGTGATGTAATGAAAGGGAAACGCGGTGTGTTTGGGATTTGCCCCAGTTTCCGCCCCTCCTACCGCTGCCCTATAGTGCTTCTACGTATTTGGTTTTTTTTTTTTTTTTTTTTTTTCTCTTCTGTGTTTGATAGCTGAAAATCTTAGAATCATAAAATGCTAAGGAGTTGGAACGGACTTTAGAAGTCATCTAGTCGCAAGTCCCCACTGCCACTGGCAGGGGTATGCTCCACTAGACCAGGTTGCTCAAGGACTTTCCCCAGCCAGGCTTTGAACATTGCCAGGGTTGGGGCATCCTCAGCCTCCCTGGGCAGCCTGTGCCAGTGTCTCACCACTCGCAGTAAAGAACTTTTAATATTTAACCTAAACTTTTTTCCATTTGTACCCATTCTCCCTGCGCTATCAGTAATGCAGTAATCTGATTCATCCAGGCAATTAGACTGCGCTTGTCCATCCCTGACCACTTACTCATAAAGGATTATAGGTTTGTGTTGGGTTTCAGAGGTTAATATCACAGATCACATCTGCAAAGTTACCTTCTTTATTTCCATGATGCTAATTCAGGTCCGGGATGTGTTTGCAATAAATAGAAAGCATGGTAGTACAGCTGTTGCTTGCTTTCGTCCTGGCATCTAAGCCCAGTATGTTTAGATTCATTTCATACAATGTGACACAGAAAGGTAAATTAAATAACACAAAAATGCCATTCTGAGCTTTTAAAGTAGAAAAGGACGATGAAATATGTAATATACAGTTATGACTTCAGCACCAGAGACGCATTGGAATACTCCGTTGGTATGCTGAGATTGCATCTGTACATTAATCTGTAATTATGCATGTGCTTTGACAACTCAATTATACTAAAATTATTTAATGTGTCCTATTAACAAGACATGTTTCAAAAAACCAGTGATGAAGTTTTAAAAATCAACCTTGCAAAGTCTTGCTAGTGAAAAATAAGTATGTGAACCAGGTGGTGATCAGCATATATATTGGATAGTCTTAGTTACCCTTTGATGTTTTATATTTATGCAAAATAGTTGAAATTCTGGAACATTTAAAAGTACTTTTCTCTTGTGGTTGAATCCTAAATTTCAAATATTGAATGTCAGTGCTGAGAGTAAATTTGATTCTTAAATGTAAGAAAGTGAGTGATGCAAAGCATATTCATATGTAGAACTAGGCTTACAGTTTTACTTTTCTTCAACTTAATGTTATCAGATAATTTGGGGAGGCTTTTATAACTTGTTTCTTTACTTTCGAGAAGTTGTTTGATCTGCCTTGTGTGAGACCATTTTTGCTTTCCTGTCCTGCAGAGGCCGTTGCTCACTATCTTTTCCAGGAGTGGTTCCACAATGGTTGATTTTTTATCTGCCTGAAAGTGTAAAACTCGTGTCTGCCCGTGCTCCCCATCCTAACTATTTGTGTTACTAATTGGTGTGTCGCCTCATATTGCAGATACAGTGATTATCAGAAATATCATTGCAGAAGAGTAGCCTTGAATTTGAATTTTTATAATATCCACAATTATATCAATATATCAACTCCCCTTCTGAAGAGGATTTGCATCTTGAAAATAATTATTCACATGTACAGTTCCTACTCAGTAATATGGGGCATGAGGTAGAGATAGGAAGTTTTTTCCTAAATCTAAATACTTGTTTCTAGAGGTAAAAATTTAGGGTTGTGTTTTAAATGTCAGCATTTTGCTTTGTCTATTAGATTTATCCTTTTTGGTTTGAGGTATTTGGCAGAAATTTTTTTGTACAAGTGAAAATTTTATGCAGTTTTGAAGATTAATGTATTTTTTTTCCATCTATAGATGTGGTTTTTACTTTGAGGGAAAGCCTGAAACCCAAGAAGAATTACATCTTCTACTGTCAGTCCTGTGGTGACATCATAGTAAAAGACCGGTGAGTACTGCAGTGTCTTCTATTTATAGCCATTGTGATTGGTATTCATGTTATTTTGTGTATTTAGAGAGAGCTTAAATGTATTTGTTTTGAAACTGGTAGACAAGAACACATTTGAAGCACTACAGATGACAAAAAGCAAAATTACCTTGTTTTTAAGTTTTTAGCTGCTTATTCAGTTACTCCTTGATTTCTTTCTTCCTCTGTACATCAGGTATCCTTTTCAGTTCTTTTCTGTCTCTTACAAATTTCCTTCAGTCATCATGCTGTAATTACAGAGTGTCTGCTCAGAATGGGGATATTGACCACAGCTTGCTTTTATCTTTTAAGCAAGAGCTGCCTCCACATAGTTCTGGGATGCTGAATTTGGAGACACAGAAACTGTATCTTAGCTGTGTGACTCGGCCTTATCTCTGTTCCTTACAAAGCCTGCAGAGTAAATGAGAATTTTAAGGTACTGTATTGTCTAGCTCTTCTGATGAACAATTTTGACAGCTTCAGCTGAACATATAAGAATTGTTAGAGGTGCACTTACAGCCCTTTATGATTTGTGTGGCTCCTAATACTCAAAACAATAATACAAATATGTTTCATTCTCTAAATTTCTGTTACTTGTCATAGGTATGTATTTATGGCTAGCTGAATGTAACTGAATGAGGATTTCTTAACTTTCCCCTCTGAAATATCTCATCAGAAAGTCTAGTAATAACTCTTATTTTGATACATTTGTAAACTTCTAATTTCTAGTCAGTACTATTTGCTTTCAAAACATATTGCATTTTTATATTCATATATCTAAATGAGAATTTTTTCTGAATTTCAGCACATCAAATTCATAGGCATGTAGTTTAAATCTTTTGGTTCTGTGTCCTGGAATGTGACACAAGCAGAATTTTTGAGAAAGAAAAAAGAATGCATGTCCGTGGCTTTTGACTTGTCATTTCTCCTTGAATGTTGCCACTAAAAAAACATAAGACAAGAGTAGAAGAGTGGAGCTGCCTGTGAATGCAACACATTTTGTTCCAGCATTTCCAAAAGGAAGAAAGTAGCATAGTCAGAACTTCCAGCTGCAGAATTCATGTGATTCTCTCTCCAGGAAGGGTTAAGTATGACAGTGACAGCAGAGGTGGAAGGTTTGAACGGAAATTGCAGAACTGTGTGAAAGAGAGCATATATTAAAGTCTGAATTACTAGGAGAGGGTCTGTAATTAGGAAAACCTGAGCTCTAGAAAATCATGCCTTTAAGAAAAAATTGAAATAAATGGGATTTTATTTAAATAAGGTTGTGGAGAAGGTTTTATTTAAATAAGGTTGTGGATTCTTCCAATATCTAGGAAGTTGCTGCAAATAAGGTGGCAGTAATCTTCAGTTCAAGCAAGAGGAATCTAGGTTAAAATGCAAAAAACCCAAAAACCAAACAAAAAAAACCCCAAACCCAAACTAACAAATCACCCCAAACCTATTCTAAAGCTTATTTTTTTACTGGTCGAGATTGCATAGGAAGCCTTCCTTTCAAAGGTTTGATTAAGAAATGTACTAGGAATGGTTTAAATGTAAGTAATCCTTCCTTGGTGCACAAAAATTGACTCTATACATTTTCTGAAATCCTCTGCCTCGCTCTGTTTCCTTCCATAAATCTGATAACTCTTCTGAGTTACGGTTATGCTCTTTCATTCTCTTCCATTGCCATCACATTACCTACATTGGAGGAAATTACTAGATTTTTTTTCTTCCATGGTGCAAGAGCTGCAAAGAATTAGGGATACTTTGTTTTCTCTTTCTCTCCTTCCAATTGGGCTAAGCATAGCTCATATATAAAATAATTCTTTAAGACTTTATTTCTGTCATGAAGAAATTCTTAAAGGCTTGTGGTGTGTGGATGCCAGGTGCCCACCAAAGCCGCTCTGTCTATCTGCTCATCAGCTGGACAGGAGGGACAAAATGTAACAGAAGTCCTGCCAGCAAACCTGTTCCAGTGTGGGCTTCTCTCTCTCCCTCCACGGGTCCACAGATTCTGCCAGACTTCCCATGAGGTCACAGCCTCTTCTGTGCATCTGTCTGCTCTGGTGTGGGGCCCTCCATGGCGGACATCCATCTACTCCACCATGGATCTTCATGGGCTGCAGCCAGACAGCCTGCTTCGCCATTATCTTCCCCATGGGCTGCAGGAAAAACTGCTCCAATGCCTGGAGCACCTTCTCCTCTCCTTCTTCACTGTCCTTGATGTCTGCAGAGCAGTTGCTCTCAGGTTTTCGTACTCCTCTGACTGCAAGATGGGTTTTTTCCTGCTTTCTTAAATATGTTTTCAGAGAGGCACTACCGCTGCTGATGGCCTTATCCTTGGGCAGTGGTGGGTCTGTCTTGGAGCTGGCTGGCATTGGCTCTATCAGACATGGGGGAAGCTTCTGACAGCTGCTCACATAATCTATTCTACTAAAACCTTGCCATGCAAATTATATACAGGGGAGTGGTTACAGCACCCCGCCTGCTAGAGTTCAAGAAGCATCTGGACATGGTATGAACCTTCAGGCTGTCCTGTGCAGGGCCCAAAGTTGGATGCAATGATCCTTGTGAGTTCTTTCCAACTCAGGATGTTCTATGATTCTATCATAATGATTGGTACTGCACAAATATTCCACTGAAAAACTCATACAGGGGAAATCTAATTACACTTTGCCTACATAAGTAGTGTTAAGCCTGGCAGTTAACTATCAAGCTGGGCTGTCCCAAGATTTTTTAATATGTAAATAAGGGAGACTGCAGTCAAAGAAATGCACTTGTTTTTCTTTTTCTCTGATGGAACTGAATATATATATAACTATATAAACTAAATAAAAATTTTAAACATATAACTAGTTATATGTTTAAAAGTCTAAAATCCATTTTACTTCCGGTTTTCAGTATTTTCAGTAGACAGAATGGTATTACTGGGTATTAGTTAATAATGACATTTAGGGTTACTCTTCTTAATCCAGTCTTACAGGGGTCTCTATTGTCAAATACTTACTCTAGCCTGGAAGATCATTTAAGAGTTTTATCCTTATGGCAGGGCTCTTATAGACTAGCTTAACTTCAAACTTTTTAAAAATAAGTTAATTACCTACTTTTCTGGTTGGAATCTGAGAACTGTGTACAGCAGGTGATTCAGCCTGGCTAGATTAGACACTTTCAGGAGAGAGCTATTCTTAAGTGTCCCAGCCTAAGAAGTGTTTGTTGCTCTCTGACTGTGACGGCAGCCTAGGTGGTTGTCTTCAAGTAGAAACTCAGTTGTTATTAGGAGCAAATTTGGGGAGATAAGTCACCCCATTTTCTAGGGGTGCATTTATCATGTTATTTAGTAGCCTCAATTTAGTCAATACCTAGTAAACCTCAAGTTTGTTTTGTTTGTTTGTTTTTCTAGGAAGGTTCTATTTTTATTAGTGTTACATTTTTCCAGTTCTGGTGATCCAGGATATGGCTTCCTACCTGTGAGAGGCAAAAGCCTAAAACACAGTGGAAATTGTATATTTTCTGTTTAGCTCAGAGTTAGGAGGAGTTTGTTTAGGAAATTCCTGCTGGTTGGAAAAACTGCTTTTCTTGGAAAAGAAGTGAACATCTTTATGCTGAGGACTGTGAGAGTAAAGAAAGGTTGATGTAATGAAACAGGACAGCATGAGTCTGCAGCTTAAGGTAATCTCTGTCTTTTTTTTGCCCTTGTTAAGAACACTGCTGAGCAATACCAGCTTTTTGTTACTTTTGTGTAAAAAGCAATAGAGGAAGACTTCATTTTTGCAGTGTGGGTCCAGGCACTGGAACTAATTTTAAGGGCTGATGAAGAATCAGTTATTAGGCCAACATCAGAACTAAACTCAGAACTAAACTGTCACTTCGGCAGGATTGAGTAGTATCTCAAGCAATATATAAGACCACAGAAAATGACATGGATAGTGCTGAGAGGTGATCTTATTTAGTTTTGGTAAAGCTGCATCAGAGGATGAGTTATTCCAACTTTCATCTGCAGGTGGAGCAAGCAGAGTTTAAAATGTATTGTCTATCTAGGAAAAAAGGATTTTTTTCATAAAACATTTTTCTTTCACCCACCAAACAATTCAAAAGGACCAAGAAACTACAGTGGGAAGAACCGACATCTTCAGAAAATGTTAGTCTGGGGACTGCAGGAAAGGGAGGATGCCTAATGGTTGGCTTAGCAGCTGTGTTTTTATTTGCAAAACAGCACCATAAGCAAAGTTGTATTTGCAAGTTTTAAGTAAGGAGTAGAATCAAGAAACTCTGGTGAAGGTTTCAGGCAACAGCTGAAGAAATAGAGTAACGAAAGGAAAGCATTCAAGGAAACTAGGCAGAGAGCAGAAGAGGCAACCCAAATATAACTGCTAATGGAAACAAAGAATTTCCAGAGTCAGTATCCTTGGTCCTTACAGCTACCCTGCAGAAGGGATTTGTGGTTTTTTCTATATGACTTGTGAAAGTTGGATGTGAATATCTGAATCTAAATTGAGATTGAATTATCCTTTGTTGTTTTGTTGTTTTGGGTTTTTTAATGAAGCTGTACTGTGGTATTTTTTTCAGGTTTTATCCTTTTCAAGTCTGGTGTCGGAAACAAAGAACATGCAGAATCTTGTGGCATGAGTCTGTTTCTTTTGGGTTTATATCAACATTTGGTGCAAAGGAACTTACAAGAAATAGTAATAAATGTAATTGCGAATGCTCATTATCATATTTTTCATGTCTGGACAGAACTGTGGGTTTTTTGCCATGTGATTCATTTCAAGAGAGGACTATATCAAATTCTGCCTTATATTCATTGGAGATTCACCCTTGGGAAATGCTTCATCATAGACTTGGCAGGAAACTCAGCCATTGCTTTCTCAGAATTCACCCAAAGAAACTGCCTTTGGCTGGAAAGAGAGTCAAGCACTTCCTTTTGAGAAATGCCATATTTCCCCCACTATTTATAGGAAGCCTAAACTCTAAGTGTCTTAGAAATGAATTATAACATGCTGAAATATTTGTCCCTTCTCCCCTCTAAGGAAATTTCTCAGAGTCCTTCCTCTGCCAAGTGAAAACTGGAGTAATTTAGTTGAAGAGTGGTGTTGTCACCCCGACCCCTTTGCCAGAAGCACTTTGCACCCTCAGCATGACGACTGTTTTCTTGGAGACACTTTTTTTCTGTTGAATTCTGGAAATGAATCACAGGTGTCTGAATCTCCTGTGTGCTGCTCAGAGGCTGGACGCCATGCTTCGCAGAGTGGCTCCAACTTGGTAAAGTATTTTCTTCAAATAGTTTTTAGGTGAAGTTGTTTGGAACTCTTCTTCATTGTAAAGTACTTTTGTTGTTACTAGTTTATTTAATTTGTATGTATTACAGAACTGTTTTGAAGATCCTGGGGGGTTCTTGACATTCAGCTGTACAGATGCCAGAAAATATTCCAGGCCATGTTTTACATTTTCTAAAGCTCACACCACAGTCTTGATATTGACCCCAATATGCAAATAGGACTTAGGACTATAAACAGAAGCTACTTAATTATGTAGTTCTAAACCCAGATATTTTCCCCCAAAATTGTCATGAGTGAAGGACATCAGAATTTAGTAAGATTATAACTGTGATGGGTTAGTTGTTTGTTAAAGGGTAGTGGAGCAAAGAATGAGGTGGAAATTGAAGTAACAATTATTTTTTTCTCACACTGTGACTTGGGGCATAATCATAACTATGATTAAGGAGTTTTTTCCCTCCTTTTTTTCCCTCCTTTTTTTTTTTTAAGTTTTAGAAAGACTTGGAAATATCAGAATGTGTGCTTTGCTGTCTTAGGTTCTTAAAGCATAGTAAGGAAATTGAGTTTGTTTGACTGGTCTGTCCAGTGAAAGGAACCTGCCATCCCATATTATTCTTGTCGTTGTTTCTGAGGTGTTCCAGGTTAAGATAGATTCATCAACCAATGTAGGATGAAGGCTGTCATTTGGCTTAGAAACATGAAAATTTGTTGTTGCCTAGAGAAAAAAGAAGATTAGGGGTGCTTATGTTTCAGTGGTGTGACAAAACCCACGAAGAAAGACAGTTCAGTGCTTTACTTTTGGACATCTAGCACTTGCATAAAAGTTCAAGCAATGATCTTTTCTTCTTCCAGAATAGCATCTAGGAACTCAGTTCACCAAAGCCTACATTTCCATAAAGCCTTTCCTGTTAATCTACTGCTTGTCTGCATTTTTACTGACGAGGGTTGGGCCTACACATGCTGTATTTTCTCCCAGTACCAAGTATTAAACTGCCTACGTTGCTGCCTTTGCGATTGTGTCTGTAATAATTCTGTAGAGATTTCTAGCATGAAACATTTCAGCTCGTGAGAACCAGACACGCTGATTTCTAACTGCTGCTTATAGTGGTATGTATTATCCCCAGTGAGAGTCACCCAGTTGCAGTTCAGTGGTTGCTGGTGCTGTGCTCCGTGTGACCCCTCTGCATGGGGAGCAGTTCTGTCTTGTGGTTTCTTGGGTTTCTTGTTGCAGTATTCTTTGAAAAACAGAATATGCAGAGAGGAAAATGAGGACTGATATGCTGTAAGGGTGTCAGCATGGCAGAAGCAGATTAATTTAGCTTAACTCTGTGACGATGGAGTTACTTCTAAGTTTCCTTTAGAAGGAGGTGAAGTAGATGATACCAAATTTCCAAGAGGACAGTGTTTTCTGCCAGAGGTTGCCAAAATGAATTCTCTCATTTCAGTGGTCTTAAAAGAGATCTTAGGACACCAGGAATAAATACAGGAAGAGGCAGGGTGCATGGAGTTCATATTGTATGCTTTTTCATCAAGGAGAATGTTTGTGAGAAAAGGATTGATTTGGAGGCAGAAACGTAATAAAAGGATATGGAAGAAAGGTTTTATTAAAATGTGGGTCGAACCAGGATAACCACAGAACTTTTGAATGAGGGAGGAGGCTGTTTTATGTCAGAGGCATACTGAAATAGTATGTTATACATAAATAGTAGTTAAGTGTGATGAATTTTCATGTTTGCTTCCTTATACTTGCATTGAAGTTGAGAATTTGTTCCTTGTTTGTGTCCAATCCCTTTTTCTACATCTTTCACGCTTGCAATGAATTCTCATTTCGGTGTTTGCTTATTTCCAGCATCACTCAGTTGCCAAGCAAATGAGCACAACTGTTAGATCCAGCAGAAGCTAGACTAATAAGGACAAACCCCCTCATCCTGAAGCAGAAAATTCTTCCATAATATGAGTAATAGAAAGTTACAGGCAAGACAGATTGCTATTGTCATAAATGTTCTCATTTTAGTGAATATTGTTGCGATCTGCCCCAGTATGAAAGTTCTTTTTTAATTGCATTGCAGTTCTTTGGCAAGTGTTTGCCTATGACCAAAATAGTAGCAGGAATGTACCAGAGATGCTTAAACAATCTTTTCCAGACTCCAGTGGGACCAAGACAGCATCCGTCCATCGCAAACATATTTTTCACATCTATTAGTCTTCCAGTGTAACATAGTTCTTAAATGTCACATGGTCTTGCAGCATCTTAATAGTATCTCTTGGGGAAAATATTTTTCCTGACACCATATCAGGGATCCTTAGGAATAAAAGCAGAACTTATTAGGCTTGTGATCCACCTGCAGCTGCAGATTGCCAGCAGCTGCAAGTTGTCAAATAGATAAATTGATTTAATTAGTTGAGCTAAAACTATCCCTTTTTCCATTGAAGCATGATAGAACGAGTTAGTGATGTTTTTTAGGCACAGTTCTCAGTAAGCACCTGTAACTGTAGTCAGAAAAAAAATACTCAAGCAAGAAAAAAGCTGTAACTCAAGTTTTAGCTTTCAAGGAAGTACTGTGTATTCTGTGCTTGTACTGTGCGATATTTGTACCAGTCTCAAGCACTGGCTTACACAAAACCTTGTATTTTTATCCTTGCTTTTCACACTGAGCAAGTAATTCCACTGCATATATTTGGGAGGAGTAGCAAGGTAGGAATTAGGAAGGGGGATAACTGCATATATATGAACCAGATGATTTTCCTGATCTCCATAACAAGGGGACTGTACTTCCAACATAGTCAGCTCTCAGGCTTTTAGTTTGATTCTCTGTTTTTGACCATCATTAAAGTTATATATGTACTGCTTTCAGACCAGAGCTCTAATGTGCTACACCCTGGTTAATAAGCCCACATAGAACTAGTTCTGTATTTTAGACTTTGGATTAAAGTAAGAATTGTGCTTGCTTGTTTGATGTATTAAATTTAAATATTAACACTGTAATTAGTAGGAGTCTAATAGGGTAGATCTCATCTAGAAATGAGATATTTTTCAAAGAGCAATAATAGATGCATAAAGCTAAGGCAAATATTCAGTGATGTTTTGGAGAGTGTAGAGACTCCATGAACTAGATATTGTTATCCACATTTTTGGTTTTTAATAAGCCCTTGATGACATTGCTTCCTCTGAATTTATGAAGACTTTTTGAACATGTATACTTTCAATATGAAAAATGCTTTCCTGTAGTGAGTACCAAACTATATTATGCATAATTTGACAAACGCCTTCCTTTTTTTTTTTTTTTTTGGTTTTTTTTTTGTGTTTTTTTTGTTTTTTTTAATACAAACAGGGTTGGCATTTCATAGCGTGAACTGTGAGGGTATATGTTTGTTTTTTTCTGTTCAGCTTTTCCTAAACATTTGTGATTTTAGGTATCTCAATGATATCCCCCTCAGTCTTCTGTCTTCCGTATGTTCTCCTGCTCTGTGTATTTTCATGCCGCATATGGAAACTGTTTTGCACTTCTGCCAGTTATTCTTTGTCAATACCTTTTCTGTATTTGTTTGAATAGAGGGAGAAGCGTTGTTCAAGAACAATCCACTGCACCTTTCTGGAATATCATGCTGTGTTGTGCGTTTCATCTGTTTCCTAGTAACTCAAAATAATCTGCAGACATTTTCTGCTCTCTGCTGAGCATTGAACTGGTATTCAACTGCTATAAAACTGTCCACAGTTGCTAGAACTTGTTACTGCATAATGGTAGTCACATTGTAGCATGCTATTTTATGTATATGTTATGGAGTACTTCATTTCAGGTACATTATTTTACCCTTAGCACAATTGAACTTAGCTTATTATTTTATCATCCATTCACTCAATATTATGAGATTCTCCTGTTAGCCATTACAGATTGTGCTGTGTGGATATATTGCCAGATTTTAAAATTAGTATGAAACTTGCAAGCAAGTCCAAGTGTAGAAAGCTGAAGGAGTGAAGGCAAATATGTGTGCATGTAAACATAAAGAGGACAGAAACAAGTAAAAAGTTTCCTATCTTTTCTGTACATTATGTTACAGCTATGGATTATTTTTTCAGAATATCTGAGTGACATTTAAATGATTTCTTTTTTTATCCTACAGAGGTCAAAAGAAAATACCAGAGTAACTTGTAAGCGCTGCAAGACAATGCTGGGAGAAAGAGTTTCATCAGGTATGAGATGTCCAAACAAAACTAGACTTGACTACATCAGCCATTGAACACTGCAGGTTAAAAACACTGAAGGAAAGTAGTTTATCAATAATGTGCAGCGATGATTCCTGTGTGTTTTTCTCTTTCTCTTCTGGAACAGATGAGGTTGTTGCTTCCAGTGTTACACCTTGAAAGTGACTTTCAGCAGGAATTTTCATTATCCTTGTTTCTGTGGCATATTTGGCTAATTCCAAATCTTTGGAAGACTCAGTGCATGATTCCAGTTTACTAGGAATCCCAGTAAAAATAGAGACTTGAGAAATTACAGGTTGCTTGTTTTCCTGTCAGTTCTACAGAATAAGTGAAAGGTAACTTCAGAACTTGATCAACACAACTACAAGCTGAAGATTGCTAACAGTCAGCCTGGTTTTGTGGGAAGGAAGCCATTTCAAAGAAACAGGTTATGTCTCATCCTCATCCAGTGATGAGCTGCTGGGACTGTCAGTTTAAAAGCTGTAATTATATTGGATCAGCAGGGTTTACTTGAAGTGGTGTGAAGACGAGTGGTTGTTTTTAAAATTCAGCTATTAATGGAAGAGAAGCAGTGATAAGACTGTTGTTAGCAGGGTTAATTCTTTCATTCTCCCTTTCTTCCACTGCGTCAGTCAGTGTGAGCCTGCCTCAGTTCAGAGATCTGGTGAATATAAAAATTTCTCAGAAAATACAAAGCCCATTTAAGAAATGTCATATGGAGAGGCAAGACAGAAGGTCTTCTGTTACAGAATGTTCTGATTGTCCTGTACAGGGATCTGACCAATACAGGCTTTAATGAACCCAAATTTAAGGTGCAATGTTTGAAAGCCCACAAAGCAAGATGTGACTTTGGGAAAAGAGTGCTGGAAAAAGAGCATGAATAACAAGGTCATGAGTAATAGATCAGTGGGAATGGGGAAAGGCAAGCACTGTAGATGTGCAGGGATTTGGTATGGACTCTGCACATGGCTGAAGTGAGATAGGATATCCATTGTTTTGACCATGTTTCTTCAGTAGTGCAGGAACTTTCAGCAGAGTTCAGAGAACAAAGGAGGTGTATAGTGTAAGTCTAGGCAGAACCATCTCTGTGAAAAGAGACTAGAGAGCAAACTTGACTGTCATGCTTTGGTGCTTCCTTATGAGCAGGTGTCAGTGTTTTGAAGATAAAGCAGGATTAGAGCGGTGTAGCTGCGGAGACCAGATTCACCTTTGAGATTCCCCCATGGGCTAGTCTTTCCCCTAATTCTATCCACATATCACATATACTCATATGATTTTTTTCTTGGGAAATCACACCTTCTGTCTCTCTGCAAGCAAACATTTGCTGAGTTCCCAATACCCTCGTAGCAGTAGCACCAGTTGGTTACTGGGGGTAATGGCTGAGGAACTAGAGGGACTGAACTGTCTTTTCTTCTTGTCTCCAAGAACTCATATAGCGTGGAGCAGACTTAATTAAATTTAGAGGTAAAATATAATTTCCTAACAGTGAAGATAACTTAGAAAGTGTAGTGTTTACCTGGAGAAGGGACAGGATTACCAAGACTTTGGAGGGTTTAAAACTGATTGCCTTCCTGAAATGTTTGCTTTTATTCAGTTTTAATGATATGTGTGGACAGAGATCAGATAAAACTCTTCCATCCTTAAAACTTGTGGACCAAATGAATCTTCCAGTTGCTCACATGCTGAGGCTTAGTCAAATGAATTTATTACTCTTAACGTTTTGCTGGCCCTCTGGTTAGGCTGTATTTGCAGCATAGACCCAGATTTTCAATATGATCATCTTTGACCTGACTTCATTGAAGGGGATTAAATTATGTACTCAAACACTTCCATTTAGCATTAAAAGCTGTCTTAGTGAAGCTTTTGGTGAACAGTTACATTGAAATTCAGAATGTATGCAGTGTTAACATTGAGTGAGCGTGATTTTTGGAAAGAAGTTCCATTCTGCTCTTTGAGCAAAGAAGAAAATTATTCCCCTGTGTGAGCTGTTATTAAAACTGTCTCTAGTGATTCACTGCAGCATTACTAAGCAGCAGAGGGTACTAAAATACTTATGTAAGCTATGCTGATCTCAGTGCTTTAGGGAAGTTCTTTCAATTCATCTTTCAGGTTTGGCTTGAGCTCTTGCTTGCTTGGTTTCAAGATGATTGTTCCCAGCATTAAACAAAGATCAATATAAATGAGAAATTGCTTATCTCGTAATTAGCTTGGAGCAGTTTTCTTCAGGTGATGTAGGCTTTTTGTTATGGTTGCTTCTACTCCTACAAATCCAAGCAAAATATGATTGTCTGCTGTACCTCTTAATTGACTACTGAACAAATGTTTAATTAGTATTGTGATATGGTGACTTACAGTCTAATCTTAATAAGCTGGTTATTCCATTGTAGTTGAAAAATGGTTTTTGTCATTTTAGATACCATTAAATATTATGTCACTGAAGTGATTATTCAACCAGCTGAGGGAAGTTTCAGTCCAATACCAAGGTAACAAAATAATCAGATAATTTGTTCAAGTATATGTTTTAGAAAGGATGTTAGAAATGCTCTAATGTTGTAGCTTCTTGAATAATTACATATAATAACAGAGTGCAGTTTTATGTAATCATCACAGGATTAGGCTTTGTAAAGGTAAAGTAGCCTGAATTCATTAATGTACAGTTTTGTTTGTTCATCTTTGTGTGTGATGCAGGAGATTGTGTATAATTTCTCACACTGTCTCACTATTTAGGTGATAAGCCAAAATAAAATATTTTTTTTATTTTAAATTATTTAAGTTTGCACAACGTCTAATTATGGAAACAGAAGTTTGTGTCATGTAAAGTTACATTAAGTAAAGCTTGAAATGTTTAATTGGAAGTGAGACTTTTGAATTTGCAAGTAATTCAGTTTGAATTTAAGACTAAGATGAAACAGAATGATCTAGCTACTTGGTATCATGTACAATAGTTTAATCATAGTTCTTTCTTCTGGGGAATTATATTTGATAACTGAACTTTGTGTTCATATCTGTAAAATATAATGCGGAAAAGCTTCTATTCAGCATTTGACAGTTGGTGTCAGCCAAAATAAAGGATGTGAAGCAATTTAGAATCTGGATCTATTAAAAAATTCCTGTTGCAGGAAATAAAAAGTTCTCTGGTTTTGAGTGAGAGGAAGATACAGAAGCCCCATCTTTCAGTAAAATGTGATTGTAGTGGAATTGTAGTATGACTTACTCATTTACCTGTAGTGCATAGATATGAATGGCTCTCTGTGTAGTTGTTATAAAAACATATGATATGTGGTTAATTCTTAAACAGGTCTCAGTTTGTACAGAGCATGGTTGCTCAGTGTCTTTTGGAATTATCCTCTGCTAAAAGCACATTTAGATTCACTATAAAAGGAGATAATGGAAAAACCTATATTCTGGTAAGTTTTTAAGTTTTCATCTTGCTGAAGAAGATTAACTCATGTATCCCGGTTCCTAAAATGTATTATTTATGCTGTTCATTATTGTATGTTTAAAAAATTAACAAATTCAAATTCTTGAAGTGGTTCTGAGGTACATTTGTTCAAGTAAGAATATCCCTGAGTTTTTAATCTAATTAGATGTGCACGTAAAAATTTTATTGATACAGTAATGAAAGTACTACAGATCCACCATAATAACACTATTTTGTATCTAGAAAATATGGAAAGCTTAAGTTTTAATTTTTTAATATATATTTCACCTTCTTGCTCCAGTGCTTCTTTTTTTTAATCACCAGAAGTGAATCAAATTGTATAACATCTTTCACAAGCATTGTCTTTAATCAGCAGGGACTATTAATGTAGTCAGTACATTGCATTGGGAAGTGAAGTGCAAACAAAAATAAAATTGCCTATTAAACTTAATGTTCTAATGCTGTTAAACTTGGTTAAGCTTGATATTTAGATGGTGACAGCTAGATTGCTCAAACTTTTAAGATGGATAAGAGTTACCTTAACACTGTACACTTATTATAACCAGGGATGTTTCCTTTTATTTCTGAACTAAATCTGGGTATAGAATTTGTACTTTCACAGTTTATAGAAATGATTCATAGACGCAAAGAAATACACAATATGAGATTCCTGCCCTGGATAAACTTATAAGTGCACTTTCTTGAGGCAATGTAATTACATAAACTGTTTTATATGTGCATTGTCCAAGTTCTATGATTTTGGAACATTCAGATGCTGAGGAAAGTGTATACCTGTTCCTTTTAAATAAATTTTAGTGCCAAGACAACATTTGTACAACCACTGAGAAATACATCTTCAGTGATGATAAAATTAAGATTTCATGAGCAGACCCACAATTATATATTATCTAATTGAGGAATCATTAAAAATCATTGTGATTTTTCCCTTGTAGCTTATCTCTTCCCAAGTTACGTAAAATTCTGGTGCTTAAGTCTAGTAGCTTAGCTACAGCAAACTGGTTATTTTTTAACAGAAAAATCACTTTATTTAGTAGAGTGCCATTACTCTTAGCTCTGAGCTGCATTTTTGCCAATGTATTGATTAGATGAGCAGGCTGAATTAGATAGGGAGCGGCTTCTGATTGGCATCTCTTCCTTTATATTGGTTAGTTGTTAGTTTTTCTGCAGGTGTTTTTAGTACTTAACACCAGAAAGTCCTATCCAGGGTGAGGTTCTGGTTACTGTATACACATCAACAGCTGTTCTGTAGTCATGGGTTAAGTCTTCGGAGTCAGAGGCCTTGTGGACACAAGTATAATGTAAGCTCTGTTTATATTAATGATTGTCAACAGCTAAACAGTGAAATGTGGATGCTTGAGTCTGTGAGCACACAGCCAAGTAACGCAAGTGGTCTCATCACTGATGCATCATGAATCAGCTGTCCCATTTGTTTGTTTTGATAATGGGCCAAAGATTCTTCTCTACAGTGTTTCTGTTTACCTACATAAATACACAGAGCTTAGACTGTGTATGTGATAATTAAGGTTAAGGTTTCTCACAAGTACTTTTTGTTTTTTCTGAACCACTAATAATATGTATACTTATTTTCCTCATTTCCTTTGTATGTATCACTTAACATTGCCAATTATGTTACTGCACATGTCACGATGTGAGTTTCCATTTTTTAAGTTACACATATTCTGTTGTTTAAGCTATAGGCTACTTACATTGCTTTTTTTAAAAAAAAAAAATTAAAGGATGTCAATTGAAAAAAAGTTTGTTTCAGGGGAAAAAAAGCAGTACATACAGGTACCCTTCTTTGTCCTAACTGTATCTCTGTCCTCTTCGCATTCATGAATCACTTGACTCCTCTCTTTGTTCCACTGTTGAAGGATTCCCTGTCTTGCATGACTTAGAAGCTAAGAATAAGAGAAGGACAGCAAACAGATAGAGATGGGAGAACACAAGCCAAATGGTCCATTATTGGTCAGCATAGCAGCATCGCAACAGATACCTATTTTCTTCTGTGCTGTAAAAAATTTGAGCTTTGAAAGCGGTTAATAAGTAGTTTTCTGAATAGATACAGGGAATTAATCTCATGGATGGGATCAACCTCATAAGACTCAAAAAGATTCCATCTCTGAAAATCAAAAGTGTGCAGTGGTTTGGACTCTTTGAACGCTATCTCCAGTCTTTCAGTATTGAAGGAAAGATTTTTTTTAGAGTGGAATTAGACTGTGAAGTGTTTTGAAAGTAAGGCAGCTTGTATTTCAGGAGTGAGCAGAGAGGAGTGGGAAGAGATCCCAAGAAAATTAATATGTAACAAAATAGGAGAGACCTGTCAGTCTGATTATTGTCCCTGTCTCAAAGGGCATGAGCAGAATTGATTTGCATTTGTTAAGCTTGGAGATGGGTTGGATGTTGCAGTGGTCAGGAAGTGAAATAATGAGAACCTTGCTGAGACTTAGCTACCGAGCTCTCTTAGAGAGCTTTAATCCTTTTGAAATTCATGGAAACCACATCTTTACCTGAACACTCTGAGTATGAGAGCAAAATAGCTGTAATGAGAGATGTTTCCATTAGTGACCTGTGTGATGAAAGTAATGGTAGTGTTTGCAATAACTAATAAAGAATTAGCAAGGAAAAATAAAATATTTGGATTTTTTTTTTACCCATGTTAAATTCAAATTGATGCCTAATTGTCCACAAATTGATGCTAGAGACTCAGACTGAAATATAGGGAAACTGGTCACAGAATCTAAATTGTGGTATTTCAGCTGTTTGATTCAAATCCCTTTAAGTATTACTGGGGTAGATTTGTTGCAGCTTTTCTTCGAAGAACATCTTTTAAGTCTCTTGACAAAATGATTTGAAAACAAAAGAAAACAGTGAAAAGAAGACCAACAACCCCCCAAATACTTTTTTTCTGATTCTGTCATTTTAGAAAAGGTAATCAATGGCATTGTGAATTAATTCTATATTTTATGTATATATTTTTCTTTGAAGTTTCTTACTGGAGTTAATGTGGATGGAATTTGGTAGTGCAAGCTCTGCTGTACAAAGAGGTAGAAAGAAAGGAATTATAAGTAACATTGTGAGTAACAGTTGAAAGCTCAAAGCATGAAACTGTGTTAGTCAGAAATATATGTATAAAATTCTTAGTCAACACACCAAGTCTGGGTGAGCAATTGCTCACTCAGATAAAAAAAAAAAAAAAGATGAGAAAATAATTCATGCATGAAGAAAAGAATGCAAATATTGCCTAAAGAAGTAAATGTTCAGAAATTAATTTTTGCTCATGGCTGGGAATCTGTACACCTCCAGAGATTCATGTGCTTTCTCTGTATTGTGTGCTAAATTATTAATAAAGATCTGTTGTGTTGCTCTAGAGACAAAGAAGTTCATACAAGTTCTAGAACGTGATTGTAAGATGCCACATGTAGCACTTGTGTAGAAAAAAGTGCTTTTCAAATGGACTGTGTTGCAAATGAAATGTCTTGGTTGCTTTCTGTGCAGCAGATTGCAGAAGGATTCTGAAAGAAGCAGACAGCTATTGCCACATTGTGCCCTTGTCTAGTTTGAAGGCTATTCCCCTTCTGAAAATCATCCCAGGAAGCTCCTTTCACATGGAATTGTTAGAAATTTGAACAGGAAGAAACTCAGTTCGGTTTGTGTTGGCAGTGGCCTGTGTTTCTGTACCATTTTCTTCCAACACCTCTTCAGGCTTTAAGCACCTTGTGTAATGGTCCTAGCTAATGAGGTATATTTTGCAGTTTAGGCTATAAATGTGTACAGTGAGTTACCAGAGCAAAACTGATGAACAACCACTTGCAAAGCCAAGTGCAGTTGCTTGTCATCATTCATGTGCACATGCTAAAGTGATTCTCCTCCTCCTATCCCCTCCCAAGATATCTTTATCAATATATCTCATTCCTTCTTTATGAAGCTTCTACTGTAATGTTCTGAGCCTTGGGCTCTGATAAATTGTGATTGTCACATTCAATTACAACATATACTATGTGTCCTGTTAATGACTGCTGTCTCCCTCCACAGGGGATATCATGTGTCTGCTACCTAACATCATGTAACTTGTTTTACTTGAAGCTGATTAGATCATGAGAAGCAGAAGATTGCTCTCTAGTGAGCAACACTGTATAAATCCCATTTCCTATGATAAATATTTCATATATAAACATTTCATACAGGGGCCAGATTTGTAAAAATTGATTTCCATTGTTAACTTGGATCACTTCACTACTGCAGGCTGTGAATTAAGGAAAAGCCTGACTTATGTGTATGGTTTTTATCAGGAAAGCCCTGGATCCAAGTCAGAAAACTGATACCAAATCACACAAAGATTAAATAAGATCCATAATGGGATGCAAAATGTTTAGATTTCTCAAAACTCTCCCCAATAAATAGCTCTCAAATTCCTATGAGCAAATAGTGCTGAAGAATGCCAATCCCATTATGAAATTTGGTATTTATTTTCCCAGTGAGGGTCTGCTGCAGCTGTTTGTAAATTCCAACATACCTTTTAGAACATGTTAATTGTTGTCCTTTTGCCTGAATGTACTAGCTCTATTGAGTCATAACTAGCATGCTTCTTCTAAAAATCTGCAATTTTTGACACTTCTGTGGACAGTCTTTCAGTTCCCTGTCTTTAACCCTCAATTGCTCAACACCATATGCTTGATTAATGCCTAAAAAATTATGAAATTGGAGAAACAATACTTCTAGTACTGAAATACATGACTCGGGACTATTTCTTTTGTTCCTACCAAAGGGAAGGTGCTACAGTCATAAAAAGAAGCAGCTTCAGAGTAATAATCTTAAGAGTGACTGATAATTCAGTATTGTATTAGCCTTTTTTCCTCCACTAGAAGCTGTGCAGACTGATAATAAAATATCAATTTATGTCTGTTAATACTTTGTTGGAAACTTTGTAAGAATGTGGCTTTAGGGTCAGCTGATTTAGGGTGAGAGTAAAGTAACAAACTGAAGTGTATGTAAACTACAGTAATCTAAACTATTTTTCATTTATAGATATGGCTTTTAAATTCTGACACATTGCTGGTAGAGTCTCTAGGAAGTTCCTTCTCCCACAGTGATTTTACACTGTTTGGAGATATCCTCACACCTAGCTCTGGACCAGTGGGAACCTGGAATGCTGTCAAAATCCTTTACCAGCCATGCATTCAATGCAGAAATAAGGAGTAAGTACAACCTTTTTTGAACTCAGATTCTGGTATTCATTTGCTTTGCATTAACATTTCTTTCATGTTCTTTGGACAGTGCGTTAATCTCAGATATAAACCTCTTTGAATTTACATATTTCTTAAAATATTTTTTTAAGCAGAATGCCAGAGTAGTAGTATTCAGTTTCTGTTAAAGCCAGAGAGAATCTGGTTGTTAGATTGCATTGTAATATTAAAATATAGACCAAAGAATTTTGTTGTTTCTAAGGACACATGTCAGTAACTTAGGTATTAGTGTTTAAACTTAATTTACTTTCAGCCCAGTGATGGTGTTATTTCAAAAAGAAGCAGGGCCCTGAGAGAAGGGAATAGAGAAGAGGTGAGGAAGGTAGTTAAGTACAGTGTCATAAAAATGTTTTTCTTTGATATGTCTGAGTGTACTGGTGCCCACATGAAGGAAACATACAATTTCAGGAAGCTTTGAGTTCAACATTATGAAAAACATACACTGCCTAACATGTTAAAGCCTTTATCTGTTGGAGAGCAAAGATAAGAGCATGTTGATTAAGCAGTGGCTCCAATGTTTGCAGGTAATGAAGTACAATTTAAGCATAATTTACTGCTCTCTTTGTGCAGTGATAGAAAAGAAAGCATCGATTTTGTGTAAGGCACATTTAAATAGTGGTTTGTTGTTGTTGTTTTTTCTTTCAACTTTGGAAACTAGGTGAAAGATTTAAATAAGTATGGATGAAGGCATTCACTCCAGACTCAGTCAATACACAAATAGTTTATAGCCCAAGACCTCATAAAAGTACAACAGAAATGTTTTCTCACACAGACAAACAAATGTGTGTATGAATTTAATCTTTTTGTAGGAGAAACACGCACTTCACAGGAATGTGTGATTCATTATAGTGTGTTTATCCTGGATATTGCTAAGTGTATTCTTTTCATATTTCAAGCAGATGCAATATTGAATAGTGGAAATAAACTGATGAATGGAGAGAATGCAAAATTTTAATATTTAGAGAAAAAGTCATTCTGCATTGTTAATGTTAGTCATGTAAGAGAAAAAAATACCTTTATTGATGTAATAGCTTTAGAAGATGGGTTTGGAAAAGCTTCATGATCTAAATGTTGTTTAGGGTTCCAAAATGCATGCTAAAGTATTATCATTTAAACTGCTTATTCTGAGAATCGGAGAAGTTTTGCAAGAATCTGTCTAAAATGAAAGATATTTCACTTACTACTCTTAAGTCTTACAGAAGTGTAACTTACAATTTTGCTTTTCAAGTTTCATTTCTTTATCAGTGAGAAAACTTAATTATCTTAACACACATTCATCTACTTCGACATGTTACTGAGATAAAAGTCATCTACTTAGTCACTTTCCTAGCATTCACTAATGCTTTTCTTGAATGAAGTTCTCAGCAGCAGTACTTTAGTGTAAGATTATATTCAGTTCTTTCTATTTCCACACAGACTTTTTAGAAATCACTTTTTTCAACTTTTTTTTTTTCTGCTCCACTACTTTGTGTTTATCTTAGTGATTTTGCAGTGAGCATTACTGAGGTTTTAATTCTTCTCTGACAGTAATTGGTATTTTCTCTATCCAGATCCTGGACAAGTGAAATAATGGAAGAGAAAGAATGGTGGATTCTTTTTAAGCTTCAGAAACCAAACTGTTGGTTTAGTATTGTTTTTTCCATTTTTAGATTTCTAGGAGAGAGCAGTAAAAAGGACATTAGCACTTCAGTCTGTTACCACTAACTCATTGGTCAGCTGGCCTCAAGTACCACCTGAATCTGTAAAATCAGACTGAAGTCTTCCTATATTGAACAGGAATGTAAACACAGCATAAGCAAAAATATAAAACCCAGTATGATTTAATGTGATAGGTTTGCATTTAGTACTCAAATATTATTTCAAGAATTCTGAACAAAGTGTCTGATTTCTTGATTAGTGCAAGTTCCAAAACTTTCAGATGCCCACATTCTGATAAAAATTTCAACACTTACTGTTCTTGCTTTTGCACATAACACCTGCCTTTGGAATAGCAGAAAGGTTTCAGAGCCTGTGGCCTGCTTCCCATGAGAGGAGAATAACCAAAAATAACCAAGGACTCCAGAGTAGAAAGGGTCTTCATGTGACCTAAACCCCAGCAGACCCTGGTAGCTGCAAGGGATAAGTGTGCACTCTGGCATCCTGTTTTATGTCAGATGGCCTCTTCAGTTGTTGTGAGTGCTGGGTACACTTGGGTTCTGTCTGGTTCTGGCAGGGCCAGAATCTGATCTGTGTGATGGGAGGGGAAGCACCTTTCTTACTTGTGGATGCTGCAGAGTCTGTGCTTGTTAGCTGGGCCATAAGTTAAAATAGATTAAAGTTAACTAGAAGTCTTGTTTTTAATATCTAAACATAATAACATAATCACATATTTGTAAAACATGGGTGAAGAAATGAAACACAATCTGTACTTAGTCTATGTACACAAACATAAATCTACTTGTTGTGAGATAAATACATGGTTCTGTTGTAGCAGTTGAGGTCTTGGGCTTTGTGAAATTCTCCCTTGGCAAATGCTGCTGCTGAAGAGAGTCTGACTGATATTGCCTAATAATTCACATTCAGGCACCCTTTCCTGTGGATGCACTTGAATATTTTTCTTGAGGGGAATGTAGTAGCTTTTGAATGTGATCTTCACTTCAAGTTTTTGGGGTGTCAGAAGAAATTTATTGTCTCACTTGAAAACTCATTTTATTCCTCTATTCAGAGCTCAATTTTGTAATTCTTCGTAATTAACTTAATGCTTATTTCTCTTCCTCAGATACAGAAGTGTTTTTCCCCTTAAACTAGAAATTATGTTCTGTGAACAACCGTGCTTCAGTGAGCAACAGAACTCCCATTCCCCCAGTAAATCACTGGCATATCTATCACTGTGCCTTGCATTCAGTATTGCACTAAACGTTAACAATGCAAAGGAAACAAACATTCAAGTAGGATAAATGTCCATGGTTCATTACTGGCTGCTGAGTGGTAATTACCCATTTGGAGTGATCACTGTTTAGGGGTGGCTGGTCCTGAAGCCTTTTCTAGCAAAGCTGTGGTCTGAGTTAGGCTGAGCGTTGCTGTGAAGGTAGTTACCCGTTGTGTGGCATCAACAACACACTGATTTCATGTCAAATTTGTTGATCTGTGTTGACCATCAGCTCCTTTCCAGGTAGAATGCAGTCTAATAAGCAGCCTTCCTCTTTGTTTTTGTGCAGGTGTCCTTTATCAAATTACATCCTAATTTAGTTCAGAATTTTTTTCTTTCTTGGTCATGGCAGTTTTTGTTCCCAACATGTGTCCTGTTGATGGTGCTTCCCAGCTCCATGTTGTCTGTGGAAGAAGAAGCATCTCTCTTCTTCCAGTCTCTGGGAGAGTGACTGACATATGGGATAGGAACAAACTGTGAACATGCCATGTGGAGCTTCTCTCCATATGCCTTTATTTTTGGCAAGGAATTCTTACCAGTTGTGTTCTGGGTATTCTCTGTATATTAGGCTGCTTTGCTTGAGGACATTCAGTAACTTTGAAGGTGTTGTGAAGTTAGAATAGAGTTAAGTATATCCAGACATGCTATTTATAGTAGTTCTTGTCATTTCTCTTTAGAGATGTATTCCTCTGATCTTCTTGAAGGTAGCCTTTAAGTGTTGTAGTGATTTGTATCTTACTCCTTCAGCAGTGAAAAAAGGCTAGAAACACTTAGGTTTGTGCTATGTGGATTAACACAAGTTCTGGGTAAGTCTGTCTGCAATTAGACTTTTAGTCCTTGGGGGAACTTAATGACAATTCTTCTACAGCAGATTAGTTGAAACTGCATGAAAAAAAGGTATCTTATAAATGTGTTTGAGTTCCATTAGAGAGGGATACCTCATGGATTTTCTGCTATGTCCTTTATGGATCATGTGCTTTTGATTATGTTGATTCCCTCCACTTTTCTCTCCACAAGGCTCCTTTTCTCCACCTACAAATCAGCTGTGCAGGCAGAAGAGGTCTTCCTTTGAAGTAACAGGTTCTTGGCAAATAACACCTTATGCAAACAGCCTTAGCTGCTGGGAGTGATAATAGTAAATACTGCTGAAGTGAGAGTGTTGTAAAAATGGTTGAAGAAAATTGAAATTGCGGTAACATGGCAATTTGACCATAACTTGATCTCAGAAAATATATGTGAAGGTACAGTGGGAGGAAAATTGCACTTTTTCCCTTTAGAGTAGAGTGCTAGGCAAAGCTTTGTCAAAAGGTCGTTGATAGCTTTTTGTATCTCATATGCATCTAGAGTCTCTCTGAATGGTTTACAGCTTTTGCAGAAACCTTTCCGATGTAAAAATTTGCTGCTTATAATTTGGGAGTTGAAAAATAACTTCCAGAAATTGTTCATTTTATTAGCTTTAAAGGGACAGGAATAAGCTGGAAAATTGAGTTTGTGGCTGAAAACCTGGAGGGTTTGAGTCCTAGTGCTTTTATTACAGTCCGTATATAGTTAGCTGTTTATGAAGCTGTTATTGATGTATTCCAGAATGTTGTTTATTTCTCCCAAGAATGGCTTTCATTCTGTATATGACTCTAGAGTAATTCACTTCTCATAAAAACATCAAACTGTGTCCTAGTTCACTGATTTTTTGAATGTCTGAGATTTTTGTAGGTTTTCAGTGACTCTTGCCTGTAGAAAACACATGGGACTGCACAGATCAGTAATTGACAGATTGAGGAGTGGCCAGTGCTGCTCTGGTTTGTGCTTTCTGTAAGCTGATTTCTATGTCTGGAATGATTAAAAGAGTGGATGTGATTGTAAATGGAACATGAAGGATTGGGTTTGTTTCAGATTTTTTTTTTCTGTTTCCTTCTTGAATTATTAAATTGTATCAAGTTAAGAGAACTGAAGCCATGGGTGGGATGAGTTGCCTTAGAAGAGATGACTGAACAGTCAGGCAAAAAATTTTTAAAAGATACAGTCTGATGCCAATCAGAGTTTGGGGACAGGAAGGAAAAGAACACTTCTCAGAGTTTGACAAACATGTGCAACCTATAAGCCTCATGAAATTTGAATGCTTAGGCAGCAGACTGCTATTCAGTACTGGTAACATCCTTTCCCACCTCTGGGAAAAAGTATACGTGACTTTTAAGTATAACTTTCAGGAGAAATATCCTGATTTTCTTGTTTATTGGAACTACACCTGCCATGTGCAGCAGCCTTTTATGGTAGTTACTTAGGAACGTAGTTCTTGCTCCTAAACACAGATCTGACATATCTTTTCGCTCTTCGGAGCTGTTGTATTTTTGGTATCTAATCTTTGCTATTTAAAATGGTCTTAGAAGTACTAATTGAAGTAGAGAAAACTGGAATAAACTTTTTGTCTGCTGAATAAATTCTCACAGCTTTGCTCAAAAATTTTGCTAATTTTATCATTCTAGCTAAGATTTTTGCTTAGGTCGCTTTTTTTTGTTCATCTTTTGAAATTTCACATTGAAGTCAGAGGAGGAAGGATTCTGACTGGTTTTTAAAATGGGATTTGCCATCCCAAATCATTTATCCATTTGTTGATAGTCTGACTGATAGCCTGCCTTTCTTCTTGTGTATTGTGAAAGATGCTGTTGTATTAGTATTTGTCTTACAGGGTACTGCTTTTGTTCTCTGCATTAAAAATGTTAAGTGCTATCTACAGAATAACTGGCAATGTAAAAATATGAAATTGACTGTAAGGGCTATTGCTTAACTACTTCTTATGGTCTAATTTTTTAAAGAAAAAATAGATAAATATTTCTTTAAGATCTCTGATCACAAATATGCTTTTGAATCAGGATTTGCAATTCTGTAATATAGTAAAATGAAAAATAAATTTCAGACATATCTTTTTTCCATATTCTTGATATTTATTTGTGAAACACTGCAATTCAGGTAAGCACAGTTTTGGTCATTTTTATATGCCTTTGGCTCATCTTGCTGTAGTTCAGCTCTTTGAGGAATCTTAGGATTGGTAATAAGAGAAATGTCAAGTTGGGTGGCAAAAAAATTGTAGATTAAGAACAGCAAGACCGTGAAAATGATTTAAAATGTATTGTCAGAAACTACTGCATTGCCAGGTAGTTAATAACACTTATAGGATGATAGAAATGTAAGAAATGCCATGCTGGGTCAGAGCACTTCAGCACGTAGTTCTGTATGGTCCCTCCAACATCCAGAAATGTTCTTCAGAGTAGTGTGTGAACACTTTCTTGGAGTACTCAGCTCTGTAGTAGTATTAAGGATATCAGAGGATACAGCCCTGCCTGTTTCCTTTACTGTATGTTCATTCGTCTTTTGCTCATCTGTTTGAATAAATACTTTTTGGCCTTCTGGTGCTGTCTGCCTCCACAATCAAGTGACAAGTTCCAGAAGTTCACTAGTGAAGTGTAGTACTCCTTTAACCTCCCGTGAAGTGATGTCCTGCTAGATTTCGGTGGGGATTAGTGAACCACAATTCAGAATTCCCGCCAGCTATAATGGACATGGGGATCCTAAACTACAGCGTGCAGTGTTCCTACTGATTACAGTTAGGGGTTAGACTTACTTGCTGGAAGAAAATCAATGTCACATTTACTCAAGTCTTACTAGGTATATGTATATCTCTCTTTTTGCTTTCCTTGTAACTCTGCTTTTTTTAAAGCTAGGTAGCCTAAATACGATAGTGCTGATCCATTGAGGGTAATTCTGTAATCATGCATCAAACATAGCAGATTTCCACTTGGATGCTTGCAGTTTGTTTCTCACAGACTTATAAAAACTGTTGGGTTCGCTTGGGAGCTGTAAGTACTCAACTTCTGTAATGCCTTTAAAATGACGGGATCTATTTGAGCAGGCAGGAATCAAATAGTGACCCAAGAGTGAAAAAGCAAATCTTATAAAAGCTTATTGGAGAGATGGCTGACATGAACTGCTTAAACCTCAAAACTTGATTTATTTATTGGATTTTAGGATCCTAGCCTGTTTTAAATTAATTAGCATTTGTTGTTTCTGATGTATTTCTCCATTACATACTGTGTAAACTAACAATATTTAACGATTTAAGCTGCCAATTTTACTTGAAATATTTTTAAATTGGTAATGCTAAAGCAAATTGGGAGTGTATGACTTGAGACCAAAGAATAAAGGCTTATTTATAAAATTGGTCAGGATACTTCCAATTTTGTGTGTGCAGCAACAATGAGATATTGCAGCTGGTTGCCTGTTTTGAGTGCTGTAGCATCAAAACAGAACAAGCAATTCTTATGCTGGCTCCTCTGAATACTGGCCTTAAGCTATACATTAAATTATTTGTATAATTAATAAGCATAATAAGTGATACCTATCACAGAATCACAGAGTGGGTAAGGTTGGAAGGTACCACTGTCACCAAGAGGCCATCTGATTCAATGTCACTGCTCAAGCAGGGTCATCCTACAGCATATGGCACAGAGTTGAATCCAGATGGTTCTTGAATATCTCCAGTGAAGGAGACTCCACAACCTCTCTGGGCAGTGTGTTCCAATACTCAGTCATCTGTACAGTAAAAAAGTTCTTCCTCATATTTAGGTGGAACTTCCTGTGCATCAGTTTCTGTGCATTGCTTCTTGCCGTATTGCTTGGCACCACTGCGAAAGGCCTGGCTCCAACCTCTGACACCCTTTCTTTAGATACTGATAGACATTGATGAGGTCCCCTCTCATTGTCTCTTCTCCAGACTTTCCTCATAAGAGAGATGATGCAGTCACCTCATCAACCTCTTTCTCATCAACTGGACCTGCTCCAAGAGCTCCATGTCTGTCTTGTACTGGGAAGTCCAGAATTGTACTCCAGATGTGGCCTCACCAAAGCTGAGTAGAGGAGCAGGATCATCTCCCATGACCTGTTGGCAATGCTCTTCCTAATGCATCCCAGGGTACCCCTGGCCTTCTTGGCCACAAGGGACAACTGGCTCATGGGCAGCTCATTGTCCAGTAGGACCCCCAGGTCTGTCTCCCAGCAAGTTGGTCCCTAGCCTCTAGTAGAGCCAGGGGTTACTCTTCCCCAGATGCAGGACCCTGTACATGCCTTTGTTGAATTTCAGAAGGTTCCTCTCTGCCCCTTTCTCCAGCCTGCTGAGGTCCTTCTGAAGGGCTGCAGAGCACTCTGGAATATCAGCCACTCCTTCAGCTTTGTGTCATCAGCAAACTTGCTGAGGAGGCCTCTGCCCTTCCATCCAAGTCATGGAGGAGTAAGTTAAACAATACTGGGCCCACTACTGAACACCGCTAGTGACAGGCCTCCAACTAGACCCTGTGCCACTGATCCCAACCCTTTAGGATCTGTCCTTCATTCAGTTCTCAATCCACCTCACCGTATGTGGGCATGAATGTTTGAGGAAGACATAGAGGAGATCTGACTGGAAAGCTGGGAACGGTTGTTCCAGGGAATAAAATTGTGCAGAATTTTAGAGCTTCAGCCAAATAATTTCCAAAAGACTGGACTATTAGATCTACTCAAAAGTGAGATGTTGGATTGACCATGCCTATTTTCCCACTGTGTATGACCATGAGAGTAACATCCCAATAACTGTTCTTGCAGGGAGGTGAGTATTTTAGCTTTAAATGTCTACTTTAGTTTTCCACTTCTGTAACTCACCTGCCAAAAGACTTTCAAATTCACCTTCAACATATCTCTTTTGCTCTCTGGAAGCAATTTGGAGGGACATCTGTAAGGCTCCAAAAACTTGCTTGACAAGACTCTTAAAAGGGCTTACAGTTTTTTATGTACTCTGACTTAGATGCATGGGAAGAATACTGACATTCTGAAGAGGTCAAGACAGTAAAAAATTTTACTGGCATCTTTGGAAAATCAGAGAACTTTGACAAAAGGTTAGAGCAGTATTCAATCAACATAAAAGCAACTTCTCAAAGCATTAACTTTGCAAACTCCAATCCCATCCAATTTTAAGTTACTCAAAACTATGAGAAGGAATTAGTTCAAGAAAGAGAAAGACAGAAGGGTACAGAAAAGAACAAGTATAACTACCACTCCTGGTTCCAGCAGTGTTCAGTTGGTAGAAAATCCAAGAAGAGGTAGGGTCAAGACATGCTCACTGCATGTCCTGGCTCAGATACCCTTCGGCTTTCCCGTCTCCCCCAGGTGGGACTTCTGGTCTTCTGGCCACTCTGGGGCTAGAATGGGGCTCCAGAGGCCAGTGTGGAGCGTTGCCTCCAGTGTGCCAGGGATTAGCAGCCTCTGCAGGGCTGGGATACAGGCCTGCCAGTGTGTGGGGCAGGGCATCGCCTCATGAAAGGCAAGGCCCGACCTGCCCCTTCCCACACATACTCCTGGGACGTTCCGAGCCAGCAATCTTTTCAGTCTCAGAACATCTTTGCATAGAGAGCCACACTGGTACCACAGTCTTGATTTGGCTTATTTTCAGCCATTTGTTAATTATCAAGTGTGGTTTTATTCCTTTACCTATGGAGTGTTCTCCTACATCTGAAGTCCATTCTAATTAACTTCATATACAAAAGGTTTATAGCTGTCTTGTTTTCAGCTGTTACATCTCCTGTTTGAACAAGATCATCTTCTCAAAGACTTCTCATTGAGCTGGTGTCTGTTTTTCCATGCCTACTTCATTTCCTTTTATCAAAAATCTGTTTTAGTCTGTCTGTAACATCAATTCCTGCATCAGCATTGACTTGGTTTAAACACAGATTTAAGTCTTCTGTCTAAATCCTCTTTCTATTCCCTTTTTCTTATGCTCTTGCTCGTGTCCAGAACTCGGCTGCCAGGCTGCATGCCATCCTGTATCTTGTGCTTCTAAGCTGAGACTAGCTTTCCTTTTTCTTGACCCATAAAATTTTAAGAAAGCTCATAAAACTAAAGAGCCAAACCAGTCTGCGTTCACTAATCTGACTGTGTCAAGGTGTTATGTGTGTGGTGCTGCCCCCACAGTGCTCTCACAAGGTTGGTGTGTGGCCTGTGATTCCTCCTGCTGTGCCTTGTGTCTGCAGCGGGACAGCAGGACTCTGGACAGCTCTGCCTGCGACCTGCCAAGGGCTCCATCAGCATCAGCCAGCATTAAACAGGCACTGTTAAATCTCTGCTGTAGCAGAAGGGGGAAACTTGGGAAATAGCTCTGAGGAGAGGAAGTGTTAGAACTAGGGGCAGTTTGGGGAAGGGTGGAGGGGTTATTCATGGAAGAGTATTTCCCTGTGCAGAGGAAAGCTGACGGACATGCAAGGACACAAACTGGCAGAGGACATGGAAAAGGGGCTAGTGGAAAGCTGAGCCTTTCCAAATATGCAGTTGGTCTGCTGTGAGTTTCCAACGTGAGCTGTGGGATGTAGTAAAATATGTAAAAAAATCTGTACTGGTTTAGGATTTTGACTTAACTTTAAGTTTATTTTTAGGAGAGAAAACTGTGCTCTTGACTGCTGGTTTTATTTATTTAGGATTTAATTGCTTGTTAAATTTGACTACTAGCCACATCTGATACTTCAATTTTGTGCTACCTGCATATAGCTAGCTTCTGTACAATTTTTTGCCAGAGGTATAGTTTTTTCTGGAGAGTGAAAATGATGATAAAAATAAACTCTTCTATTAAAATTTTGGTTTCAGTGTAAAAGGGAAAATATGACATACATGAAATTCTAACTTTAATCATTAAGCTTTTGTTTGGCAATGGTTTAGATTGAATGAATAGAAAGGATAAATTTTGCTGTCAGCAAATTCAGGATCAACCGCTTCTATTATTTGTGGCGTTTCTTGCTTTGCTGTGGGTAATTGCATCTTGAAATACTGAATTTCCTTCTTTTCTGAAGTCAGTACATCAGGAAAAAAACTACTTCAAAGCGTCAAGCTGAGAGATTTTTGTGAACAGTGATTACAACATTATTTTTTTGTACAGCAGGATAACTTCTCCCTTTGGATTCAGACATAATGTTCTGGAGTGCCTGGTATTTGTGAATATTTCTATATGGAATATCAACAGTGTTGTGGAAGAGATTTAATTTTACCCAAAGGTTTAAAAATCAGAGGCCAGAAAACATTTTCGTCTTTATATTGTTCTGAAAATCCATTTCAACTTCAGAAATGGCCCCCTGCTTGGTATAATAGGACTTAAAAAGGGAATTAAAGTTTATGGAGCATGTATAAATCTTCATGTAGCACAGCTGGTAGAAATAACGTCCATGAGAACACCCAGGCAAAGTGCTTTATACTGTGGCTAGGGAACTTAGAGCTTTATGTACAGGGTAACAGCAGTGCCATCTCATCATACAGACCATTGGTTCATTCAACTTTGATTTGATTTTTTTCCTTTTTGGTTAAATAATTTCTCCGTCGCTTGCCTGGTTTGTTGTGGTGACAAAACCAGTGTTAATATTTGTGGCTATTCCACAGCCCTGAATGCACACCTCTTTCAATACTGTTAGGGCAGGATATCAAAGACAACATCCCTCTGGTACCAGTGACAGTGTTGAGGCTGCTGCTGATGTGACAGTGGCAGTGAGCTCATATTAGGGCTGTATTTTCTACATAATGCTTGATTCCCGTGGTTTGTGGTTTGTGGTTGGAGCCTTTCCTGGGGACTGTGGTGTGACCATTAGTAGCAGGGCAAGGGGGATACCACATTGCTAACTGGGTTTGCTGCCACCTCCCTGCCGCTCTCCCTGCGCGGCCTAGACGAGAAACTCAAGATTGTCTTGCAGAAGCCAACCCATCTTTTCAGTTGTGGTCTTAGGTGAAGTTACTGCACCAACTGTTTGCGTTGCTTTTGCAGCACAGACATGTGAGCCACTTGACAGTCAAGTCCTCAGCTGCTGCAGTTTAGAGCATATGGCTGAAAGTAAATTGTTGCCAATTTTGGATTGCTTAAAGACACTGCACATTGAACCATGGCAGTATAGGAAATGAGTGATGGATGAGCAGTTCAGGTGTCCAGGCAGGGTCAACTGCTGAGACCAGTAGCTTCATCAGCTATCTCACCCCTGCTCATCCATCAGGTCACTGAGTACCGAAACTGATTGGTGCAAATACCTCACAGTGCACAGAAATAGCAGGTTACACCAGCTTTACAGCATTTAAGCGTTGGCTCTGAGTGCCTTCTTTTATTTCACCTGTAACTGCCTTACTTAATAAACCTATGCTGATTTATCATAATTGCATCTATCAGTCCATTTCTAATGACTAGATGCGTGAATTTCAACAGTCCCTTCCCTAAGGCAACATTAGTCAGTATAAGCTCAGACTGATATGTAGAACATTTTTTTTTTTTTCCAAACACATAAGGAAGTGTAAAAAAAAAAAAAAAAAATGATGTTGCCTTAATAAGGCCCACTGAGATTTTGGATTGTATATCTAAACCCTTATTGAAGACAAAAACTTTCCTATGTTTAGCCATGCAGAGCAAAGCTGCTCTTCAGACAGCACTTTAAAAATGAAGAGAATTTGATAAACATAGAATTGAAATCATAGAGAAAGGTATGAGGGATCTTCCCTCTGAATTCCTTTACTGCAAAGCTGCAGTTACTATTCACAAATATAAGATGTAAATTGGAGTGCACCAGCTCTTGAATTTTCAGGCCATTTCACTATACTGGGAACCAGCAGTGGAAATCTTTATTGTTAGAAGAAACCTACTTGCAATACTGAAGAAAAAGCAGAATATGGAGGATAGATCTCATTCCCTAGCAGGAGGATTAATTCTCTTGTACAGTTAATCTGCTTTCTTAGTCTCACTCTTCACCACCCAAATCTCTGTTCTTTCTCTAAGAGGTAATTTTTACTCAAGTATGCCGCTGTTGAGGCCTCAGTTCAGCATCCCTCTACTTCCTTCTCCTGTGGAATTCTAGAAGGAAAATTAAGTGGAATGTATTTCTTGAGATATTTTATGTTATGTTCAACTCCCTCCCTTTTTTTTTTTTTTTTTTTTTTTTTTGAGTAATTAGGAAATTAAACTGTTTCCACAGGCTTGGAAATAAAAAATCTGATGTAACATTAGGCCATTTAATTTAATTGAAAAAAATTGTAAAAATTGAACCTGATATTTTTAGGACGGATATTTTACAGGAGGCCACAATGCGATTGGCAGAAAGTTTTAAGTTCCACACTTCCAAAGCACCAGAGTTGCTTTAGACATTTTCACTCCTTTTGTAAACCTGGGCAATCTCTGTCCAAAAACTTAGGTGTATTGTATCTCTCAAAAAACTAGGCATTCTCTTTTTGTAAGGGTTATAGATGATAACCATGTACACTATTCCATTCAGCCTTCCTTTGGGTAACTTTCTGCTGTTCTAATTTTCAGTGTTTGCTGTAAAAGTATTTAGATTCACTTACAGTCCATACAGGGCAGTCTACGGGTAACTGAGCTGCACAGTCGCCGAAAACCTTGAAGAAAAAATGCAAGCCTGAATGTGGCTGGGGATGATATTGTTGTTTTTACAAGCAGTGACACTGACTATTTTATGATAGAATGCAGACACATAGGTGTTCTAGATTAATGATTAAGCTGCAGGTACTGGTCTTTAAGCAGCTTCAACATGTATTTTTACACTGTGTAGATCCAACAGGAACATATGCCCCGGATATTGATGTTTTGTTTCAGTAAGTGCTGGGAACATTGTCTTGGAATGTCCTTGTATTCACTTTGCTTAATGTAGAATAATTTAGTCTGGATACAAAGTTCTGCTTTTAAGGATGCAGAGTTAGTAAATCTTGAAATCTGATGAAACATTATTGTCCATCTCTTGAATTGTTTTGCTATTGTGAGGTCTTCTTTTGCTTTTCCTGCAGCATCTGTGAGATTTGAGATTTTGTTAAGAGTGAGTATTGCAGTTGGGCACACATGACATAGTTGCTGCTGCTCTGTAGATACTTCAGTCAGAGTTATCAATTTGGAAATCATCTGGTAGCTGTTTTGGGCAAGCAAACCAGGTATTTTTGGACTAACTCAGTAATGTTGCAGTGAATGAAGGAGGAATTCAAACAGATGAAACTGGAAAACAGGTCAATCACAGATGAAACTAGGCGCTTAAATAACTCAAAATAATTCTTGACATTGCATTTGTGATGCTTAGAATTATTATAAGATATCAAGAATAGTAAGTACATTTTTTTTAAATCTTGAACATTGTATACTAATTTATTTTGAAATAGATATACTGATAAAATTCCTTGCTAAGGTACTGCAGCTTGGTTCACTGCCCCTGTTTTCAATATGAGAACTTCTCTTTGAAAGTTAATTATCTTTACAGTCTCCAGCTTTTTTTTTTTTTTTTTCCCCCTTGCTCTTAGAATAATTTGATCACTTGGGAAGTGATTGAGTGAACTGAAGTGAATTAAAGGCCATTTAAATTACATAGGTCTTCTCTAAAGTATCTGACCCTCAATGGGTCTGGACATACTGCTCATGAGCTTTTTGGAATCTTCTGTACTGAACTAGTTCAAAAATTAAATTCTTGTATTTGGTCTGCTTTGCCACTGTTTAGAATGATGGGTTTGGATTTTTTAATTGCCTCTTTATCTTTATCAACCTTTCACATTTTACATGGTGAAAGATAATTTTTGGATACTGGACACAGTATTTGTACACAGGGGAATTTTCTGTGAAGTGAAAGGGCCTTGTATTTGTGATAGGATACTGACACCACATTTTTTATGTTCACTAATATAACATTTCATTTTGATGATTTTAAAATAAAGATTATAGTTCCATGGAGAGATGTAAAGGCACTTTCAAGAGAGTAGTGTTTTTGATAACATCTGGGCATTCAAAAGTTTAAACCTGCCAATATTTTTGGAGAAGACATTTATGTCTTCCTCCTGAGTCTCCTATTTTATGATTGGAGTTTCCAACCTTTAGAGGGGAGTGAAGGAGGAAATAGTCTGTAAAATCATTCCTGTGTGAGAGTTTGATGGAAGTTTAGCCCAGGACACAGCAGAGATATTTTGAGTTTTCTCTGGTCCTTCTACCTAGTGTCATGATGCCTGGAGGGGCTGAGACAGCCTGTTGTCTCAGCCTTCAGTTGCTCAGAAGCTCAGCTGCACACAGGGAAAGCAGGCTATTGTGCAGACAGTGAGGAGAAGGTGCTCTACATTTATGACCCATCACTAGAGTCCTTTGATAAGATTCTGTAAGTTCTTGAGGTTGGTTTGTGGAAAAAATACACCAAAGCAAATACAATTTTTTTCCTCTGGGAAAATGAAATATTTGTGACAGTACTTGGACTTGGTAGTGTTAGGTTAATAGCTGTACTATATGATCTTAGAGGTCTTTCCTAATCTAAATGATTCTGTGATTTTATATTTTTTGTCTTGCCAGTTACCTCCACTCTCCTTCTCCTGCCCTGACTTTTAAGCACATTTGCTTTATTTGGACAATTTTGGAGATAAACCTTCTGAATGATACGTTCCCCACAATATCTGTAAAGCAAGTGTTCATCTAGAGGAATACATTTTTAATGCCCCTGATGAGAAAAACTATAGATTGATAAGGACAGTCACAAGAATAGTCTGCTGCGGAAGGCAAGATGGTTCAGCAGACATCACTAGTCCCATGAGCAGGCTTCCCTAAAACGGAATGAATCTTTTAAGGGTGAGGTGTCTGGAATTACTTTGCATTTACTAGAGTAACTATATTGATGTCAGCAAGTGCCCTGAAGGAGCTTTTACACAGTGCTTTGTTTTTCTACAGCTCTACTACGCACTTGTACCCTTCAGGAAATGAGCATTATTAGAAGAGGTGTACACACATTTGCCAGGGCAAGTGGCCTTTATATACCCTTACATACATATCCAAAGTGTTGAAAGGTTAAAAAAAAAAGAAAAAAAGATATACAAGCCGAGAATTCAAGTACTTGGTTCATACCTGCTGGGAATAGAGGCTTTTTAGTTTGATGGTGTTACTGCTCACATTTGAGCAGTAACAAGTAAGATGGCACCAGTCAGGCTGTTCGCATAAGTTAGCACACTGCTGTGTCCTCTGCATCCATCCCAAGCACAGTAGTCTACAGTTATTGTCATACATCAGGGAAGTCATGAACCATCTGTTCTAATTTAGAGCAAAATGTAACCAGGAAGGAATCAAGAGGTGCTTAAGGTGAAAAAAAGTATTTTAAGAAGCATTCGAGGCTTATCCCTTCATTCTGAGTTCTATAGGCATATTCAAGAAAACACATTGTAGAGTCATAGTACTACTGTTGCTACTGCCGTCCTCCACTGTTATTATCAGCAGTGATCTAGCTGAAGGAATCTCAGCTCTATTGTTTTCTGAAAGTTGCTTTCATTCTTTCCACCTGGGATGCAGAAAGACATGAAGAAAAATGCAGCTTAAAGCCTTAACACAACCATGAAGGTGAAGAAGCTTATTCTAAAGCATTGGCCATGCAGTTTTTATGAGGGTAATTTGCTTCTCCTTTTAGTGGGACCACATTGCTTTGCTGCTGAGAAGTCAGCAATTGCATTGTACTTTGGAGCTGCACCAGCAATTCTGCATAGTGTGGATGTTAAAGAGCAGTCACAGCAGACTGTAGGCAGTGCTCAGCAAGAGCTAAAATCCTGTGCTTTTCTTGGTTTTGTAGGAAAACTAAATTAATGTGGATTCTACTCTTGCGCCCAGGTAGGCAAAAATTACGTAGGAATTTTTAAAAAGTAGTTTAAAAATATATATTGTGACAGAATTCACTGTCTACCATGTTTTCTTCCTGTTATGTCTAGATATGTTTGACATCACAAGCTCAGCAGGAGCTGTTTTCTCCATGAGCTTGTATCCCTTAGTCAGATGCTCTAAAAAGAACTTCACTGTAACTGAAGAAAATTTGCAGAAGTGTTCTGCTTTTACAGGTTTAGTTTTTGCAGTAAGCTGTTGATCTTGTAGATGTAGATGAATAAAGAATGTTTCTATGAATAGACAGTTGTTGCTGTGGGTTGGCTCTGTGGATAGATCTGCTGCTGCTATACCTTTATGGACTGTGGTTTTGCTGGTAGAGCATATTCTGGGGCATACCTGGCAGGTTTGGGATTTTATATCCAAGGCCAGTTCCCACAAAAGTAAAATCTCTTTTCCTCTTCATTCTTTAACGAGCCTATTTCTGCTTATGTGGTGCTGAAACTAAATAAAGATGGTAATGTTTTAGTTGTACTCACAGACCATTTGTTCATAGTTTGAGCACTGTCGAGAATCATAAATTTAGTACATTTGCAAGTGTTTGTGGTCCCACATATCTAGGTATCCCATTGAACATGTCTGCTTCAGACATTGTTGCTTCATTTAGGTTTTCATACATTCATTTTAGATCCTATCTTCAACTTACAGGTTTCAGAATAGATGAACACCTGCTAGTCCTTCTGTGATGTTTAAGCTTTATTTCAGTAATTTTTGCAGCTGAAATTCTGTTTTGTCTTCAACAGAGACTGTACAGTTGGTGCTGTTTTGCAATGGAATGAAAATATTTTATGGGTGATAAGAGTTTGCAGCTTAAAATTAATGCTTTTGAAATTGCATAGCAGCCAGATGGAGGAAGGAAGGTAATGTAGAAAAGCAGTTGGTGAACACCCAAAAAATCTTTAGTCTGGAGAAGTATGTTGGGCATTAATTTGAAATTACATACTCCAAGGCAAAGTTACTCCTGGACAGGATTAAAATGTCGAGATTTACCGCCTTGCAAAAGGTTGCAGTATATTGAGATAGCTTTCAGAGAATAATCTACTTGTAAACAACCTTTTCTGTCTTGGTACAGTATACTAACACAGTTTGGTTTTCTGCTTTTGCCCTTTACCCTTTGAGAGAAAAAGAATTCTGTGAACTATTCAGAGGCTTTGTTCCGCAAATAGCATTTCTTAATAAATATCCCCAAACCAATGTAGTTATATTTAAGTTAATGTAGAGCAGTTGAGTCTACTAAAAATGTTGGTTGGGGTGAAGCAGAAGAAAAATAATTAGGGCTTTGCTTTACAGTTGTAAATAGCCAGCTTTTCTTCTCTTTCTGACTTCCCTTAAATAGCTTACAATGATCAAAGCATGTCAAGAAATAATTTAATAATTTATTAAAATAATTTCAAATGCATTAATAAAATTAATACTGTTGAGATTCATGTGTAGTTTTTTAATACAAACAAAATTATTTAATCCACTGGTTTTTAATGTGCCTTTTAGCATGAGTTATTTAATATATGCTATATATTGGAGCTAGAAATGAGAAAACTGCATGTGGGGTATGGATTTTAAATCATAAAAGCATTCATCAAAGCAAATAGCATAATTTTAATTAAAAGGCGCTTTGAAATATTACAAGACCAGTTGATACCTCTTATGTCAGACCGTCTGAAAAATATTATGGCACTGGTACTCTGGTGAGGTTAAATTTGAATTTTCATTATAAGGCTTTCTTATTAGTATTAAATAACTTGCCCTTTTCAAACAGTGACACATGGAAAGTTCAAGAAGGACTTATATTTTGCAGGATAGGGTATTTTAAACATGGTGAATTGTTCTTGCAGTGGATTTCTAGCTAACGTCTTTTTGATTAGACTCCAGAATTGCATATTTTTTCCAATTGAAGTATTCATTATTGAGAAAAAAAGCTAGAAGACTGTTAATAATGAGCTTGTCCTTCTATATGCATCAATTATAGTAATATCAAGAAATATGTATCATATGTTAATATGATTGTTGTATATATAACTAATATATACTACAAATATATATACATACAGCATTATTTATGTTAATATATATATTAATATATATTACATAAAGTATATGTACTATATGCTATATATATGATGCACTTTAGTGTAAGGATTATATATCAGTAATTTTATAGAGAATGACTTGCAAGTGATAGTATTTAAGATCCTGTGAAAATACAGAAATTCAGTTGCCTTTATAGTGCCTAAATGAAATCTTGCCTCTATAATGATACACTGAAAAAGAAAATGTTTAAAACTTCAAGACGGAGCTTCTGTATTGACCACTGTAGTCCATTGCAAAAAATACAAAGAGGCATGCTCTCTGCCTTCTTACTTCCCTAAATATTTTGCTTTTCTCTTGTTCATTTCCTTGCGGGGACACCAGTGCGTTTAATTTCTGTTCTTATGTATTTTTGTTTCTTATGAGAGATTTAATACCTATTGGTTTGGGATACCATGCACCTAGTAAAGATCCCAGGGAAAATTTGCTCAGAACCCTCACTTGTCACTCCCAGATGCTGAGGATGAATAATGAATGGTAGAACATGACCACAGATGTTTGTTTCAGGATGGAAGCAGTGATTCTAAAAGCAAGTTTTTTCTAAAGGAATGTACTGTAGACTGTGAAAGTACTGTGCTTCTTAGTTGCCCATATTATTTAAATTTTGGTAAGAGTTTAGTAGCTAATGAGCAGGCACTGATTTTTATGTCATTTTTAGATCACTGAAAGGATAATTAAAAGTATAAATAACTTAGCCTCCTGGTACATTAAGTATATAGACACATCATCAACCATAATTAAGAATTGTTTTTAGATTAAATCATTTTTACAAATAGTTATTTAATTTAGCAGGTTTGTCCTTTGGTTCTGTAAAGTCATCTGTCATTTCTCTCAGAGCTGTGGCTTGTGGAAAGGGCAGCTTTAACAACATTCAGTGAACTCTGAGATACTCTGAGATTCAGGGCTGAGCTTCTGTCAGCTTTTATATTGGATTCTTTGGCACAGGCATGATTCATCAAACACTGAAGCTACAGTGAACATCTCATTGAAGAGTTTCACAACATTTGGAGCCCTAAATGCAGAGCACATTTACCTAGATCGTAACTAATAAAATCTAGTTAGTACATTGCCTCAGCAACACTGAGCAGAGCACAAAGAGCTTTTGCATACAGTTTTGACCTGTATAGACTACCCTCAGTTAGTGTATTTATAGAAGTAGCCTTCTAAATCAGAGGTGATGATGGGGATGTGCTGGAAAGCAAAAAAGGGCTTATCTGTTCCTCTTCAAAAGCACACTTACTTTTGTCTGTTGCTGAGACAGCTCAGTTGCATTTAAAAGTGAATCTCATGCACGATGAAGGGTGATTACTGATAAATGTCTTTAGCACTGATGGAAGAGGCTTCTTTTGAAATAAATGCAGTATAGTCAGAAGTCTGGTCCAGTGTTTCAAAATCTTGTGAGAATCTTCATCAGTTTTTCTCGGGTTTGAAATATGAAGTTTTCTTTTGCTTCACTGATGTGCCATGTATATTGCAATTTTCCCTGAAGGCTTATGATGTTGTGGGTGGGTTCCATGACCTGATGGATGACTGTGTTAGTTTACTAATTCTTATATGAAGAAATTATGAAATAAATGTATTTCATTATTCTGATGTCTTAAGAATATATTATTATATGTTATATAATATGTTAACATATTATCAGAACTTACTCTGATGCTTTTAAGGACACAGTTTTGAAACGTTCTTCTAACTTATGTGGACAATTCATTGGGATCAATTCCACAGTGAACAGTGGACAAATAGCATTCCCTGATGCATGGTGATTCAAATGTAAAACATTATCCAAAAACATTGTCATCAATGATTTCTACTAGAGAAGTTCCTGTCTAATCTTATCTGAGTAGTTTTCAAGTTTTGCTCCTCTCTGCTTTCAGAATTAATTGCATGAATTTTCAGAGAGCATTTGCTGATTTCTTTTTATTTTTTAAAGAAATCAATTTTTTTCTGAATTTCAGATTATTATCAACTAAACAGCTTTGAAACTACTACTTAATTTTTAAAAACATTTTATACATATGACAAACTTTACTTCCCTAGCTGTATTTCTTTAACTGGTAATGGGAATGTGACAATCCTATCATGTTTTCAATTTCTTCTTCAAATGGCCAGTTCCTTAGTTAAAGCATTGAAAAGGACGAGGGAGAAGATAGTCTCAGCTTGTCATCATTATTTCTTACTTGTTTGGAATGCTCTGTCCTGACAGTTTAGCACATAGCATGTAGTTGTTTTGCATCTGCATCTAGCCAAGTATCAGCTCCCTTGAGTAGAGTTTTACTTCTTCATTTTCTGTACTACTTCAGATCAGTTCTGAATTATATGCCAGAAATATATGAAAGTTTTATTAGCATCCATCATATGTGGTTCTGTCATTCTCAGAATGAAAATTATGTGAGGATTCTAGTTATATCTTTCAATCTTACGTATGCTCATTGTGTTTTCATGGGTGAGACGGTTAGATATCTCTTGGATTGAACAGAAGGATTTCCGAGTTTGAGATTTCACTCTGATCTGCAGAGGCTGCATATCGAGTTTGATTGACACTGGGGAAACCTCTGACTGTTGTTTTTACTGGGGATCAATTCCATTATCACCAATCCTTCTTCCTGTCTTAAAATTTAAGATTTTTTTTTTCCGGTTGTCCTGAGCCTACAACACAGAATGCGCTTAAGTAAAAGCACCGAGTCAGTTTGTTTCACTCATTACGGAGTATGGTGGGCTCTGAAGTACATGTTTACTTTGCTCACAGAAGTTGATTTTGCTAGATAGAAATACCATATTATTAAATTCATGCTCATATTCTCCTAAGTAAACACCACTTGATTACCTGGTATATATGTTGCTGTGTTCCATTAGCAGCTTTTCTCTGTGGAGTAACTAATGTGCATTTCTTCTCAGTACTTTCCTGAAAATCAGGAAAACCTGAAACTTCCCCAAACCTAATTTATTTGAGATCTGAAGAAAATTTGGTTGAAATAGCTAAAAGTTCTGGGGGAGAGTGGAGTAAAGAAAAGACAGAGAAAATGGAAAGAATGGAGTGACAGACAAAATGCATGGAATTATTTGTGTTTTCCTGTTGGTGAGATCACTGACAGACAAAACTGGATGATGATGATGATGGTGATTTACAGAAGTGGATTTAACATCCTGTGAAAAAAATCACTCTGGCATGTCCTTTTCTTGACTCAGAGCATGGTGTGAGTTTGGACCGTTTTCCTGAGTATGTTTTACTACATCTTACTCTTTTAAAGCCTGGTTTCTAAAGCTGACTCACATTTTCCTCAAATACTGGCACGGCCAGTAGGTAGTGGTAAGATTTTACTTGTCACAAAATTGGTCCTAAGTAGATGCAGTCTTGCACCCCACAATGACTTAGGGAATTTGTTTAGAATTTATGAATTTTGTTTGATACTGAGGATCATATTTTTTTGTGTCAGACTGTGAAGTCCATAATCTCAAGAATTCTTTGTGGTGTAAAAAAGTTGAATATTTGCTGAAGGAAGAACAGGATTATTTCTGTTATCAGCCTCACTTTCCCCAAGCTTATGTCTTATCTCTGCCTTATTCCTTTCAGCCAGCATAGCAAGCTGTGCTGTGATGTCTGGGAGTCGTGCTGGAAACGGATCTGTTGAGTTGTCCTCTGTGGATGCTCACTCTCCTGAGGAGCGTTATCAGCCAATCTACCTCTTCCAGTAAACAAAGCAGTCTCCTCTCCTGTACTGGAAGTGAGACAACTCCCCTTATATAGAAAGACAAAAGACCATGAAACTAAGGTGAAAAACAGTGGATTCTTTGTGCTTTGTTTTGCTTTTATTTTATGCATAGATGCTTTTCTCTTTCCTCTACAATAAAGATTGTGGAAAAATGCTTCTAAAAGCAACAGGGATAAAGAAGAACAAAGAGAAATGGTCTAATAAAGCAGTGACTTCCCAAAATTATTTGGGTTAAATGCTGTGAAAGGGCAAGTCACAAGGACTAATACCTAACATGTTTCTGGAGCAGTAAATGCTGGGATATATGTGGTTTTTTGTAATAAGGGAATACACTGGAATAATTTCAGGAACTACTAATAACTGAGCAATTAATAAATATTGCAATATAATTAGGCTAAATATCTTATGCAACCTTCTTTCCCTCAGATAAACCAACAGCCACAAAAGAAAAATCCCTGCTTCAGTGTCAGGGCTGTAGTAGTTGGACTTTAAAATGAGGAGGCATCTCCAAAACTTCTTGTATCAAAACGCAAGAATAGAATCAGGGTACTGGTAAGTTGTGATGTTTTGAATATTGCTTGTAATTCTGAAAAGTTTCTTTGAAGAAAAGGTGTTTTGATCTGTGGAAACACCTTCCCAAGACCCAGAAGCTTTGCATACCACCTTGTCTCCAAACTCTCTAGCTGTGTTTGAAGGTGTCTGCACAGTGCTTTGTTTAGACTTGCTGATTTCTGAAAAAGAGAGCCCCTATTTTACTAGCTTCACCTAAATTTTCTGCATCACCAGGTTGTAGAAAATGTAGAGAAAAGAATGAGTAAGGAGCATGTAAAGGTGACGTTCTAATTATGTGAGGAAATGAAGTTACCAAGTGATAAAGAAGTGTAAAACTCCATTCTGGATTCCAGTTAACAAGATTCCTTGGTTACTGATTACTTAGTACTCATCATCTAGTTTAAAGTGTTCCTCCTGGAACTTTTATAGAATCATAAAATGGTTTGGGTTGGAGGGGAACTTAAGGATCATCTGGTTCCAATCACACTGCTGTGAGGAGGGACACCTTCCACTAGACCAGGTTGCTCAAAGCCCCATCAAACCTGGAACTCTGGACCAGTCAGAGCTGCCTTTTCTGGGCTTCGCCACTTGTGTAGTCCATAGTCGTATAAAAGAATCCTGTTTCTATTCAACACAGACATAGTATTTGTGACTTAACTGGAGGTTTGTACCTTCCAATAATGAAAATATTCCAGAGTCTCTTCTAAACATCTCACCTTCCTGTCCCAGTGGTCGGTTGGGACTTTTTGTAATAGCTTTAACAGCTGTTCTGGATCCATATGGATATAAGTGTCCAGTGAGATACTACACGTTATAAAGGCTGTTAATGTATGGAAGGTTTTGGCCTCTGCCCTTTGGTATGGTCTCAGACGTGTTGGAAGTCTTAAGTGATGCACTGCCATTAGAAGAGCCAGGGGGTGTCTTCCTCCTTACCGTCAAAAGCTTAGACCTTCTTTTGTCGAGATGACTCATTCTGGTAAGGTTTAAGAAAAGAAATGATGTATTTGGTAATCTCGATGTGATAAGATTCTCGTTGTCTTTTATTGTGGGGACAAAAAAAAACCAGAGAGAAAACACTTCTTTTTTTAGGGAGATGAAAGCTCCTCTGACTTTCTGTGCATTATAGGTCTTGCTTCTATGTATCAAAGGAGAAGTGGATTCTTATATACACATAGATAAATTAGGAAGGAGAAAAAAAAATGTAAATATTATAAAAGACAAAAGCAATGAGTTGAAATTCAAGTGGCCAGTTTCAGACAAATGGAAGTAAGAAAGTGAAAGTACACCCACTCTTTGAAGAAAGATGTGTAAATTCTGCTAAGTAGGACATCTTCTAGAAGAACTAAGAAGGTGCTGTGAAGATTCAGGAGACCTGAGAGAATGAGAACCATCCAGGATGACACAGATATTGTGAAGAGAGTATTTGCTCAGTTTTCACCATGCTGAATGCTGGGGACCCAAGTGTCTAAAAAGAAAGCAGGTATTTCTAGAAAGTACATTAGAATAAGCTGATAGGTACATGGGCAGTGGTTCAGTCAGAAGAGCTGGTGGAATTCAAAAGTGAAAGCTGATGCTAAGATTGTTTATTGAAATTTTGAAGTCTTGGACAGGGAAGGGTAGCAAACATTGTCTTCCAAAGTGATGCACTCGGGTCTGCTGAGAATAAATGGCATTCATCTTACCCAGGAATTATCTGATATTACCTACCTAGACAAAGTTATTAGAGTAACTGGATCACTAATCAGTCTGTCAGTTTGTGTATTATGGAAAAAATAAGCCTGAACTATAGGAAGCATAATGATCATGTGTTTTGAGTAAATCTTGTTGAACTAATCTTGTTCTTAGGCTGTGATAGCGGGAACAGTTTTAGGAATATGCTTCTGGGATATTGTTCTTATGAGTTACTCTAGAAATCTTTACTCTTTTAATACATCCAAAGAAAAAAACTGTATAAAGTAAACTGGGATTGAGTTTTGCTTGGTATAGACTGTTAGTAAGTTCCCAGTGAGCATCATGAACATCGGTTTTGAAAATCATGCCTGACCTCCTGTCTTTTCAGAATTGAATAGAATCTTTCTTTCTAGAAACAAAAAAAAGTGGAGACATTATGTCCTGCAAAGAATACTCTATGTGTAAAATCATTATATAATGGGAAATTACCAGTGAGAGATGAAATTTTGTTCAGAAGTAATGAAACTTTGAATTAGAAACATGAGTGATTTTTTTCTGAAATACAGTAAGTTTTTCTTTCTCATTATGTATCTTTCTGAAAGATATTGGTGGTATGGTTAAGGCACTTTATCTAAATACACTGTTTTTCTGGTAAAACACACTGGTCTGTGACAGGGAAAACATGAAGGGAATTTTTTATCACAGCGATATGATATATTTTAATACTTAATTGAAACTTATGGTTAAGATATATTTTAAGAAAATGAAAAAAATTTTGTTTTAACTCTATAGGCTTGCTGATGCATGGGAAAATGATATGGGAGTTCATCCTTTAAAGTTTCCATCAGAAACATGTTTGGAATTATTGTTGATTCTGGGTTTGAGTACCACATCTCTGCCACCTTCACTTCGACGTATGAACTCTTTTCAGGTAAGGAATAGATTCTCTTTCAGTATAAAGGTGTTACTTTTGGAAAGAGAGGTCCCTGGGGGCCATAAACCCTTTCAGAGGGTTTGTCTTCTATAGTTGCATGACTCTTCATTAAATTAAACTATAGACCAAGGTGTAAAATGCCATTAGATTTTTAAAGAGTTCATTGCAGTTTAAAGTGATGAAATTTAGGAATTTCATCAAACTTAGGCTGCAATAGCTAGAATCATTATAAAAAAATCTTGTGGACTTAAAAAAATCCTCAGCAAAAAATTAAAGATTCCCAGTGGTAAAAACATTCTTCTGTATGTTACTTTGGAAGTTCTCAGCAGTCATAGAAATTTTCCAGAGGAAACATTGTTGCAGGCATGTTAAATTATGATTTTTATTTTTTCTGTAATGTGGTTGGAGAGTATGACTTTTACAAATGCAGTAGAGACAGCTGAATTCATGATGATACGACGTAGCAAGTCAGTCTTTTTATGATGCTTCTGTCTTCCCTTGTAGTAACATAGGCAAATCTAAAGTAACCAGCTGTTGAGCAGGAAGTGTACTGAGTCTGTGTTTGTTCTGGCAGCTATAAAAGAATCAGTGTCTTAGTGGGACTGAGTGTCCTTAACAGTTTCTAATATGAGATCGGGTAGCTTCTATTTATCTGTATTTCCTGTTTGTACTTACGGCACATCTAATTAGTGTTCTTGAGTTATGTTTTCTGAAAAATAGTCTTTATGTTGATTTTGAAGCAAAAATAATTGTAAAACAAAATCAAGTAATTGACTTTGTAACAGAGTTACGCTGATGTACAGCAGCTGAAAACTCCTGTTTTAGGAAGTAGGTACCTGCATTGTTTCTTGCTTTGCATCTTGTGTGCTTGGAAATGGAATCTGTATGTGGTGGTCACTTTGGTACCGCAGCAGACACTGATCTCTTCAATGTTATTTTAATACCCAAGGTCAGAATTGTTACTGGGTTGTACATTCAGAGGCCATGAAATTGAAGAATCTCCTGGATGCCAATAGATTGCAATAATTATAAATTTCAAGGATTAGCCAGCAGTAGTAATCCATGCAGTTGAGTAGTCTGTGTTTCTTATTAAGAAATGAACATTTTGGTTGTCTAATCCAAGAGGATGTATTCCTTGTCTCTTACATTGCCAGTAATCTGTGGTAAAGTCTTCCCTGCTTTACCTATGACGGGTTAAATAGGAGTCTCTTCCTGTATACCAAGGCTGTTTGTCCTGTATTGTTTCTGTGCATGCTCAGTCCCACGTTGTGTATTCAGGATTCCCATTGATTTATGTGTGGGGTAGAGGTAGGAAGTGATGGATGTCTGTCAATTGGTGTTTCAACCTCAGAGTAAAGAAAACATCAGACTTTTCTTTTTTGCCTTGGCTTCCTCTGCATGATTGTGCTCGATTGCTCCTGGGTAGTTGTAGCTTTGTGAGGCCATCTGTGTAAGGAAACCTTTGCTCTAGAGGAACATGGTGCAGGTCCTGGAAGCATAGGGTTATGTCAGCCATGGGGTGGGACATCCCCATGCATCCCATGGAGACCCTCTGACCATGGCCTTACAACCCCAGATTTCTGTGGAACAGATGAAAGCAAACATTCCTTTGCTAAGCTCATTTACTGAGCACTGGCCTGCACAGACCTTGGTTTTCCTGCCTGTGTGCCAAAGTTGGCTATGTGACAATGCCCTGTCTTTTACAGCAACATGCTTTGCAGCTTTCTAAAGGCCCAAGTTTAGAAACCTGCTCTTCTAAGATAATGTTCTATTTTGCCAAGTGGGAGGAAAGGAAAATGGCTTTTTGATAAAATTCTGTGACTCCAACTGTCACTCTCCTTGGCAGACAGTCAATATCACCAAGTGTTTGTCCTAGAGGGCAAACACTGTCCAGTAAAATATTGTTTTATTTATTTTTATCCTTATAAACCTTGTTTGGATCTCAGTGAGTGAATCCATGAAGCAAAAACAAAATTTGCCCAAGCTTTTCCCTGATAATGGTCTTTATAATGGTCTGCCAGCCTTAGAGTTTGGTTTTTTACTGGCTTGCTTCTTCGTGTTCAGTGCATACTGGAATTACAGATCCTAGTTTTTCTGTATTTTTCTTGGAAAAAGTTGGCAAGATCTGAAGAGAGCTTGAATAGCGATACTAAATTGTGCTGTTGGCAGGGCATAAGATCATGCTGCATCCAAAATAGTGAAGATTGTGAGCCAAAAAGTGAATAATAAAAGGGCACTAATTGAAAACTGATATTTCATGTATCTTAATGGAGTAATGGCAAAATGACAAAACTAGTTATGCCTTATTTTGTGGTAGACCTTAATCTGGCAGTTGCCTAGAAAGAATTAAAACATTTTAATTCTATATTACAATCAAACTTGGTTTTGAACTGAAAATAATTGCAGAGTTCCCTGTTATCTGCACAGTGGAACAGTGGCAGTCCTGTTCAAGAGGGGCCAGGCTTTTGCAACTGAGTGCTAGAGGAATTAGAAGAAAAAAAAAAAAAAATACCCCAGAAAGTTCCAGAGTTTTCTCTTTCCATTTATATGTGTTCCAGTGTTGGGACATGTGGTGAGGAGTTAAATGAACCCCTGCTTTCTACTGGTGCTTTTCTTTATGTTTTCATACAGTGTTTGGAAATGTATCTAACAGGCAGCTCTAATGTAATGATCTAAAAGTTACAGTTTAACTCCTGATACTCTGTCATGATGGCTTTTAAAAATTCAAATTTTTAAAAATTAGGTAACCAAAAATGATCTCATCAACACCCATGTTTTTTGAGAATGTATTTACCCTCTCTCCCAATTATATTAGAGTACTGCAGTGTTGACAAGCCAAAATTTTAGTCAGTATGCATCTGCATTGCGTGATGTTTAGGCTGTAAAAAGCACACAAAGGAAATCTGCTTAGTTGCTAATAATCTGTAATAAACTCTGTTCTGCCTTATGCTTCAGAAGTACTCTCTGGGACTAGCTTAGCAGACTCTGTATCAGTGCTGAGACATAAATTACATTTTATTTTCCATTGGTGTGCTACTGCTTAGTAACATAATATTTGAAATCACTGTTCAACTCTGTTTTGACCCCGTAAAGATCTTTCAGTGTGATTTATGTTGCAGGAGGAGCCTGAAGGAGAAGAACAGCAGCAGACTGTGCTACATAGTTCTGCTGAGTTTAAGGTGCTCATTACAGCCAGCTTACAAGTTTCACAGGCTGTTGAGCCCAGGTACTAGGTTGTCTTTGGCTCACCTCTCATTTCACCTGAACAATTGCAGTGATACTTTTTGGTGGACTAGAGAGTTAAGTCTTAGGAAGTTTGAGCCTGTAAACTCTGAAGGACCAAAGTGGATAGACTGTTTCTTACTGGTTGGTGGCAGCTCCCCGGTTTACTGGAGAACATGGTTTTTCAGCCCTGGCTTGTACCTTCCCAGGCTTGTAATCCCTCACCCATACTAAGGATGTCTCAGATCAAGGTAATAGGATTGACTGAGGCATTTGATACTTACCCTGGAGCAATGAGAAAAGCAGTAAGAAAGGATAGAGGAGTTTGCTACTAGAAAAGATGAATTTTTTTAGTTTGCTTTGTCTTTGAGCGTTGTTTTGCCGCTTTCTCTGCAGCTCCATTACACTGCACGGAAAGCTGTGTTACCTTATAGCACACTCAATCTATGTGGCTGTCCACCCACCTGAGCTGTCAGCCCTTTGCTTTAGGAATGGTTGGGCTTTACTTTGTGTATTATTCTTAATACTTGCAAGCACTTGTAGCTAGCACCCACTTATCATGTACTTTATCACAGAAGTGCTGGGCTGCTACTTCTCAGCAGTCTCAGAGGCTGTGTTGGTATTTCAGAGCCTACAGCACAAAACAGTTAACACAAGGGAGATGCTTTAAAGTGACAAGTAATCTCTGCTGTGTTTTTCTAACCTTATCTCATCTTTCTCTGAGTTCAAGCACAGGGAACAGAAAATGTCCTGGATATTGAATTCTTATGATGATATATTGAGCACATTTTCTCTCGCTGCCATTTTGGTGGGAAACCAGGCATTTTACTGCCCCTATCAAGGAACTATTCATAAGGCCACAGACTATAAACAACAGTTTTCAGAGTTAAACAGATCATGGTTGTTGTTTTTTTTTTTACTTTTACAGTTGTGTGAAATTGAAGGCAGATTTTGATTAAGAACTGCTGAGCTGTTTCAAAATTTTATTTCAAATGGCTTGTGATAGTTATTGGAGCTGCACCCAGTGCCCCTGGTAGCTTTCAGCATACTGTCTGCTTTGGTTAAGAGAAGTGAAGCCACCGTTTAAGAAAAAAATAAATAAAATGTTCATTCTACCATTGCAGTAAGAATCCCTAGTGTTGTCTTTGAAGGAAAAACTCATTTGCAGTTATTTTTCTTTCAAAAAAGAAGGAAAACCCAAGGTTTCTCACAGAACAGCCTGTCAAGTTTTCTGTCATTTAGTCTCTTAATACAGTGCCGAAAACTTGCTAAAGGCAACAGGTTTAAAAATACAGAGTATGAGTTGCTCAGAAAATATAAGAATGAATAAATACAGTATTCATTATAGTTTAGTAGCTCTAGTATATCAAAATGGTCTTGGAGAACAAAATATAAAATTACTACTGTCTCTCAGGTCTATGCTTGGTCCAAACTAAAGTGTCTCTTGACATTTGGTGGTTTTTAATATTGATACTTTTATTTTTTATGTGTCTCTCTATATATGAAAAGCAATTTCAAAATAATTTATTTCAAGAAGTTAGCTGAAGATAACAGATGCACCTGTGTCTTCTGACACTCCTTTTTGAAGTTAACAGCTGAGTAAAATTTGCAAAAATCTGTTAAGCTTTTCCATTTGTTCTGGGCATTTGGAGCTAGAGATTGCACGTATTCTTTTAAGCTGGGTTCCACTCCTTCAAAGCACTGTCAAACAGCAGCAAAGGCAGGACAAAGATTAAAAAAGAAAAAAGAAAAGAAAAGAAAAGAAAAGAAAAGAAAAGAAAAGAAAAGAAAAGAAAAGAAAAGAAAAGAAAAGAAAAGAAAAGAAAAGAAAAGAAAAGAAAAGAAAAGAAAAAGAAAAAGAAAAGGAGTGAAGGAATGGCTTTCAAAATTCTGTCTTTTATTAAACCAGCCCAGAAAGGAAAAGTAAATAAGTAAATTTATGCTGTAAAATGGCTTATTATCCCTTTAAACATTTTTTAAAATTGCAGGCTATTACTTACCTAGTGAGGATCTCCCATAAATGAATTATAGGTCTGAGTACGTATGTTCTGTAGTATTTCACAGACAAAGGATGAGTTCCTAGATACTGTACAACTTCTTAAAAAAAATTTTTCTCAAGCTTGCAACTGCCTATGTCTCTGAAACATCTGCATGAACATTGACAATATTATGAAGCAACCACTGCAAATACATTAAAATCTCTGTTTAAACACAATCATGTTCATTTTCCTTAGCAGACTGGTTCTATGTAATGTCAGTGATCATGAAGAAACCCAGAGTATTTAGTGCCAGCCTCTTTTGGCTACTCAGATTTTACCCAAAATAAAGAAGTTTTGATTTTTGCAGGTTAGTATAAAAGTTCCTGCTATGTGCTTTTTGTAGTTTTGACTAACTCAGATAGGTTTCCAGGATGACACAGAATGGATTTTTTCTGTTTTATTTGTGATTATTATGTGTAAGGTTTTAAGTTTAATTGAAAGAAGTACCCGAACCTTACATAGTTTTGTAAAATATACAAAAATTTCAGCAGCTTTTAAATAAAAGGACTTATATTGTGTATATTTGGGAGTTTTTTAATGTTTGTCTCCATTTAAAAAGAGCCATAATAAATCTATTGAAACACTGCAGAATAATTAGGAAAATACTATAAAACTGTATGAATAAACTAAAAAATAAAATTATGGACAAATGCTGCCAAGAACAAATGATATTAAGAGAGTTAGTGTTTCAATGATGAATCTGAATACTTCTTTGCAGAATTATAGAGATTTCTATGTTTAATAAGAAATTATTATTTTGCTGCTGCTTAATTGTTCCATATTAAGTTGATTTATATTATGTCACTCAGGTTATCTTGGTGTTCATTGTAAGCTATCTTTTAAAATTATCTCTGGAGCATTCAGGCGTATGTCTTGGACACTGAGACTATCCATTTCTTTTGTTGTAAACCTCAGTCTTAGAAGCAACAATTTTTTAATTGAACTATAATTTGTATTTTTACATCCTTGATAAATCTGTACCAAAAATGTCTCATACTGATTCTTTATTAAATCATAATGTCTCCTGGCTGAGAACTGTTCAGCTCTGTTATGTGCAGGAGCTTATTGAGCAATGTCCGTATGTCCCTAAGTGTCCCTATCTTCATATCCTCGTTCATATCTGCAGCACAGGCTCACATTTCTAGGCTATGGTTCTGTGATAACTGTGGCTGCTTTGGACATGCTGATGGGAAGGTATTATTTCCCTTATCTAATATGTGGCATGACTACATTTCCTCTAATGGGAAGGAGCTGCCCATTTATATTGGCCTGAAACAGAATGAAATCAATCATGTGCAAACCTAAACTGAAGCTATGAATGGGAAAAATGCAAGCTGAGCTTACTTGTGGAAGCACAAAATGTTGTGATTGTTTCATTGCTCAGTGGTGGAAAATCAGAACCTTGACAGCAGTAGCCCCAAACTGAAGTTCAAAACTTGTCATCAGTTTCTTGGAAAAGGGTAAATGGTTATTCTCTTTCAAGGCAGTTCTCCAGTAAAGCGGAAATCAGAGGGAGTGAACCTGCACTTATCATAAACAGAAGCAGATTAAATGACAAACAACGCATGAGCTACAAGTAAGAAGCAGTGAACATGTAGTATGAAGGCAAGTGCCTCCTCTGGAGGTATGGTCTCCTGCTGCTTGAGAGGAAAGATCTCCTGGAAGAACAACTCATTTCTGCACAATTTCCTTTGCCTAGAGTATGGCAAAAGCCACCTGTTACATAAGCATCTGGCAATATGGTTCAAAGCAGTTTTCTTAAAATAATCTTCAGATATGTCATTGTGGGGGTTTGACCTTGTTTGCCCACCAAAGCTGCTTTATCACTCCCCTCTTCAGCTGGACAGGGGAGAGAAATTACAATGAACAGCTCATAGGTCAATGAAAGGACAGGAAGAAATCACTCACCAGCTACTATTATAGGCAAAACAGATCTGACTTGGGGAAATTAATTGAATTTGCTAACAGTCAAATCAGAAAGGATAATGAGGAGTAAAACCAAATCCTGACAATATTTATCCCCAAGTCCTCCCTTTTCAGGTTGAACTATATTCTCAGTTCTTTGACAGCTCCTCCTAGCTGTGCAAGGATAGGGAGAATGAGGGCCGTGGTCAGTTCACCACACATTGTCTCTGCTGCTCCTTCCTTCTCAGGCAGAGGACTCTCACGCATTTTCCCCACTCCAGTGTGGGTTCCCTCCCATGGGAGACAATTCTTCATGAACTTTTCCAGCATGGGCCCCTCCCACAGGCTGCAGTTTTCATTAACTGTTCCAGTGTGGGTCCCTTCCATGGCGTGTAGTCCTTTAGGAGCATGCTGCTCCAGTGTGGGTCAAGCCCTGCCAGCAAACCTGCTCCAGTGTGGGTGGGCTCCTCTATACACAAGTCCATCCAGGAGCCTGCTCCAGTGCAGGCTTCCCACAGGGTCACAGCATCCTTCAAACATCTGCCTGCTCTGGCAAAGGTTCCTGCATGGGCTGCAGGGGAATCTCTGCTCCAGTACCTGAAGCACTTCCTCTCCTTCTTCACTGACTTTGATATCTGCAGAGCTGTTCCTCCCACAAATGCTCACTCCTCTCTCCAAGACTGTTGAACAGGTTTTTTTTCTCCCTTCTTAAGTCTGTTATCTCAGAGGCATGACCACCACCACTGATGGGCTAAGACTTGACCAGCTGTGGGTCCATCCTGGAGCCAGCTGGCACTGGCTGGGTCAGACATGGGGGAAGTTCTGGCACTTTCTCACAGAAGCCATCCCTGCTGCCTCCTGCTACCAAAACCTTGCTATGCAAAATATAATACAGTCATTTACCATTTAGATGTGAATGTACAATTAATTGCAGGGATCCGGTTTAGATGGTCTAGTGTGTCCTGTGAATAAACGGGGGGAGGGGGGTGAAGGGGGTGAAGACAGAACTAATTAGGAATGAAAATGCCTGATGGGTGCCACTCTTTTTTTTTTTTTTTTTTCCCCCACAGTTTTCTCCTGTAGTGAACTTTTTGATTTTTCTAAGTAATTCTGAAATCTAAAAGTGTAGTTGTTATGTCCTAATGATCAAGTAGTTATGCAGGTAATGTACTGTTAAACAGAAACTGAGAATTTGTCTTTATCAATAGGCACCACACTGTGGAAAAGACAAATACCCGTGTTTTATGTACCTGAATATATACATAAAGAAGTCTTATGGGAGACCTAATATACTACTAGAACATCCATTCCTCTTTATTAATTGAGGCTGTTTGTGACTGAGAAACAAGCTCTGCTCAAAAGAGACCTGTGCACAACTGAATACTACAATATGTTTAACATGGTTTTTGTAAGGCAACTTCCCTCCAAAACTTTGGCATCTCTAAGATAATCTTAGCTCTACCAAGACTGCAATTAATAGCTTGATTTATGTGAGGTGCAAGTGTCAATATTGTAGCTAAAAATGCACCAAAATCACATTATCAGCTACAAAGAGCTCTTTTGCTTTAAAAATAATACTGAGTCATTGGATAACAATGATTCTATAATGGAGATTTTCCTTAGAAGTTCATGTTGTTATGCTGTGTGTTTTGTGAATGTGTGTTGTTTTGGAAAGCTACAACACTGTTCATTTCCATTGAGTCTGGACAGAAGCTTTAAAGCTACATGAGGAGTCCAGAAAGCTCTGCAGAAAAAAAATATGTATTTATAAAGATGATTCTTAGTAGGTTTAAAAGTGTTTTAAAGTGGATGGATACAACTTTCTTAGTTTTTAGCTACAGGCTGAAATAGATATGATGTTATCACGGATTACTAGACTTTGAGGAATCCTGAGGGCAGTTGTCAATAAATTCTAGCATTTTATTAACAGACAGGTCAGCTTGCCAAGGCACTTAGAGCAGCTCAGGAGCGTTACACGTTGAAGAGTTGGAAACTGTAATAATGTCTTCAAGGAGACAAATGGACAAATATACAGAAGGGTGTAAACCCAGAGCATAATAATTGAATCGATGACTTGACTATGATGAAGTGTACATAGTGGACAAAAAGGAAGAGGGCTGTTAAGTTCTCTTCTTTTTATTGTCAGTTGAAAATGAGTCTGGAATGGATCTTTTGGTGAAGAAGTCAGTAATGCCTCCAGTGAGAAACACACAATTTGCCTTCCCTCAGAAGCAGAAGTCCATCATTCTGTTGCAATGTCAGTAAAGAAAGTAGTGTCCTCTAAATCTTTGTTCTTAAATCACAGGTCTGTTCCAAGGGTGGTGACTAATGACAAATGGTACTGCTTGAAAGCTTCTGTTTCTTAAAGAAGAAAACTCTGGATTTTAGGAAAGCTTGAATGGGCAGAAACTTGACATGGGGGGATAGGTCAGATCACTGCCTGTCCAGGGGCAAGGAGAGACCTGAAGGGAAGTGTAAGAGATAAGATGGACCAACTACCATCTTACTAGGCTGCTGATGTTCCTGTTGACATACACCAATACAATTGTGACTCGCCAAAAAAAGGACAAGATTTTTTCCTTCATCTTGTTGTTGCTGCTTCGATTTGTAAAAAGGATCAGTTGCATGAATATTTCCTTATAATAGCGCTACTACTTTTGATTAAAGGAAGGTGGTTTACACATGGGAGTGTGTGGAGGTATCTCAGCCAATGCATTTTGTAGAGCTCCTAAAATTAAGATTTGGAATATCCCTCTGGGAAGAAAGAGAAGGGCAAAAGGGTGTACAAGCTTAATACAACCTGCTGAAATAAGGAGACTGTTTAGCATCCAATAGAAAACTGTTATGCCTTGAGGTGAAACGTGGCAACCATTTAGCAATATGTAGAAAAACTTGCAGAAATCTGAAAATGTTGTAGCTGAGTGAGATCACAGGGAGGGTTGGGTGGGCAGAATGTGATTGCTGTTTGGACTTTGGCCAGGCATTTTGGTTAAAGTTTCTTCATCTGTCTCCCAGAAACTTGACAAGTGAAATAGGAAGTGATTCTGCATTATGGAAAAAAAGAAAAAAATTATTCCTGTATAGCTACTGTAAACTGTAAAAGCATGGTATATAGAGAAAGAGACTATTTTAAGACACCAGTTTCCAGTCTCCATTATTCTTGTGAGCTGTGGCATTGTGGGTTGATGATCCCAGAGCTATATTTATTCTGTTGCTTTTAGTGAGCTTGAATTTTATGTGGAAAATAGAAGGGAAAAAAAAAGTATTAAACACCTTGGCGTGGAAAAGGATCTTGCCTGAAAACTTGTGCAAGTGAAGATATTATTTTAATCTTATTGACTATTTTGGCTACTCAGTCCACTTCCAACTTCTTCCACAATGCTTGGCATTTCTAAATATTATCCTGAAAATGACTGAACATTGTACTGTTCAGATGTTCTCACTTCCTGTGATTGGTACTGCTGACCCTTGTTCTGCTTCTTATCAGTAACCGTATACCTGCATAATTCAGCTTCGAAGAAAAGATCTTCTTGCTGTTGATGCTCTGGTCTTTCACACATTTTCTATTTTCATATGTCCCACCAAATCAGAAAACGGCTATTATTGTGTACTGAGGGGTGACTAGCTAACATATTCCTTTCTTAACTCACCAGAGAGCCTGCTGCTCTTTTTACTTCATGTTTTCATACAAAGTCTATTTCATCCATCCTTTGCCAGATTTTCAAAAGTCAAATTCTAGGACTGTCTTGTTTCCCAGTTTGTTAACCACTTTGAATCCTATGCACTGATGAGTTTCCATGTCGCTTTGTCATTTTTATGAGACACAAATTTACTTTGTTTCTATGCCATTTATGAGCAGATAGCTCTGTAACTCTTGCACCTTTTCCCTGTTTAGAAACTAACTTTTAATACTTACAGTTACCTAATTGTATTTGCCTCTTCTCAGTTATGGGAGGGGAACAGCAGGGCTGTATATCCTTCTTTGTAGCGAAGTAGAATTAACATTACTTCTTGAATTTAAAAAAAAAAAAAAAAAAAAAGGTCTGCTGAACACACAGAAACCTTCATATTTCAGTTTGCCTTTTCCGCTTGCACAGAAAGGAAATGCATTTTCAGCTGTATTTTTGTGGAGCAGTTGCTAGTGACTAGTTAAATTAATCAGACATGTCTATTCTGCATGATTGTCCTGAGGATATATTCCATTAAGTGACTGCTTTTTCTATTTTAAGGTAGGATGTATAATGTAACTAAATAATGTCTGTAAAACTTACTGTATTCTGTTCTGTAAGGTTTTATGTGTCTGAGCTGTATGGCTCAATGCTAAGATTGATTTTGAAAGACCTGCTGAGTCTTATTCTACGTTTTTTTAAGCCACTCCTATGTGAAGAGTTTGGGGGGAGACCATTCTCCCTTTTGCCTGGTAATTAGATTATCTTCTGAGGACTAGCATTCAACAAGGTTGTATCCACAACACTAGATTTAGATGAAGCAGAGCTCTGATTCTGCCTGGAAATGATTGTTCTCCTGTAATTTAGTTAAAATTAGCTGTCAGAAGTGAGACAGCGTTTACGAATTTTTTAAGTGTAGCTTGGAAGCTGGAGAAAACCCTGGTGACGCTTCGTAGCTAATCATTTTAAGTAAGCCTTTCCTGCAAAGGCAGAGAATGCATTCCTGATACAAAACAATGAAGAAGTCAAGTGGGACTCTTTTACAACAATACCGATACTGGTTAAAGTATGAATACTTATTAAAGTGCAGTGTCACTGTTGGATTATACTCCTTTCCCAATCTACATTCAGATAATTTACAAAGCGGCTGAATGCGTGATTAAATCTTCTGAAATGATTCTTAAAACAACCTCATAATATTTTTTTACAGCAAGGAAATAAATCATCTTGAAGAAGATGCACATCACAGAAAAAGAATTTCATATAAAGATATTATCTTAATCTCGCATACTACTCTGTTTATGCAGAAGTGATTTGTCCGTCCAGTTTTCACCATTCCAATTTTTTTTCAACATTTTTATTCCAAATTTTTAATTTTCCAATTTTTTTCACCATTCAAAAAATTGCCAGGACTTTGGATTACGTAGAGTTCTCATTCAAATGAAAAAATACTGAGTGGTTTTTAAAGTTAGGCAATCATTTTGGTTGTACACCTGAAGACTAAAGAGCCTTTTTCTCATCTTACAAGCTTAAAAATTCTAGTGGTGGTCCCTTAGTGGTGGCAGCTTTGCTTTAATTAGTTTGTGTGGTATTACAGAAATGCACCCGAAGCGTTTGTGGTGATAACTCAACATTGTAGGCAAGGACCTGCACCTTTTGAAGTTAATATCAAAACTCTCTTTGGCTTCAGTGGTACAGAACTGGCTTGCAAATGAATAAAGCAGCCAGCTGGATATATTGTAGAGAAATAATTATTGCAGACTCTGAAAGTTCCTCATTAACACTGTTGCATGTGAACTTTGCAAGCAAATGCTTGAAGCTAATCTCCGATAGCTATTTGTTAGACTAGCGAATTAATAGCTGTGGCTGCTGGTTCATGCAGAGGGTTCTCTGTTGGTTTTTTTGTCCTTTATTTGAAGACTTCAATCAGTATAAATGATTTAAAGGCCTCCCTCCACTAGATGGGAAAAAGATGCTTCTAATGTAGTACTTGCTTACACTCTGCAGTTATTGATATGATGTAATATTTTTACACTTGGGTAAGTATAGATTTTGAATAAAAGAATTTAATTAACACTGCATAAATGTTCCTCATAAGGGGAAAATTCCCTATTTCTATTTCATTAATGCTTCATGCTTCTAGCAGTTAACTAATTTAATTTTACTCCTGGTGTTCAAGGTCTGTGCTTTTCTTTCCTTCTGATTTTCAGACTTTGTCTTTTAAACAGGTTTTATTTGTGTTTTATAGTTAGGAAGAGAAGATCAGCCAGAGATAGAAGATATGGAAAAGATCAAAGCATTTTTCACCTTTAGTTGGACTTTGTGTAATGCACAGTGGACATGTACCTATGACTGTGAATAAAAAATGTATTATGTGAAAAAAAATTAGGTATTTGGAAAGACCCCTGAGATTTAAAGACAAACCCTATTTTAAAAAGCAAGCTAAGGGGCAATTAATTATTTTAAATAAGTAAATGCAGGGAGGATCAGTCACATTATAGAAGTAACCTTTGCACATACAAGCAACCATGCTCATTTAATTTGGCTTAGTAAGGAAATTTAGGGTTTTGGGGATCAAAATCCCTTTTGAAAGTTGTTTTTAGTTGTATATGCAGTACAATAGAATTTTGTATAAAATGCTTAAATTCAGGATACAAAGTGAGTGAAATGATGTGACAGATGTTCAAAGTGAATAAAAAATATCTGTTCATATTGTGTGTCAAGCAGCAAGGGGTTTAGTATGAGAAGTCCAGGAGTATGTTTGCTTTAAAAGTTTGAGGCAAACAATTTTTTCATTTTTATTTTTTCCACTAACTCAGTACAGTTTTATTAAAGGTTTTCATGCAGAAGTGTTAAGTGCCTGGTTTTGATCTTTGGTAGTTCTTAATGTTTATCTCATAAAGCTGTTAAAACTTAGAGGAACTTCAGATTTTCTCATTCAGACCTTAAGGTCATGCAGTGATCCTCAGCTTTGGAACATTTCTAACTTGTTCTTCATTATTATCTTTCTACATTTCTACTAATTTATGCTATTTTTCATTCGTTGAACTTTGATAAATGCTAATTTATTTCTTTTTTTTATAATGCAGGCAATTATGGTTCAACAGCGTATTTTTTTAGTGGCCTTGCCCTGAGGAGGATGTTTTAAACAGTATTTTGGAAGTCTTAGAGCAGACCAATGTGCTGTAGTAATTATACTTCAGTAATCCAAAAGGATGTGTCCAGGGAGATAGGACTCCAGTGTATACTTTGTTCATATATATTTATCCTTGGTGGTAAAATTGGATTAAAAAAATAAAAGAATTGGAAGAAAGAATCTGGAAAATTGATTCTTCTTGAAGGTCATTAATGTTTTTCTAAAAAGAAGTTAAAAATGAACATGAAAATCTCATTGTTAAAGAAATTGTTCTAGCTTTGTTTTGCATAATAAGATTTTTATCAGTACAAGAAAAGGTCTCATAATAATAAAACCTAATTGTTATTTTCATCTGAGACTGGAATGTATTCAGTGGCTGGGAAACAGACAAAAAGAGGGGGGAGGAAAGAAGGTTGAAGAAAATAATACATTATTATTGCCACGAGCTAAAGGACGGATTCATACTATATTGTAATATTAAAAAAAGAGGGGACGGGAGAAGAGGGGGGAGGAGGGGAGGAGAGAAGGAGAGTCAACCAAAACTGCAAGATTTAATTCAGAATTATTTTATGTCCAGTATTTGACTAAAGTATCTCTCAAGTGAATGAAGGTTGTTGATTTATAAAAAGAAACGTAGGCAGCAAAATTAAGAGTAATGCACTGCGTAAACCCCCAAAAAAGTGCAGAGTAGACAAAGTCCAGATTGTAGGTTTTATAAAACGTTGGAACCATTTGTGTTCAAGGATGCCTCAGTTACTAATCTTTGTTAATTAGCTGCTTCACTTAAAAAAAACATGCAACAGAAATACATTTACAGAGTCAGAGTGATTGAGGTTGGATGCTAACTCTTGATATCATCTAGTTCAACCCCCTGCTAAAGTAGTCAACTAGAGCAGGTTACCCAGGACCATGCCCAGTTGTGTTTTAAATACCTACAAGGATGAAGACACTGCAACCTCCCTGGGCAGCTTGTGCCATTGTTCTATCTACCCTCTTAAAGTCAAAAAGTGTCCAGAAGGAATTTCGTGCTCTTTAATTTGTGCTTATTGCCTCTTGTCCTGTTAGCAGGCACCACTGGGCTCTCTCATCTTCACTCCCTCCCATCAGGTATTTTTACATGATCTCCCTGGCCCCCCTCTGGTCCAGGCTGAAGAGTCCCAGCTCTCAGCCTTTCCTCATATGAAAGACACTCCAATCTCTTAGTCATCCTCATGGTCCCTTGGCCTATTCTTAGCCCTTTCCTCACTTCATCAAGTCCATATCTTGTACTGGGGAGCCCAGACCTGGACCCTGCAGTCCAGATGTGACATTAGCAGTGCTGATTTAGGGTGAAGGGTGGCCTCCCTCAGCTTGCTAGCAACACTTTTCCTGATGCAGATGTATGTCCACTATTTAGTTACCACCAGGTAACTATTCTGTTACCCGGTCCTCCTTCATGAAGGGCAAGTCTTCTTCTTACAGACTTCCCTACTGTTCTCAGGGGCCTGGGATTCTTGCAGGCTGATTATCAGTAAAGACTGAGGCAAAAAGCACATTGAGTTCTTCAGCCTTTCAGTGTCTTTAGTCAGCATGGCCTCAAGCCATGTGCGGGCTAATGCTGTGCTACTCACTGCTTGTGTGTTCCTGAGAATCTGGAAGGAGCTGCCTCCTGGCTCCCTCCGTTCTCACCCTTTGCTGAGGTAGTTTGCTCTCTGTGGTGATGGCTCTTGTTGCAGTCAGTTGTTTAACTGGGACTGAGGGACCCAAAGAAGCCACTTGATTTCTGAGGTCGCAGTATTCCAGCCCAATGAGACAAGCAGTCCCTAAATATCCCATACTCGTGTGCAGTTGATGTCTTTGTCTGACACCAGTGTTTTAACATCTATTTCATTTTGAAATGGGTTTCATTTCAGCCAGTTATCCGGAGTGCTGTCAAAGCCCATGTGTGAGCTGTGCTTTGCAGTGATAAATGAGTACAACTTGTATCTTAATCTGTTTATTTTTTTTGCTTGGATCCCTTTTCAGAATGCGATGGGTGGCCTACTTTTATGGGGATGAAATATTATTTTCGCGTTCTTTTGTGACATAATGGGTCTCATAAATAGTTGCATAGTTTTTTGAAGTAGGTGGCATTATTAGGATGTATATTAGCTATTTTGGGGATGCTGATATATCACCTCTGCATGATTTGTCTCTTGAATCTTCCTCATCTCTTGCTAATTGTAGTTGGTCTTGGATGGATCAGTTTCCTAAGTTAAATAGACCAGTGTAACACACAGTGTTTCTGGAGTGTGTTCAGGTGAGAACTGGTTCATGTCACCTACTTCCATGTTCACAGCCCCCAGATTCTTTCACAGTTCTGCTGTGATGCTAATGCTGCTACCTACACTCCTGTTTGGGAGTAAGCTTCCAAATTCCTTTGCCCTAAAACAAGTAAGTTCATTTCTCTTCTGTTTTCAGGCTTGTTGAGCATACTTGCTCTTTTCTTTATGCTTTAAGAGTTTTTTTGTGTCTTCTTCCTGATTGATATATTTACTCTGTTCTATCCATTGCATTTTTTTAAAACCAGATATGAGCTCTTCAGCAGATTCTGTGATTACTGTTACAGCAGTTATCCGAAAGTGAGAAGAGGAAGAGCTTGTGCAGATTTTTTTCTGATTGTCTATTTTGCTTACCTAAAAAATCTCCCTCCCATCTTTTTTCTTTTGCCTTAGCTTCTCCCCACCTGCTACCTCCTGAAAATTGGAAACATGAGAGGCCTTCTCTGAGCCTTGGATTAAGAGCCAGGAAATCCTTACTCTTTCCATGACTCACTGTGTGTGTCCTTGGGCAATCTGTTACGATTACAGATAAAAGCTGTTCATAGCACTTGGCTGAAAAATTAAAAGCATGGTGCACGATCCAAGGAGATTATTTCAAATTTGAATCAAAGCATGGCAAAGGTGGACAGAAAAGAGGTTACAGAAAGTGAGTATGGGAGGAGACAGTTTGTTTCTATGAGCTCCATAAAATGGGTATGAAGGGGGATAGTTAATGGTCACGTGAATTTCTGTCTTGTTGAACCCTTTGGTTCTGTCACAGTGCAAGCATGTGTTGTGGCAGTAGATGGATACACATCCCTCAGTTTCCGAGCTGATATGTTCTTCGTAAAAATGAAATGGATAAGTAAGAGTGATGGCAGAGGAGAGGATGCACTGTTCTGTAGATGCACCTGCACTCCTCTTTGTAAATCCAGTTCTCTGGATTGAAGGTTTTCGTGGGAGATTGGTTTGGTGCTTGTGTTTAAATGGGTGTAAATGCTTGAGGTTTTCCTGTTGGTTTAATTTTTGTTAGATTTCAAATCTTAAAGCATGTGAACTCTTCCTCACAATTTAGAAGAAGTAAAAGAGATCTTTGGAGGGAAAAGGGTTTTGGGGCTTCTGGGCAGGGTTCACTTGGGGTTCAGAGAAGACAAATGGAATCATTTACCTATATGTTCCATGATAAATCAGACATGAAAATACCTTCAAGAAGTAACAGAATATGATATGATATGATATGATATGATATGATATGATATGATATGATATGATACGATATGATATGTCTCGGGTTTTTCTTCTGAGATTCAGGTGGTTTTAGAGTCTTTTTGCCTTCTGTAAAGCTCTGAGGTGGATGCAAGAAGGAGACGGAGTCTTCAGGTTCTGATTTTCAAGGTTGCGCGCTCTGTTTATTTTTTCTTATCTTAACAATTTTCTCAGTGCCCAACTAAGGTCTGTGCAGCTGCTCAGGCATCTGGCGACTCCCCCCGCACTGGACTGTTGCTGCCTCTTATACTAATTGTTACATGTTCTTTATCATTATTTGCCAATACCTATCACTTATATTAAAAAGGTCATCCCTACTTTGACCCAATATCCTTAAACTACTTTGTGCCATCGTCACTACAGAAAATGGAGTGAAGGAAGAAAGAAGCAGCAGGAGACAACGCCCAAAATCCTCCTTCTTGATCCCATCTACTTCCATACTAAAAACCCAAAACCACTGTTTTTCACCCTGTGATAAGCTAAACTACTGTCTTTCACACTCTTGTGGCCTGTAATTCATCTTGCAGTGTAGGAAGCCTCTCCCATGGACTGAGATCAAAGCCAGTCCTGGGCTCTATGCCAGGGTCCCAGACCCCTCTGCCCTGGTCTCTGATCTTCCAGGGCAACCAAAGGAATGTCCTGGACTCCAACAGATATGATATGATATGATGATATGATGTGATATGATATGATTGATATGATATAGAAAGCTACCTTCTGTACTCCTTCTGTGACTTTTTTGTATAAAGCTGAATATAGAACATGTGTTCTATATGTGGAAAGCTGCCTATAGAACATGCTGCTTTCAGAGTGTATTTGCAGACATTTTAATACCATGTCCATTCAGTGTTCATTCACATGACATTGTCTGTACCTTTATTTCAACTGTTTTAATGATGTGTACATCAGCTCCCATTGCTGTGATATTGAGGGTGGTATAGTTTTCTATTCAGCAACAACCTATCTAATATAATGTAGCCTTTCCATCTGCCCCAGCCTCTTGTTCATGTAACCTTGTCTCTTCCTTCTGTCTCTTTGGCATTATCCAGTGATTATGCAGGTGTGCCAGCACAGTGGGGAGGAAGTTTGCAACACTCTTTGGTTAATGTTTAACCTTCCACCAAAGAAATGCATACTTCTCTGATGAATTACATTAGTGAAGGCTGCTGGGGTTCTTGTATAATCATTGATATTTCATTTGGTGAGGAAAAATGTCTGTTCTTGGAATGAGTGTTTGGCTTTGAGTTATTAAATGCCTATGTTTGAGGTTTATTCCTGTTTTTGAATAGTCATGGTTAAATGAGAAGAACAGTATAAGGGTATTGAGATTCAGAATCTTCCAGTGATGCTGCAGTGTGCAGAAGGTCATTGTTGGAAAAGATCAGTCCAGCCCCTGCAGTGGAAGTTGCTGTCCTGATGCCTGTGAGTGGGGTCAGTCTGACCTCTGCTTGAGAGTGCTAACTTGAATTCCGCTGCTCTTCTGACATGCTGGGATAGGAATCCAATGAAGAGACTGGTTCAGAAATAGTTTTGCTCTGTATTCTATGCTATAAGATGTTTGTCCTAGCTTTTGTGATCAGTTTTTACTTCACAGACTTGCAATAATTGGTCTGGTTTATAGCTAGGACCACATGGAATTCTTGTATTTCATTAAATATAGTTCTGTTATTGAAGATAACATTATGGATAATCAATGGGTCAAACTCTGTCTTAAGATTCCTCTGGTTCCTTGTACAACCCTTCCTTTTGGAAGGTAAATTAACTTTCAATTGCCATTAATTGATGCATTCATCAAAATTTTCCAAATCTGTCCTGGTAGAGATTAAGTATTTAAAATTGTCTGGTGACTGTCAGAGGCAGGAATCCATAAGCTGTTTATGAGTCTAGATTTGACTCCCATAAGCACTTCACTACATGAATAATTGCCTTCCTTGGACAATTGAGGTGTTCCAATGTGTGTACAGAATCAAAGATCCAGGGCAAAGTTCAACTTCCGAATGTTTTTGTTGAGGAAATCCTTAGAATCCAAAGGAAGAGGAAATTTGTCTCAGGTCAAAATTTTTTTTTCGGTATTGTTTTCAGAGAGAATTTTCTGTCATCACTTGTTTTAAAATCTTTCTTTCTCTCTTGCTAATTTAATAGACTTCTCTCTCATGGGTGACTACTGACAAGAAGTACTGACTAGAAAGGATGCAATTTAAATGTACTAAAGTCAAAGTTAATTGTGTTAAACCTTCTTAAAATGCAAGAATCATATAATACCAGGAAAATAAACATCTAGCATGCAGAAATTACATTACTTCATTCCTTCTCTCAGTTGTTCTACAGGCATGATTTTTCATAATGAAAAACATAAGGGACTTCAATATAGTCTAGACAACCATTTTAATTTCTTACGATGTTCTCAGTCAAACTTTTGACTTTTGAGGTTCAGTCATGCTGAGAGTTCCCAGAGCTGAGGGCTCATGCTGCCCATAGAGACTCTTTCATAGTTAAATTTTATTTATTTTGTACGTCACATCCTACTCTTACAAGAATGTGGCAATAAACAAAGTAATAATAAACCTCATATGTCTTTCAACACCAACTACCTCACAGATCTTTGTCTTTAAAAATCTTTATTTACTTTTACTTTTGTATGAAATTAATAGTAAATCTTGATGAAAAGATGTTTAACTTGCAGGATTGATGTTTGAGCACAGTCTGCTTAAAAAAAAAAAAAAAAAGTCTACCTGAAAGCTTTTATCTTCCAATATCTTATTGCGAAAGGAAAAATATTGTGAAAATGGTAAATACTGTATTTTCTTATGAAGCTTCAAGGTCAGTAACTGTCCTTTTTACCAAGAAAACATTGTTTTCATGAGTTTGAGCCTTAAAATGGATGGCTTCAGCTTTTGTTCTGATTGCAGCTAGCAAAAAAAATATGCTCAATTCCTAGAAATAAATATCAGTTTGACCTAGTAATGACTATAGGGATCTTAGAGACCAGAAATCCACACTGTAAAAATACCTGATATAATTTAGGAGTTCAAATCTCACTGAGAGTGGCCTTAAAATCCTACATCCTTTAGAGGCTTTGAAAATGTTTTATTACCCAACAAGAATTAAGCAGTGTTTACTGAATGCTTGGCCATTTAATAGGCATCATGAGATTGTACAGGAACGGGATGACCTGGGACCAAAAGACACCTCTGCACAGACTCTGTCCCCCTGGGAATGAATCATAGTAGGAAAAGACATTTTCCTAAATATCCCTTAGTTATTGTGGGTTTATGTTTTCTTCTGTATGTCTATTCCACAGCATACAAATGAATGCCTTATATAATTTTTTTCCTTCATCTTCTTGGTTTGTGCTTTTATTGCAGCCATATAATCTTCTAAACACCTGTTCCTGTTTTAACTCAGTCTTAATCTTCTGGCAAAAGCTGAACTCTGGTAGGAATGCAGTAGTCCCAATAAGGTGTTAAAAATAAAATAGTAGTTGATACTTAAATACCCATTTATATACACAAACAAATTATTCCTCATGCCTCATGCAGGGAGGTATTTATTCTCATTCCAGTTTTAACTGCCAGGAAGCAAAGAGAGAATTTAAGCAGCTAATTTTTCAAACTTGCTTTTTTTCCATAGTTTTCAAAAGATAACCTAATGAACATGTGTCCAACCTATCTAGTTTCAAAGTGTTACATAACAGTGCCACATTCTTCTTTAATCTCTTCTATTGTTTTCTTTAGAGTTATGGTAGATTTGACTGTTTGCATTGCATGTAAAAATAAACATTGTGTGTAAATGTGAGCATATAACCAAATACCTCTCAATAAAAGATGTCATTTATTTCTGTTCTCTAATGCATCCATTCTATGTCATGCTCCCTCTGCCCCCTCCTCACATCTTACTGGTATTTCAAAACATATGTCAGGTAGCATTTGGGTTTGGTATGTTGAGAAATGGGTGTGCACACAGGAGATGTCTGACACTGTGGCAACAGTGACAAGATATCCCAGAAGTTTCAGCATGACATCACAGTGTGCTCTGCTCCTGTAGCATTTGCTAAGGGAGACTCTTAGAAACCCAGTTTACCTCTGTGTACTGGTTTCTGTGACATAATTAACTATAAACATTGTAGGATATGAAGAGGGTAGATCGTTTCTTGGTTTTCAGGACTTGGTATATTTTCTTTTTAGATAAAAAATTTAACAGTTTAGAGACAAAAGCAAAATTAAATTGCAGTTATACCCTCCAGGCCATCAGCAAGTAGAGTATTAGCCAAAGTGGTTGGCTTGTTTCCTTGTGGCCTCTTTCTTTGTAAAGCAACTTACCACAGTAAGTTTTTAAGAAATCTTGTCCTAACAATCTGTTTGAAGGCCAAGCATGTGACCTCTGGTGCTGCTCTATAATTTCCCGCGTCAGTTTTACCTGTCTGTTGGGTTTTCTAAGGCATTTCAGTGTAAGAGATGAGAAGGTTGTCTTATTATTGGCCTCAAACAGACTCTGAACAGGGGTCTAAATTTGGACAAAGAGAGAAAGACTGATTTTCATTAATTTAAAATTCAAAGATGCATTGACCCGCAACATTAATATCTAATGTCTCTGGTGTCTTACCAGTGGTGATTCCTGGAGATAATTATATTGCTATTACACTGGGAGTTAGGAGAGTGTGAGGGAAACCGAAATAATTTCTTTGGTTGGTGCCTGTGTGATAGCCTTGTTAATGCACCCCAATTACATCTCTTTTATATAGTGCAAATGCTTGCCTACACTTCAGTTTGTAGCAAGATATACTGCTTTCTCCTTTCTTCTTAGGTTTCCTGTTCAGTTCCTCTTTCTCTTTAGCCTTCCACCGTGTATGTATCTTCTAAACCTGAAATAACATTAGTCTGCTGTTTTACTCTTATAAAGGGCAAGGGAGTTGAGGGGAGAAAAAAGAAACATAAGCAAGGAAAGGCATCTCCAGCCCAGCCCTGAAGGGGATTCTGGCTTCTAGATTTTACCTGCTGCTGCAGCTGGGAAACAAATAACTATTTTTGTAGTAATCTTGCTTTTCTTGGGGAAGCTGTGAGCAAGACTTCATCTCCTACTGCAGTATATCTGACACAGTACAGGAAGGTAAATCCTGATGAAAGGTGTATTGTGTGGGTTTAAGGGAGAGGGATTAATTAGAGTCAGAAAAAAATGTTAGGGGTAGTGGTTAAAAATGGAAGAAAGATGATTTGAGAATGATTCAATATTAGGAAATAACAGAGAAAATGTTAATTTATGGTGAAGGGATCATTTGAGCTGGAAAACAAAGATGATAATAGAAGAATATATTATACATTTTTCTGGTTTGGATGATGCAGCACTTGAAAGTTACCTTTCTGTTTTAGAGTGTGCTACAGTACTTCGTGGCTAAAAGGAGAGGAAATGACACATTTGCCAGCTTAGAATCCAGCTGTGTTATTGTGTAGTAAAGACCTAAACCCAGTTCTTTTCTTTCACATATATTAACACTTACCTCTCTTTAAGACATAATAGGATTGAAATAGAGTAAGAGGATATTTTGGTGAGATAGGATGCTTCATAAATTTTGTTGGCAAGAATACCACCTAAGAGCATCTAATTGAGAGCAAGAGCCATGCAAATGACCAGAATGTCACACATCTGAATAAGCCAGGATCTAATCAACAACATAAGTGCATAGTGTGCTGTGAAACACACCTGATAAGCACCACACTTTATCAGCTTAATTTTGAGAGAGGAGATTCACTGTTAAAGAGAGGTTATGTGGCCATTTAGCTGGCCCTATTTATTCTCTCTGGAATTAGGTATAATTCACTTGCTTCATGGTCAGCAAAATAAATCCATATGTTTCTCTATTTAGACCTATGTTTTATAAGACAGCAGACTATTCATAGTGCCTTGTTCGGGCCTTTTTTCACCCTCATCTTCAATGTTGAAATACTGTGAAGGATACAGCTCCTGAATGCTGCAGAAGCACCAGTGTCAGTTCTTTCCCTTTCTGGGGAAGATACAGCAGTATTTTATCAATTCTGATCAGTTGAAACAGATTCCCAAGAGTGCAGAGAATTCCAGTGATATGAGAACTGCAAAAACAGAGCAAAGACTTAGAGTGACATGGCTTTCAGGGAATCATGCAGGAGCAAGTCCTGATGCAAGAGCAAACTGTGAGTGTGCAATGGCCCACTGGAGTGCAGGGCTTGGAAAGGATGGCAGACCTGCCCTCCTCCAGTTCAGCCTCATGACACCTTTCAGCAAGGCTAAGAAGTTTTTAGAAGGTGCATCATATGTTTCAATTTGGACTGCCAGGCATTAATTTCTTCATACCTCTAGCTTTAGGATACAGCTAGCATGCAGTTAATTGACACAGCAGCTTGCAGTGCCTTGTTTATTTTAGGTTAACCTGTGCTTCACCACTGCCCATGCATATACGTGCTTAAATAAATGTTTTTCTGCAGCAGTTAAAAAAGCTCATGATGCAGAAACGTACGTGCTGCTCTGACTGCATGATTAGTTTTAAGTTTAGTGTGGTGATTGCTACAGTAAAATCCAAACTTCATCTGCTGTTGACTAAGAAAATCCTAAATTCCATGGGTTTTTTAGCTCAGTTCACTTTATATCGGTAATTGCAATGCAACATTAGTACCCAGTTACACCCCCTGTTATGGTTTACATTCAAGAGAGTGTATGTAAGACTAGCGAAGGTAAATAATACTGCTATTTCTGTGCCTGTCTTAATGATGGGTACCACAGGAAGTAACATCTGCCATGGAAATAAAAATAGTACAAGCTAATGAGGAAGGCTGGGCAGAAAACAAAATAATGCCGTGAAGTTTTGGGGCTTCTAGATGTAAAGAAACAAAAAGATTAATAGCCATCTCATCCTGAAAGAAAACAAACCCAAAAAAACTTTACCTTTTTCCACACAAAGAACTACTTGATCTAAAATTTTAAAGAATTGCTTGTCTTCATATCAACTAAAGACATGCAGAGAATCATTTTCTGCTGTTTTTGCATCTGCCAGTAGTTTTCTCCAGAAAGCTTTGGCAAGTTTCAGCATGCAACTGTTAACAATAGCAAAGTGATAGCTTGCAGTACACATGCACAGCCTGCTACTTTGGAGGAATCTCTTGCTTTTTCTCATTTATCTCTGTCACATTTCAAATCTAGCTTCATTAAGAAATTAATACATTAGGAAGGATTAGGTTGAAAGAATGCATGCTGATTTCTGGATGGGTTTATTTCTTAAATCCTGGAGGTACATTATCAGATTGAGAAATCATATTTAAAGAATGAAACCTTTACTTCGGTTGAAATTAATTCCACTAGAAATTGAATGAAAGGAATCTAATTCTCTTTCTGCTTCGTTGTTTTGGTTGTATTTCACATTTGCTCCAGCTTGGACAGAAGTGATTTATCAGAGTGGTGTTCTAATCAGGTTCTTCCTGCATTGAAGACTGGAAAGCCCACAGATGCACAGTGCCTTGCACATTGTACAGGGGAGGTCTTACCTTTTCCCAGCCTTCTCCTTGAAGTTCTGGGGAATTTCACTCTTCAGATGATAGGTCTGCTGAAGCCAGGTTTTTCCCAGCTTTCGTTGTCACCTCTTGTTCCTTTGCTTCTGTGGTAGCATAGCACTGACCAAAATTATGTTTCCTGTAAGACCTTAAAGTTGTTTGAAGCGCATATTCATTGAGCTGTAAAATTCCCTGCAGATATATCTGCTAAAAAATGACCTTGATGTCCTGTGGAGTGAGTGAGGCAAGAGTCCTTCACAGAATGTCCCCTCCTCCATACCCAAATCTGAGCCCTGTAGGGGTTAATGGGTCAGACTGCAAAGCTGCCATTCCACATATCTTTGTTCTTCAACCCAGTTTGCTGGGTTTTAGTTTGTCGGGGCAGCATGGTTCCACAATCCGTGCTTCTGTTAGCTTCATTATTGCCTTCATGATACAGTCTTGTGCAGCACAGTGCTGCTGTGTTAGGCTGAGAGAGTATTCTGGATGTATTTTAGTTTCTGTCTCCTTTGGAACTTGAGCAGGATAGTGATAGTCATGAATGCTTTTAGATTGACCCTATACATTAGTTTTGTTATTTCATTGAATATTTTAAACTTTGCTTGTACCACTGTATCTGTTCTGTCAATCTGTATGTCTATTGTAGTATTGTTTTAGTGACCTTTTCAAGAGACTCATATTCCTCTAGGGACATTTTTGTTCAAAAACTTTTGTTTCTATAGTAAAATATTTAAGACATACCAACCTAGTGGTATGAAGTTATGGTGCTGTGAGCACAGGCTGATGTTTCCTTGGTTTTCTTAGACCAAAACTGCAAAGGTGGGTAGATAGAACACTTTTTCTTGTTCTGGTACATACTCAAAACTAGACTTCTCATTGCATGGCATTTTAAAGTATGTTGGGAAACTTTCCCTGTGTGAGAGAACATGAAACAATTATTATTGACATGCTGTGTTAAGTGGCTGCCATTGATGGGCTGTGGAGGGGATATCACAGCAGCCAAGTCTACCTATATCACCTCCATGCCACAGGGGAAACAGGCACGAGTGACCCAAGGGTCAGCTGTTATCACAAGAGCCTGGAGTACAGGAGAAAAAGACCTAACCATCAGTGTAACAGAGGACACCTTTGCTGCTGGAGTGTAGCCAGTGAGTTTGCAGGCTACCTGGAGGCCTATGGGGCAAGTAAATACTGTACTGTCAGGGTAGGCTTATCTCAATGCTTGCTGGGTTCAGTCATCTTATAGGTCTTTTCTAATCATAATGATTCTGTCTCTGGCTCCTCTCATTCTTCTAGTAGTGAGCACGCTGCTTTACTCTCCAATTTCCTCTAAAAATGCCTCCCCAAAAGCCACTTCAGAGATCTAGGGGTAATATGCAACAGCTTGGTAACATTCAAATCTGGAAAAGACAGCTGCTTTTTTATGGGTCTCTGGATTCAGTGGGAGCAAGTGTAAATATAGCAGTTAATGTTCTCTCACGTCTCTTCTCATCTAATGCCATCTGCTTTGTGTCCGTTCATTCACACTGGTGCCAAAATGTATTTCTGGAACAGGGTAGTTGTGCATCAGCAGACCTGATCCCAGATTGTTAGGTGAGAACAAATATATAAACTGTATGATGTGGGTAGGCAGGTGAATTCTTAAGATTTAATGTGGCTATTTGTAATCAGCCGTTGCCAGTAGTTGCTAATCCACAGGGTAATGGTAACAGTTGTAAGTTGTCACTGCTTCTGGTGGTGGCGTGGGAATGGAAGGAGCAATTTCTCTCTGGGAAAGGCTTTATTCCTTTGACTGCTCTGTCCTTTTCAGCACCTATGGCAACACCAAACTTCTTGCAGAGTTTATCAGAAATCACATATTTATAGAGCTGGGACCTAGACATGGTGCAGATGCTTTAATCCTCCCACTCGTTGATCTGTCTTTATTTTACAGGAGTGAGAAATGTGTCAGGCAGGGTTATGGCCTTCTCTGTTTATGCACATTGTCCCTGTAGTGGTATTAGTGCATTATTAAATATGGGGATAAGAGATATGTAGGTTCAGTTTTATTCACACAAACAGGTTTATATCACTTTCTCTGATTCTTTTTGCAAGGTGGAAGTGTATTCTATGTACAGGGCATTTTGACTGCAATATAATTGTAACCACACAAGCAGTTGTACTAGCTGTAGTTATTAAGGCTCAAGCCATAACACTTAGCACTAGCTATAACATTTGTAGCAATACAAATCTGGATGTGAATTAGACTGGTCTGAGGCTTTGAGTATATGTTATCTTTCAAATTCAGCTGTACATGTGGAAAAAAACACTATTCTCAGCTTTTCACTTTCATTTCCACCAAAGATTTGTCTCTCCTCTGTGATCTGCCAGCAGAATTGCTTGTGCATGCCCTCCCATTCTTGATTCTGGGATAAACTCATCCATTTAATGGATGAGACCAGAGGGAGGGGGCAGAGTTTGGTGTATCAGTCTGATTTCACCAGACACTAGGAGAAACTCTGAAGTGGTCTTCTGTGGGGAGAGAGGAATGGTAACTTGCAGCAGAGAGATACCATGAGCCTGTGAGATTAGTATCATCCAGCACAACTGGATCTAGGAGCAGAGGTCTGCCCACAGCTGTCCTTGTCTTTTTGGGAAGGTTATTCTCCCTCTGTGCACATGGATGGCATGGCATTGCTTGATTACCTGTCAGCCTTGAGTGGAAATAAATTCAGCATTTGATGTTGATTGTAGGCTGTAGCCTTGCTGGTGTGTAATCAACATTTCCTTTGCAGTCGTTTCATCATGCCTGATTTCACACTAGCACATGTGCAGGATTAAAGCATGGGTATCTCTCTATGTACAGACTGTCTCTTGCAAGAGATATGATTTAAGATAGCCATGTAAGTTGTGGTCTTCTAAAACACAATGTAGCATTATGAACTGTGTGTGGTAGTGTTTAAAAATTGGTCTAATGTTCAAAGAAGACAACAGTAAAATGTCATATAAGTTTAAGCTTCATGTTTGAACTGGCTGGTGTTTTATTCTTTGTTGTGCAGTGGAAAAAAACACAGCAGTCATATTTCAGGAAGCATTCAGAGATTTAATTTCTTCTGCTCAAACTGAGGCATACATAACTACTTTCAACACACAATTTTCCTTTATAATTATGCAGGAGTTAACAGAAGTACAATTCCCTCTCTAAAACGGAAGAGAAATTCTGTATCTTCTGCATACTTTTGTTTAGCTCTTAGGAGAGACATAGGTATTAAAAATCCTGTATTGTCAGCTTTGAGAGATGTACATAGGGATTTTTATGTGCCATTCACTTGGACTCCTTAAAAGAGAAGAACATAAGGACAGTTTCAAAGCTTGTGTTACAACATCAGAATACAACTTTTGACGTATTATTTCCTGTTTTGTGGAAGTAAAGATCTGGCTCCTTCTGGTTCTTGCAGCTGATTCAAAGATTGAACTGCTTTTTCCTTGCTTAGCTGATTTGCAGATTTTATTTCTTTAAAATTTGTTGTTTAGCTGCTTCTATCATGCTCCTGCTTCTCTTACAGCAGTCATCCACCCTGCCAGCTCACCTAGTGTTAGCACTTGGTAGAAGAGATTTATTTTCACCAGCTTCAGCCATTTTGGAACCACCTTCTTTTATCTCAAAATTTGTTAGGTCTCTATAGTTTTAAAAATAGTTTCAGAAGTTGCAACTGCTTTCTTTCACCTCGTACTCCTCGGTGTTTGGACATATTTCACTTGACCAGGTTGCTCATGGCAAGTGGGATTTGAACTAGGAAATCTTTATGGTCTCTTCCACCCCAAACCATTCTATGATTTTCCTGAGAATGCCATGAGAGCACATCTTCTAAAACTGAACATCACTACCTGGATTTCTTACCTTGTCCTGACTCCAAGAGATTTTAACAAAGTTGATGCTGCTTTATTGTTTGCCAAAAGAGTGGTTTTGTAAAATGTATCTATTGTTCATTAGTCTGTGGTTCTCTGGTGCTCCCTCTTTATTAATATCTCTCAAAATGCTTGAAAATGTGGAGTTTATGTTTGTTCATTATCCAGAGGTCTTGGCATCTTCTGGCACTGTGGAAACTAATGGGATAGAGGGCTAAGATGCACTTGATACTCTGTGACAGAGTAAGATTAAATCTTCAGAAATAATTGAGAGGGAAGGAAAACGATGTCTCCTGTCATAGAAGCATGGATGGTAGAGTACATAAATTGTTCTTAAGGGTGGATTAACACTGGCACTCCTGAGTGCTTTAAGAAAGGGACAATGTGCTGAGGTAAGGTCAATAAAAATCTGATTAGAGAACTGACTTTTATTCTGAATTTAGTAATAAACCTTTGTTGATGAGACAACTGTTTGGCACATTATTTTTCTTTCAAAATGTACTCATAGCAGTGAAATACTGGATGTGCAGACTTTGCTGAAAGCTTTGCTGCTGAAGCTGGAAGAAGCTAGTGGTTGTCTGTCTTGTAGAGAAAGTATCCTAAGAGATGGAAAACTGGGGGAGAACCACAAAGTCCCATTTTCCCAACCTATAATAATTCATTTATTATGTAGAACATATAGTTTACTGCTGTTTTGATATCCAACTACATCTACAGTTGGATATCTAAGCAACTGTACACTATATATAATAAAGCAGTATATAAGCAGTAAATTACAGTATAATTGAAGAATATTTTACATCCTCCCGATTGAACTTTGGATGGATAAGGTGAAACTTTGTAAGTGGTTTGGTTTCATCTGATTTTGTTCTGAAGTATTTTCATGAGTTGCAGGTATTTTTTAAAACAGCTTGATTTGCATTTTTTTTTGGTATGTCCGCTGTAGGGATGATCTAATGTGCTCTTTTCATTCACACTGGTAATAAATATAAACACAGACAGTCATAAATTATTACTTCTGTTGCTTTTCAGTTTATTGGGCAGTAGGAGAGCCTAGCAGTCTAGGGAAACATTATGTTGCAAATAACTCTCTCAAAGGAGACAAAAAGTGTATTTCATACATTATAAAATATAGCAAGCAGTCAAATTAAACAAATATATCCACTCTAATGGCACTTCAAAACTGTGTAGCAAAGGAGACTGCAATCTCAGGCAGAAAAATCTGCTTAAAATTTTGAGTCTTGTGTATTGAGATGGTTATTGTGCTTCTTGATTTTTCTGTTTTTTCCTTGCGATACGAGGACAAATCTCCCACATTGTTAAAGTCAATGGGAGTTTTGTCTTTGATTTGACTGGTGCCAGGGTTTCATCCCTAGCTGGTATAACTTATGACTCTTCCACATTAGTAAGATTTTATGTTTGCTTGTAATTATGTAAATATCTCTATTCATCTGAGCAATTATATCATGAGAAAGGTGACAAGCATATTGATTTTGCTTTCAGTTTTTGTCTTTGAGGGTGGGAATCTTTGGCATAGTGGATAAATTTCCCTACATGATGAGTAGTCTCTGGCTTTTACAACACCCCTTGGTTGAGCTGACAGATATTATTTTGATGTAGCAGCTAACTGCTGGAAAATGCTGATGGAACTAAAAAAAAAAAACCACTCTATGGAAATATGTCAGTGTGATGAGATTTTCATGAGAAAGCAGGCCAACTTCTACCCTGGCTAGTCAGCTGCTTGCTGGCAAGGTTTTCGTATAGACATTTCTGAAAATGGCTGTTCATTAAATCATTGGAAGGGACGTTAGAGATCATCTTGTCCCAACCTCCCACCACAGGCAGGGACACCTCCCACTAGACCAGGTTACTCAGAGCTCCATCCAGTGTGGCCTTGAACACTTCCAGTGATGGGGCATCCACAGCTTCTCTGGGCAACCTGTGCCAGTGCCTCACCATCCTTACAATAAAGAATTTCTTCCTTATGTTTAATGTAAGACATGAACATTTTTGTTTCTGAATTTTAGTTCCAGTTCAGAAGAAGAAAAGAATGATTTGAAAATGTGGGAGCTTTCAGGGATCTCAGTTTTGTTGTCTGTACAAATCCTTCCATGTAGTGACTGCAGTTTTCTACTGGGTTATTGCTGTTAGTCTTGGAGTAGCAAAAGAGTGTTCAGGAAGTGAGTTTGCTTGACTTTTTTTCTATTCTTAACCAAGAATTGTTGTCATATTCCATTTATTCCTTGTAGATGTGTTATTAAGACAAATCATTTGTTTGACTGATTCTCTGAGAACCATCTTATATATGTTAAAAATTGCTACCTTTTTTTTTGCATCCTTTATAGCAGACATATAACTCTTAAACATGCTGTGGGCACAGGATCCGAAAGGAGTGTTTTAACTCTGTTTTATCCTATGTTCTGAATACTCAGTGATATTTTATGCTTGCATTCAATTCCTTCTGGTTTATCATGCTTCATGAGTTCTTTAGTCACAGCGTCAAGTAGAGTGGTGATTGAGGGTCAACTCTGAAAAGCCAAAGTTGTAATTGATGATAATTTTAATCTTCACTTAAGTGACTGTTAAAAGCTCTTGCAGAGAACAAAGAGGAAGTGTCTGTTTCAGAAATTCTCTCCTTGTATGTTTTTCATCGCACAGGAGAAACAGATTGTATCTTTTCAGAAGACAGTTGTGTAACCTGGTAGTCATTTCTCTTTCTTCTTGTGTTTTTGTGAAGGCATCTGTACATCTGTTTTTCTGTCTTTGTGATCAGCAAAAAATATGTGAAGCATTCTCCTTGGCAGATAAAAATTTGGACGTGTCATTTTCAGTCAGCCAGCTTAACTTTCTGCATTAGTATCCTGCAAATCCTGAAGAAGGCTCAACAAAACCAAAACCAAACAGGAGAAACTGCTGCATGCATGTGACCAAGAATGAATGAGTTTGGGACAGCAGAAATCCTATAGGTCTCTTGTATTTGATAGATCACCTTCCCTCTAAGTAGCTGTTAGACAGTTCACTTAGTGCACTAAAGAGAAGAGGTATATCATGTGCTATCTTCTGATCATATACAAGTATTTGTCTTCTACCCTTGGGTAAGATTTTGGTTCCTGGTTATTTCAAAATGTAAGGCATTTTTCTTTATGACTTTGGACTTTCTATCGTGACTTTGGAATCAGGATTTGACTTACAGTGACAGCACTGTCCAAAAAACTAATATTCAGACAAAACAGGGAATGTATCAAAGATTTAATCTAAGCTAGTTTTGAAAAACTATCAAATAGCCTTTTAAGTTAGATGAGATAAACATTTTTTGTTATCCTGGGGGAAAAAAAGTTGGTTTTGAAACACAGGCAGTGCTTGAGCTAAAAAAAAAGTTTGGGAATTTTTAGGAGACATGTTAGGTAGAGAAGAGTGGAAAAATAACAAATACAGCCTCTGTTTTCTCATTGCAGTAGTGTGTTATTAAGTAAAAATATTATTAGAATATATAATTTCTGTTGATACAAATAAGCATCTTTGCTTTACCTGCAATGTTGAAATACTAATCATAGTATTGTTTTTGCTTCCTTTTATAGGTTGCCTTTTTGAAGATGTGAAGAACAACGATACCTGTGTTGAGAACTACTGTTAGATTTATTTTCAGCAGAAATGTGTACAGATAACTTCCAGTGGTGGGGCTTCTAGAAAAAAATCCCCTGGCAATACAAAAGAAAATGGGGTGGGGTGGGTGGGTATATTCTTCATGTCTGAATGTGTTTCAAAACCAAAGACAGAGATGACTTTTGTATCCAGTGCATTCTTACATGTCATTCTAAGAGTGACTTACCTGTCACTTCTATGACATCCAGCTGGGATGACTATTTTGATGTCTTCACTGCCAAAAGGAAATTCCCTGTGTATCTTGTACTACCTTTACCAGTGTGTGATAGCAGTGTGTATATCTTTAGGAAAGTTCATAACTGGTAGCAAATATTTTAAATTGTCATGAATGCTAATGTGAGTTGTTTACCTTCTTTGTTCTGGTGAAGTTAGAAGTCCAGCTTTAAAACATAAAATCTGTTTTTTGTAAAACGTATGTGTTTATCATGTATATTGTTTCTGCATTAAGGTTTACCTCTCTACTTGAGAGTGAAGGCAGTTTCTGCATTCCTCCACCATATGTAGATTTTTAAAAAACTGATAATGTTTTGGAGAATCAAGGTTTTATGGTAATATGGAATAATTATTATTATTATTTCAAGGAAAGTTAACATGCCCTTTACTCATTAAATCATCCTAATGAAGGAAGTGATTCTACAAAGTGTTAGACACCTTGGTTTTACACATTCAAAGAGAGGGAGCTGAGGCCTCACAGCACCCACTCTGGATATAATTTTTCTGTTATTATTTTAGTTTTCAGTATTGAAGGAAGAACAAAATTCTTCTCACTTTTGTATTCAGGGACTAAATTATCTAGCTCCGAGATATTTTGTCTATGCACCAATGTTGAGTCATTTTATGAATAAAATATTTTTCTAAATTAGTTTACCACTTTTTCTGCCTAATTTCTGTGACAGTTTCAGCGTCTCAGAGTATGACTGAACAATTTGCAGAAGGAAAAAACTCATACCACACCAAAATATTCCAGCTTCAAAATCTTTTTCAGTCTCTTTAAATGACCCCTATTCTTATTTTGTATGTATGGATCAACCTTCGTAACAGCCCCTGTGGTGCTGTGGTTTGTGGCTCCAACATCAGTATTTTGACAATATCTGAACTTTCTCATGTCTCCCACTCTGCACCCACATTCCCCAGTAAAGAGGGGCAGGAGGTTAACAGGGGGGACACAGCAAGGACAGCTGATTTGAATTGGCCGAGGGGATATCCTGTACCATACAGCACGAAACACAGTAATGAAAGTGGTGGTAGAGGAAGAAAGGGGGAGAGGGGAGTCTTCCAGTTTTGGTTGGTCAGAGAATACCTGAGTATTGCTCTGCTTGTGGGAGGTGATGAGTTGCTGTCTTTGCATTGCTTGGTTCCATTTTTGTTTGACTTTTTTTTCCTCTTCATTTATTGAACTTTCTTTCAGCTCACAGGTTTTCTCTGCCCCATCATGCTGGTAAAGGAATGAGGGCATGAGTGGGTAGCCACAAGGGTGCTTTCCTGCTGGCCAGGGTTGACCCACCACAATTGGAAGTAAAGTTATGAAATCCCCAAAAGAAAAAGAATAAATCTTTCTGTTCCAGCTGCCCTCCCATTTGAGGACATTTTCCTTCCCCATGTTCTCAATGGCCATCGTTGCCTGTCTGTGTCTGTACCAGCAGCAGGGCAATTTGACACATTTAATGTCATTTTTCCCTTTTTTTTTATTCTAGCTCTGAGACCTCTACTGACACTTAAATTACTGGAAAATATCAGACCACGTATGATAATATATAATTGTCTCAATTGTCTTTGCATTTGAAAATAGATTAATTTGGCTGTGTTCAGAAAATAAATGATTGTATGCTCTCCTGGGTACCAGGCAATATGTTATTTAGAACTCCTGTTTCTGAAGACAACTTTACTGGGTCTTTTTTCTCCCCTCCTATTTCTTATGTCACCTTTCTTACTGAGCCAGTAGTGGATTTGAGGTTTGACAGCTTCATTTGACACTTTTTTGAAATCTCTCTGCTTTATAAAAGCAAAACTTGGCCTTTGTTATCTTTGCAGTGAACCATGAGCTCATATTAAAAATGGACTTAGTTTAAGAAAGACTGTTGAGTTCCCCTCACAACTCCTTCGTTGACCCTTGCCTACCACATGAACAGCATGATATTTTATTTTGGTGTTTGCTTATTAACATCAGCATTTTGAGAGATAGTGTGACTGCAAAGTACAGTTAGTTACTGTGTTATTCGCTTTGCATCCAGAGTTAGTGGTACATCTTAGTCTAGCTTAAACACCATGTTTGGATACCACCGTAACAGAAAGTTTGTTTAGTTTTGAATTATGCAGAAAATAGCTCCATGAAGATGGAAAAGCAAGCACCAAGATAGGGGCTGGCCTAGAAGCTTTGCCCTTATGAAATATTTGGTTCTTCTTATCGCTTGCCCTCTCTCCCCAGCATTTTTATCTCTTTCAGTCTGCATTTCTCTCTGCAGAAGCTGTCTTAATTTTTGCTTTCTGTAGTGTCAAGCATGTTATTAGTCCTGAAGTAATAATAATTAATCAATGATCCCAACCCACATTAACTGAGATACTCATCCTTTCCTAATGAGGTTACCAAATACCGTATGGCACCAAGAAGATATTAAAAATGTTAGCTTTAATTCTAATATGTTACTGGTTTATAAATCTGGCTATTGCTGTGGTGCAGAAAACATGCCTGTCCATCAGACCAGTACTGTACTTGCCATTAGCAACAACAGACAACAATATTATTGCTGTCATTAATGGGTCACAGGGCAATTACATTTGTGTAGGGCTTCCTATTTCTTCTTAAAAAGGATGACCATTTAACTGGAGTAGTAAATTGGCATACCAGATTGAGTCCCAATGAGGTTCTTTTAATTCCAAAATTATGATGGCTTTCTAGCTTCATTTAAATCCCTGCCAGAGTAGGTTAGGATAAGCTGAATAGTAATAACAAATGGGTTAATCAAAGAGTTGTACTAGCCTTACCCTATGAGTTGGAGGGCAAGTTCTCTTTTAACTCCCTTTTACTTTTCTGTGTAGAGAAACTTTTGTATATAAGGGACAGCTTTAATTAAAATTTACAATATATGATTCTGCTCTCAAGCATCCTGGATTTAAATGCAAATGCTTTCCAGTAATTTTTTTTTTGTTTTGCTACCTTCATCTTTGTTCCTCCAAAACATCACTTTGTGGTTTCAATTTTAGACTTTGTGTCCTATCATTGCCCTCCTAGCCAAATGTGCTCCATTATAAATGACAGGTAACTTGTCTGAGGTACTGCTTTAGCTCATCAACCTCAATCCTTTTGGTTTACCTCCATGGATTTTTTTGCTACCATTGAATCACTGTCATAGAAGTACTGCAAAATCTGCAGATGAACAAATTACAGAGACATTGAGCAACTCTTGTCTTTTATAACAGCTTCAGTTTATTCACTCAGAGCAGTCTGAATTGCCTCATAGCAAATGCCACGGAACATTTGGCAATGTTCACAGAATATCAGGCATTTTGCAGGCCCTCATGAAAATGGCTTAGTAGCAACATTTGTGTCTTCTAATACCTGAGTGTGACTATGAGTGTTGAATAGCATGACATTTTTCTTACTGTGGATCGCAGTTGCTGCGTCCAGGTCCCACAGTTCTGTGGTTCAGTGTGTTTGCCTGGGGTTCTCTTAACAGAGCAGTAATGCTATTGTCTCACTGCCACAGGCTTTATTCCCATCCAATTGTCTTACACATGGATTGTGCTGGTCAGATTTGTATTCTTAGGGATAGATGCTTCTTCTACCTTCTTGTATTCAGTGATGGTATAAATATATATGTCAATTTGTCACTGTAAATAGAAGAAAACTTTTTTTTTTCAAAACATAAAACTTCTCTAAGTCTATCTTATGTGCTTTTAATCACTTCCTCAAGACTGCGAAGCATTTAGTTATTTATCTTCTTTTGTGATAACTGAGTTTTCTGTAGTGCAGGCAGGATGGCAGAGCTGCAGATGGGCCCTACCACATGCTTGTGGCAACACCACCAGCGAGGGGCTTGTGAAACAAACTTTCCACCTTCATTACTGACATCAGGTTATTACAGCCCCAATGGGCTGGGCATCTTGTCTTTTACTACATGTGTGTCCTCACTTCTCAATCTCTGACTGTACCATAAGACTCACGACTTTCTCATCAGCAACAAGGTCATTTTCTCAGCAGTGCAGCTGGGAAAAAAGTCCCTGTGTGATCATCAGCTGAGTTACACAGATGAAGGGCAGACCATCAAACATGATAAAGCTGATGTAGCTGTCCCGAATTTAATGGAGTCATTGCCAATTTATATCAGCCAACGATGTTCACTGCAACAGGAGGAAGATGAAGTCTCTTGTCTTCCCCTGTCAGTCCCGTTTCAGAATATAAAATTGAGTTGGCACATGGATAGAAACAGGGCTGACTCTGTCTGAGAAAAGCATGAGAACACATCTGGACAGACACGGAGTCAGTTCTATCACTGAACCGTCATAATGAGAGAGCTCTGCACAGCTCACAAGTGTTGTTCCTGCAAGAAAGGACATTGGCTGTGAAACAAGAAGACGGAAGAAAAAATTTCAGTCAGTGTTCTATCAGGCCTGTATGACGGAGTCCTAGGTTAATAGGCTTATTGAGCGTATCCATGATGCAACGGCTCTACTCTCAACTTCTTTGTCAACCTCGTCAGAAGTTTCCAGTTTCTATCTGTGACTAATGGGAAGCATGACATGCAAGAATCTAGTTGTGTAGTTAGTGTAGGCTGTTTGCTTAGATTACTTGACTTGTCCTTTACCAGGCTTTGATTTATGTGAACATAATATGAAAAGGGCAAGAACAGTCCTTTGTCTGAGCTTTGAAAGAAAACTGAGGTATGGGACAATTTACAGCTTGTGCTTTGGTGCTGAAAGGAGGTTTTGTGAATTTGTTGGAATAAATATTCTCAAAGACGTGAAGGAAGATGAAAATGCACTAAATTAAGAGAGCCTTTTAAATTTATGGCTGTTGGGAAGAAGATACGAGTTGCTGTTTGAGTTGATTCACAGTAATTATTAAGATCATATTTTGTGGTTGAGATGCACAAAAACAGCTTGACTGTTGCAACCTCTTATCTCAGGAGCACAAAGAGCGGTGGCTCTTCCGATCCAGCAAACACAGCTCTGGCACTCAGGCAGTTCTCTGTGCAGGTAAACAAGGCGTGAGCAAGCCCCACATCACGAGGAGGAGGGCTCTGTGAGATGCTGAGAAGGAAAATATATTAACAGCCTGCCTGAAAGAGACATTCATTCTGTCCTTAAAAGTGCTTTTTAGATTGCAACAGGCATATAAAGAAACATCTCAGTAAGCTGGGGGTTTTGGAATTGGCATCATAATTTGCAAGTGAAAACGTGTTTCCTAGGTTATTTTTTTTTTTCCAATGATCACATGAATGCAAAAGAATATCTCGTAAAATAATGCTGATTTATTTTGCAAATGTTTCTAGTTGTCTGTGAATTTATTAGTGAATGCATTACAATCTATACCTTCCTCTTCTTCTAGATTTTGACACTTGCTGAGCAAGAGTCACCATTTACACAAAAGTATATTAGGTAGAAACTAATTGCAATTTTTTGTTACAGTTACCAGAAGTAAAGAAGACCTCACATGGGCTATTTTAGTGTATCATTTCACATTTTAAAGTGGATTTTTGTCTCCTACTCTACTAGGCAGATGTTGCATTACTAGAATTAACAATTTTTTAATTTGGCCATAGAACATAATTTTAAAGCATTTTTGAAAGACCTGGAATTCAGAACCTATGAGACTTTTCCAGCTCTTAAACCCAATCTCCTCTAACAGATGGCATGCTTCTACATGATTCTCTCTCATATGACTACTTTCATATCCTGATCCCTTGGTTTGATTTTGGTTTTTTCTGTCCCACTATCCTTACTGAAAACCTGACTGAGAGTCTGATTCTTCTGATAGGAATCTTCTGATTTCTGAGGTAAGTATATCCCCAGGTGTAGTGCACCTGTTTGCTGTTGTGCCAACAGCATTCTTTAATATAGGCAGTTTCCTTCCGGGGTTCTTAAACCTTATTTCATGCTTAGGGGACAATTCTATCTCCTCAATGTTATTTATTAATGGTTTCATTCCCAAAGATAAACTTGGCATTCTACCAAATTCTGTGTCTGCCTACTTGAATTAATCTCCGTTGTGTGGGAGTGAGCAAATTGTGCATGAGGTGTGCATCTTTGCAAAGAGACATTAATGCTTTCTTACTTCTTTTGGGGATACCTCACTTCATGTATTTGTGAGTGCTCCTTTTTTTTTTCAAGTCTGCTGGAGGCTGGCTCACCCCAGCTCTTCCCTGCCATTTCCAACTGTGGAGACCTAAAGAATGCCATTATTCTCTGGCAGTAGAATGCGATTATTTCATAAGTGCATGACCTCATGCTTTGTGTGTTGATCCTTTCCTTAGTTTTTCTGATCCTCATCTTTATTTATGATACTTCTGACTGTCACATCAGCAAGTGTTCTTATAACATTTCTAGTGAACCATGCTATGGTCACTAGTAAAAATGTTTAATAAGATCAGCTTATAGGCAGAACTACAATCCCATCAAGCCATTTACTTCTCTTTTGGGTTTCTGTTGCAGATTTGAACCTTGGAAGTTCACCTCAGACCTCAGCAGGAGTCAGGATCTTGATGCTGTCCTCCTGAGCCTTGTGCCAGGACTGATCTACTAAGCAGAATCAGCCCTACAGTTGTTATTGACGCTTACTGGGCAGTACTTGTTCCTGACCATGCATGAAAGACAAATGCTCTAGTCCCCCTGCTGTGGTAGAATATTATACACTTGAGCTATTAGGTAAAAATTGCAGGTAATCTCATTCTTATTTAGCATTCTTTGGGTTGCTGGTCAATTTGTGTTTGTTTTATTTTGGGTTTGTTCTATTTTGTTTTATTCCAGAGGGGTTTGTTAGTTTTAGTTTTTGGTACAAAGATTCTAATGAGCAAATGCTCCTTAAAAAATGCAGTGTTACACTCCATCCTTCTGCTGTGAGTACCAAACACAGCCTGATGATAAACTGAGACCAAGTTATGGGAGTGGGAGCAAGACAAGGGTCATATTCCAGAGTTGTTAATGGAAAGTGTTGCTGGCCTGAGCTTGGATGCTTGAAGTTACAACTCTGATAGCTGTGTCTATAGCATGGCTACAGACAGGGCCTAGGATGATTTAGACTTTTCCTGCCTGAGTGTATAAACTTTCGAAGTGATGTTTGACAGACCTTTGACATATCTGTGCTTTGTTTTTTCCACATGTAAGGTTATTTACATCGCAGGCTAATAATAATGTACTATATCCTATCTAAGCTTTTTTTGACTGCGAACTCTCCCGATCCGTCACTCTGCGTGGTGGGAGTTTGTCAGCGCTGCCGTGTCGGAGCAGCTTTGTGCCTTCTGTAACACTGGTAGCACCTAGCAAGCATGACCTACCCTTGCTCTCTGCAGAAAGGAGGTGCAAAGTGCCTGATTTCGTGATCTTGTGGGGGTGAGCATGGAATGGTTGCGTGCTTGATTTAAACGTATGACCTTGGTGACTCGGTTAGAAGAGATGAGTGACAGAAGAGTGCCTAGGAGCAGAAGGTGTTCAGATTTGCCACAGTCCAGAGTTCCTGTGTGAGGTCCCTCCATAAGCAAAGAGGCCACTGTGAGAAGTTTTTCTCTTGTGGGGAGTGCAATAGCTATCCTGAGCCCAGGTTTTCAGGTGTCTTGAAGAGAGGACTTGGAAATTATGGACTTGATTCAAAGCTCCATGAGATAGGATTAGAGACAGCAGTTGCTCGGCCACTGACAAATTTCATTAAATTTTTGTTGGAAGGAACTTTTTATTCTACAAGCTGTGTTTAAAAACATTTAATACACACCACACAATTTTTTCCCTGTCACTAGTAGTGTTTCTCAAATGCAGTCTACACTCATCAGCCAAAGGCTGGTTGGTCTGTCCTCAGGATGGTCTGCATTCCTCTGCCTACCATCCCCAGCTAGAAAAGTTTTGTCTTGCTTAAGCCTGTTTCAAGTAACAATCCATGTCAACTTAGCCTTGTTCAAAAATAAGCTTGCTAGGGCTAGTGGCATGGCTTCATGAGGGGAAGGACAGGTGAATGAGCAGAGTTCCTGTAGATTAGTAATATGGTTTATATATTATATAGTATTCTTTATTACACTCAAGTGCACAGGAATGCATTATGTACAGCTGCAGAAGGTAAGCCAAGATATTATTAGTTATTAATTTAATATGATCCTCTAATCAAAGATGTTACAGTAATGGACAAAAGGACACATGCACATTTGCATTTGATATTTTCTGCCTTGAAGTTTTAGTCACATAATCTCAGCATGGGTGTAAGTGTTTGGTGATGTATATGAAAATATTTTTGACTATTTAGAGGAAAGCATTAAGGAATTCTGAGATTGTCATGTGTTTAGACAGCCTCTGAAACAACTTCAGAGACCAGGCTCACTATGTCACTTAACTGTACCTTCTGCATTTGATTTCATTAAAAATTCTAGATCAAAGGTCACATTAGAGCAGTCTTATTACTGACATAATTTCTTGATAATAAAGCACAATTTTGGCTTCTTTTCCTTGTAATGAAATGACGTTGCACACACTGCAAAATTATGGTAATTGTATTTTCCTGTAATTCATAAAGAGAATAATAGACAAGCAACAATGCACTGGGGCATTTTATTAGGAAATTGAGAGCCATATTCACTAGTTTTTCAAGATAGCTTTTCTCCTTCCCTCTGTGTTTTTGTTTTTCAGAATTGCATTGCTTTGGTATCATCTCACTTCTGCAAAAGGCAATTTTGTTAAATGTATCCCCAAATGCACTGATGAAGTTATAACTGTTTGGCAAAGACTTGGAGACAAAGATACTGCTGTGAAAAATGAGTCTTGTCAAAAGAAAACTGATTTGTAAGCACAAGATGTAGACAACATGGTCAATGTTGTATTATCCATTTGTCTCCCACCTTCAGGTATATCCACCATTCTGAGGTAGCTTTCCCATATCAGGAGCATCTATACAGACTCTGTCCACCCTTCTTCACTGCCAGATGATACCAGAATAGAGATTTTTGCTATCTCTTAGCACTATGGCTTTTGACCAGTGTAACTGGATATCCTAGGGCTTTGTGGCTGGCATTCTGGGATTTGGACACTTTGTTCCTCTTCGTGCATCTGTACCTGTCTATATCTCTGTTGTTCAGCTGTGTCTACAAAATGAGAGAAGAGCACAGTCTAGTCTTGAAAGAGATATTATGAGGAGAAACATGTTGAAAGACTGTGAGTTTCAGGCTAAGCAGTCAAGGATTTAGTAGATGAAATAAGGATTTGATACAGACTGTTTCTAAAAGAAGGTGTATCTTGTTCCAGACTAATAGTTGTGTGGCATTTTGGCACATAAGTGCAAAGCTGTTGCTCCCAGTGTCTGCTAGGAGATCATATTATTTCCTTCTCTTAACTTGTAATGCATTTACCCTGCATTTGATTTATGTAGCCAGGAACAAGAAGTGAAGCACTTACACGGGGGAGATAGGTAAATACTTGTATTGGTTCCTTGTATGCCAGAGCTGTTAAAAGCTAAATTTTCAGATCTTTAACTCACAGGATGGTGCTTCTAAAGAGGATGCCTTAAACCTGTTTGTATGTATTTATTAGTTTCACTACTGTTTTATTTCTGTGCTGTTTAACAGCAGCTGATATCTTCCCATGTTTTTTCAGAATCCCAGGGTATTTATTGTAGCAACTGTTCTTTCATTGGGATCAGCAGAGTAGCTGGGCTTCTCCAGCAAATAGACTGCAGGTTTATGCTAGCCAATGAGCTAATAGTTCATGCAAGCCTAGGGAATTTTGCTTTTTGTTAAACTGCAGCAGCAGAGTTATACTCTGCTTTTTTATTTTTGTTTTTATTATTTTTATTTATTTTTATTTTGTTTTTTTTTTTTTTTGTTTTTATTTTTATTTTTGTTTTTATTATTTTATTTATTTTTATTTTGTTTTTATTAATGTAACATTCAGGCTTCTTAAAACATGTGCTGCTTGTTCTACAATAAATCCATCTGTTTGAAAAACAAAAATTAAAAGGGTTACACAGTATGTGTGTTGCTTTGATCACAGACTTGGAATTTCCTGCCTCATATAAAGGAGCATGGATTAGGATGTAACTCCAGTCTAACACCCAGATCTAACATTTGCCTTGCAAAAGCGGGGTCAATCCTGCAATCTTTGCAAGGAATTCTAGGAGATCCCTCTTCCAAAGTGGAAAAGCTGCACTTAAGATGCTCAGATAAATTGTCAGGGGGTGTCCCTTCTTTTACAGGCAGCTGCTAAGACCCAGGATGCTGTCTACCCTTGTTGCCACCGACAGAAGCATAAAGAGGTGAAGTCTCAAGTATGTGCCATTTTTGTATAATCTGAGTTTCATCATATTAGCTGAGCTGAACATCCTACAGCTCATTAGGAAGGGTATGTAATATAGGAGGGTTTAACAGAGGTGCAGGCAGAGAAATGTCTTGTCCCTTGTAATAGACGGTATCAGAAAAAACTTCACTTTTTTGCTGTTGTTGCCTTGTTGTTTGGTACTGCACAAGAGAAATAGCGCCTGAAGAATAAGGCAGGGTCCAACAGCAAATACTACATGAAACAGGGTAGAAAGCTAAAAGCTGAACTCTTCCAGTGAGCCCTGATGACTGCATTCTCACTAAACCCCTCCTATCGAGGCTTTTCCCGTTCATGCACCATGCAAATACTCTGATGTCTGTGCAACCTGTATCTATCTCTGAAAGTGACACCAGCTTCTCTGGGCAATTACTTTGGCCATTTTGTGCTAGAAATGGTCCTTTAGCACTATGCTAAATTTAAAAATAGCATATTTTAAATTACTCCAAAAGAAAATTTAAAATGTGACAAGCAAAGGGTGAAGGAGATGAAGGGAGAAGAATTAGAACTAGACGTCAGGAGACGTTCTGCACATTGTTGCAGCAGCCCACTTATTAGAGGGTAAAAATGAGCCAAGGCACAGACTTCTTGTTAAACACAGCATAAAATGGGTCCTGGTTTATTCCTCTCCATGGCTTAGTCATCTTAACTCAAACACTGACTCTGGCTGCAGCAAACTCCTACTGTAGGCTTCCCTTGCAGCCTCTGACTGCTGGTTATTTCCTGCCAAACTATGCCTGTATGTATCAGTTTGCAGATTCTTAAGTGCAGGCTTTCACCCAGCTAGACTGTGACTGCAGGTTCCAACAACAGGCTCTAACTGCAGACCCAGACTGACCTTGCAGCAATGATTATCTCTCCCCAGGATCCTGCATCATGAAGCTCTCCTTCAGACTCCTCAAGTTCCTCCCCCATGATAATCCTCCCCTTACTACCTAACCCACTCTTTTATCTCACCCATCCTTATTGGATACAGCTGTGACTCCTCAGGGGCGAGGCTGTCTTGGGTAATTAACACAGCTGTTACTTATCAGGGGTGAGGTCACCTGTATTCCCTTCTCCTACAGCACATAACAGAACCAGAACCACCTAACACCCCTTTCTCTCTGCAACAGAAAAAAAATCCCTCAGTCTGGCTCTTCTCTGCAACCAATGCAAAGGTAGTTTAAATGCAGCAGAAATAGACTCACACAGTTGTGAGGGGGTTTTAATTTCCAAAATCCTTGTTCAACTCAGGTATCCAAAAGATGCACAAGCAGAAGTCCCTGCAGCCAAATCCAGCCCCACAGATTGTCACTTGTGTAGGTATCAGTGCTGAACACTTTCCCACCCCACGAAATGCAGCAGGACTTCTGCTTTGTAAAGTTTTGAGTGGTTGCACTTTACTTGAAATTCCCCTGGTTGAGGGTTCATGAGGTCAGGGGTGGAGCTGAGCTTCCAGGCTAGCACATAGAAGGTATGAAAGGTATATGTTCCTGGGACACCTCTCTAGTTCTCTCTGGTGGAAAGGTGAGGTGAGGAAATTAATCTACATGGATCCTATTGCCTTTTTAAAAATAGGAGTTTCAGTTTAAGAAACACACGCTTATGAAAGGTTAACAGATCCATGAACTGCTTAAAAACTGGAACAAATATAAACACTTGCAAAACACTTGAAAGTGTTTGTAAAATGCTTTGTAAGTCAGAAAATGAAAAAGAAAATTACATGAAAAATTTAATTTAAAATATTATTATTTTCCTTACTTGTGTAAGGAAATTCCAGTTGGAAAATTATCCAGTGTCAGAGGGGCAGCACTGAATGCTGTTGGATATCTGAGCTCACAGCTGACAAATGTTTTCTAATTTAGGGCCAAATTAAGTCCCCATTTGTACGAAGCAAAGCGACACAGAGTGCCCGGGCAGGTGCAAAGGAGAGCTCTTTATTGCAAAAACCAGGCCTTTTTAAACAGTTAGGCCTTTTTCAGTTACGTAGTTTTAAATCATAACAAGTATAATCCAACCAACCACCATACACCATGATGTGAACATGTAATGGTTATTTAACTTGTTTTTCTACCTCTAATTCCACAGTCCCACTTAGCCAAAGTAGCAGCCCTGAGCCATGACTTTACAAGGGCAACAAGGCCCTTATTTTATAAGGCTTTACTTATATGCAACACCCATTTATGCCAGCATGTGTCCTCAGGAACTCTTTTCACTTCATCAGTGTACTTGAGTCTTACCCCTATGTAGCTGAGACCATAAATGAGCCCTTGAGACGCTTTTTCCTACTGAGAATTCTTTCAGAGCCTCATCATTATTTAAGTTCTTTCCTGAATAACGAACAGGCAAGACACAGTAGGCAGAAAAGACTGACAGGTATGGATGTGCTGATATAAAGCTATGAAATGTCTTAAAACTTGATGATTCTGACTCTATAACAGATAACACTCTTAAAATTAATCCTAACTGTCTACTTCCCACGTTTAAGTCCAATAAACTTTGGGAATCCAGAAACTTCACATTATTATGGCGATGAATGGGCCCGATTACAGCATATATAACTCTGTTATTCCTGTGGAAGCTTTTCAAAATTGTCTTTCAGTGACTTCTTTCCAAGCCTGGGTAGACCAGGTCATTACAGCCGGACATTTGTGTGGAGTAGGAGAAATGCTACGTGTGAGTGTGACCTTCAGGCAGTCGCTGTTACGGGCATGTCTCTCGTGGTTGCCATGATGAATGATGTTACACTGGCTAATTAAATCAGTGCACCTCATTAATGCCTTGCAGCTTCTGAATTCCTTGTCACTCTCTAGTCCCATGGAACACTTTCCGTATCTGCTCTTCTCAGGCAGACATGCAATTTTTTGGCACTTCTTTCTCTGCAGAGATACAGCAATTCCAGTACTTTCTATCTGAAAGTAAGTTTGAGAAGTGTATTTAGTACATCCAAGAAGAGAATGTTGAAAGGTAACCAGTATCACCTCCTGCTTCCCCATTAAATTTATTTTCACCATTTCACAAATGAAGACCCTTCTGCATCTTTTGGACTTAAGTCATAAGGTAAACAATGGAAATAACTTTTTTATTATTATTTAATGTGTCGGGAATTGTGTTAATGCAGGGAGAGAACAGCTGCTAAGAGATGTTCTGTGAAAGAATGTAAAGAATCCTACAAGGACTTTCACTGTCTTGAGGCACTGACAAGGATCTGAGTTAAAAATATGAGAGACAATATTGCACCCATGTCTATTGTGTGTCTGTCTCTGTGCTTGCACATAATAGGGAGAATTTTTCTGATCTCCTTGACTTCTACCATCTATTAAATACATAATAAAAAGAGGTTTAAAACCTTTCCCTGAAAACCTCCTTGTTTTCCCACAAAACTATTAGCGTAAGTATCTATTGGAATATTTTAATTCTCTTGGCAATTTTTCATTTTTTCTGGTTTTTTCTTCCTCCCAGTAAATCATGTTTTCAATGCCACCTCAGGATGGAAACAAAAACAATTTGGTGTTTTGTTACTTTTAATTTTTCCCCCTTTCTCTTCAATCTTTATTTACATTTCTTTTCACAGGCAAAAAGGGGAAGATGAGAGAAGGAATTTCTTCAGTTAAGCATTTCTCTGGAAGAAATTGGAAGAAGAAAACTTCTACAACAGCTAACTGAGCAAGAAGGAACAAAACAAGAGCAACTTCCAATGTTTTAGCCAAGCCTAGGAGCAGCCCATGTCTGGATTGCTTGTTGTAATTCAAATGCATGTTTTAATGGGAGTAAACCCACATTGGTTTGAATGCACTGAATACCACTAATTCCCAAACAGAGGGCTTCCTGGCTGAAAGCAAACACCAGCCTTGGCTTGGACTCTGGTATAACTGTGTTTGATCATCACACTCTAATGCCCCCATCCACGCCAGGGTGTAGGAACAAAGCCAGGCTCCTCCCTAGGACTCCTGTCTTGCCTTGCTTGATTGTAATAAGACAAAGGAAGGATTCTGGCAAAGAACCTGGGACAAAATCTCTCCCTGCACCTTTAGAGCCACTAACTCCAGACCCGATAGCTGTGCTGCAAGAGGGAAGGGTGAGAAATAAACAACTTGACCTGTAGATTAGACTGGACTGCTACCAGGGAAAACACTGGGATGACTACACCCACAGCATCTTGCTTAAAGGTTTGCCCAGGAAGCCTTTTGCAGGTCACTGAAATCTGCTTTCTCCTGACCCTGCAGCTCTTATGCAGGACTTGTCCTGCCTTTTTTGCACCATCTGTAGTAGGTATGTTAGTAAAGGCCGTGGTTACAAAAGAAGTCCTCAGGTTGTGTTGCATCATCTAACCTGTCACATCATGGTTTGTCCTGCAAGAATCTGGGCTGCATTCCGATATCCAGCTCATTATTCAGAGGTGATACAACAGCTTTCACCTGTCCTGTTTTTGCAGCTAATAGAGTTCTCACCTCCGCTGTCATTCCTTATCGTCCCATCCAGAAACATATAGAATGCCTTAAAGGAAACAGGTCATCCCGAGACTGACTCTTGAAACAAAATTGACCCTTATTCAAGTGCACATACAAAAAAGCTTGGACTTTTCCCTTCAATTGCAATTTGTATTTGTCTCTTGTTCCACAGAGAGTTAATGTGGATTGAAAATATGACATTTGCCAGGAAAATGTCTGTTACAGGTGCCAAAGGCTGTTTTGTTGTCTTTGCTTTGAGATATTTTCATGGCATGTTTGGAAGAAAGGCTTTCCTCTCTGTTTCCTTCCTTTGCCTTAAGCCCAGCATTACCATCTCATTCAAGAGATGATAACGACTGTGTTCACTTGTTGCACTGGATGTTTGTGCCAAGGGTATTTATGAATGTTCTAGCTCATTTTAAATTCAAACTTCAGTGCCTTGAGACACTTTCATATGAAAAGCAATTGAGTCACCATAGCAGGGAAGGAAAGGTTCAGCAGGTAAAGTGGCACTCTGTCAAGAAGGTGCTTGTTGGCTAGTAAAGTACAGGGGATGACAGCTGCTCTGACAAAGTGACATTTGCATCTCCAGAGAAGTGAGACTTCTTAATTTAACTGGAGAAGTGTCAAGATCATCTGCTGAGTAAGTTAAAAGGAAGTAAGTTTCAGATGGAGAGACAGAAAGTTTCTAAAGGAAAAAATAAATCTGCTCACAGCCCATGGAAAGAAGATTTGTTACAGATGGTGGTGTGGAAGAAAGGTTTTTCTCTAAAAAGTGCAGCCTGTGACACCTGGCATGCAAGCAAACAGTGTCCCTGACATGTCTGAAGACTACCTGCAGCAAATTAAAAGGAGGTGGAGTGAAAAGGACATTTTATATTTTCTCTTGTAAGTACACTGGTTATAGCCTTCTTTATTATGCCTTAAAACCCTTGCCACTGCAGTGTCCATTTTGGACGCTGTAAATAAATGTTCCCACTTGGATTTTGCTTTAATTCAGATGGAGTTAAAGTACTTTGTTAAAAACAAGGTGTTCCTTGCTGAAGGCTGCCACAGCCCAAATAGGAAACTGGGGGTGTGGTCACCTAGAGGTGAGGAGGGGAATCCACGTCTTCCCACAATGAGGGCTCTTAGCAGGACGCTGGTGAGCATATCTGGATCCCGGTGATCTTGTGGGAATTTGTCCCCCATGCACTTGAGTCATGCTGTGTTTTAGTCCTCTTTGAAAGAGTGAACACCCATGGTAAGAGTGAGCTTATCTTTCTCCATTTCTTTCTTTCTTCTTCATGAGCAGTTCCTGGTTTGCTGGGGGTACAAGCAGTTTACCAGCAAATTATGTCAGAACATTTGCAAGTATCTTACTCTGACTTCTAAATTGTAAAGCAGCAAAGGGAATTATTGCTGCCATCTCCAAAGCAAGGCAAGAAAGGCATAGATGTAATAACGCATACACCTAAGTATTTACCCATTTTTTTTTTGTTCACATTCCTCTTTTTATTTTCCCAAGCAAAAAGCAGCCCTCCCTAGCAACCATTTTAAGGCTGAGGGCACACAGAAAGCAAGCTTGACAAATGAAAGTGAAATGCTGCGGCATGTGGGACTGGTGGAGTAGCCCTGTGGAATTATCAAGCCCACAATGTGCATAGCCCCACTGGGCTGCATCCCTGGGGGTCACGGGGATGGGAAAAATGCAAGCAGCCACCTAATCTGGTGAGCAGGAGGTGCTTAGGAGACAGGGTTCTGTGTCTTAGCAACTCGAAATCCTTTCCCAGAGTTGTGTGGTGCCTTTTTTTTTTTTTTTTTTTTTTTTTTTTAAAAAAAAAAAATAAAAAAGATACCGAGAGAAAGTGGTAGTGAACATTAGGCTTACTTCTTAACAGGAGTGAAGAAATGGAAGTCCCAGTTTTAAATGCTGATCAAGTGGGCAGGGCACTTACCTGGGCTGCAGGAAGCATGGATTCAGATCCCACCTTTGCCTGAGGAGATCTGACCGTCAGTGTGTCAAGAATATCCCATCACCAGGATGGGATATCTAAGACAAGACTCTGCCTAGTGGCATCATCAGTGCCATCTGTGTAGTTCTGCCCTCTGCTCCATGCCAGCTGTGATGGCTTTCTGACCACACAGCACACTGCTACAAATCACACAGCAGGAGACATTCACCTTGGTTTTGTTGCTTTAGTTTTTCCTGGAAGGAGAGAAAAAAGCAAGACAAAGGTGCTGAAAAGCAGGACCTTGTTCCTTGGTATCAATTGGACTGATCCAGTTGCACCATCTATGATCTCACCTGTCAAAACTGCTCACTCAACATGTCAAAACTGCTCACTCAACATCTTACAGAACTGTAAAATGTACTCTGAACTTGATAAAGTCTCTCTAGCCCAGAGCTGAAATGCTAATCTATAAAAGCTGAGACATGGACTTTCTTCTCTTGCTGTGTATTTCTCAGTGTGTTGGTTTTTTTTCTACTTGAAATCATACTGAGCACATTTCAGTTGCATACCTGTCATATACAGTAAAACTGTATATGACAGGTATGCAGCTTCTGCAGTCTTAAATAACTGGCCAGGCCTCTCAAGCAGAGAAATGTAGGATTGATTGTGTTTTGAATCACACTGTGCAATCTTTGGTTAGTAGTAAGTGAACTAGGGCAGCTGAGCACTCCCTTCCAAACTCAATAACATGTATAATTTTGAGGGACTTTAGCAAATGTCCTGGTTGCCTGCCCATGGCGTGGCTTCCCACATCACTCATGAGTATTGAGCTTGATAACAGATAGCTAGAAGTCTTCATATTCTCATCTGCCGTTTTGTGCTCCCGTGGCTTCTACTAGCAACAAATGTTATTGGAAATGTATCAGCCCTTGGAGGAGATGCATAGGAAAATAAAAAGGTGAAGTGGGTGTCAAATGTCTAGCCAAGATGATATTAATACCAATCCCCACTAAATAAAGTGTCAAGCTTGTCAGTGTGACCATCAGGCAGGGAAGTTAAAAGGTAAAAAAGCAATCAGTGTAGCTGACTTTTAAGTATCTCTTCCAGCTCTTATCAAAAATGGTTGTCATCATTCTTGAGGATCTTAATAGCAAAAAATAAAGAGGCTATATAAGTGCCAGATTTTTTTTCTCCAGAGATTTTTTAGTGCCAGTGAAAACTTGCTGTTGTCCAGATCCATTAGTTTTGGTAGAGGCTGAGCATCAGAGAATGGATAGATATTCTATCCCCTCCTCCATGCACTTTTTAGAAACTTGAGTGATTCAAAACATCTACTGTCTGGTGTCCATGGTCATGGCATATTAGACAGCCAATGACTAAAATAATTTCAGTGTATCCATGACAGTCATCCATAGCAGGATGTCTGAATTCAGCCCTAAATATTTTGGATGCCTTTGAAATACCTACTGGACACCCAATTTGTTACTTTTTTGGTTGAAAAAAAAATTGAAGTTTTATGTAATGAAATATATGGTAGAACTATGAAGGATAAACTTGTCACTGAGGCTGAAAATATTAATATGCACAAGGGCAATAAATCCTACTGGGTTACTTTACTTTGAAAATGGTAATTGAGCACATTAAAAGCTTAGTCCTCTTGATTTCAGTTACCTTGTTTCTTATACTTACTCAGCTTAGTCCTTCCAGACACCCAAAATTACATGGTTACACTCATATACTCCACAACTGACTGTTCTCCATCAAGGCACAGACCTGATTTGTTATTAAATTAATGCTTATTTTATTTCCTCATTGTTTGTTCTGTTTCTTTTAAGGTTGCACAGTCAAAACATTAACACTTCATTAATGCTGGCATTAAAGGGAAATTTCCAGATTTTAAATAATCAGTTACTGGAGCAGTATCAACTCTGCTTCAGGACAGAGGTCTTGTACATGAGCAAATAAATTGCACTATACCAGCCAAATTAAGGATTTTAGGAACTTCCTTTTGAAGCAACATGTTCTGGCTTCTGTTGGAAACAAGACAGATAACAGTTCTCATACAGCATAGGAAAGCCTGTGTTCCTTAACAAAAGAGAGTTTACCCTCAAAAATAAACATTATCCAGGGTAACTTAGGGGCTCCGTGTATTTCTGCATTTGATTCCCTACAGCATATACATCTTTTATATGCTATAAATCTTATATATGCCATTATATGTATGTGTGTATATATATGCTCTATAAGATATATGTGGTATATGTTATATATGCTATCTTAGCATATATAAAACTGTGCAAGAGTTAGTAGAATCCACTCAGGCAGTGAAACATCAGGTGATTTTGTCTGTATATTTAGGTTCAAAGGACTTATCAGAGATACAGTCTGGAGCATAATATAGTCAAGTTCAATTAGTTCTTGGTAAGGTGACTCCAAATCATATTAGAGACTGGGTGGCAGCTCCTGAGGCAGTCACAATAACAACAGTTTTATCAGCACTCATTCACCATTTTCAAGAACAAAGGTTAATAAACAGGAGATAGAATATTTATTCTAATATAGGTCCCCGGGGTACTAAGTCATCTTTAATGAGAAATGAGGTAATTACCAGTTCTGTCACCTTTCGTCTCTCAAATACACTTGAAACTGTTTAGTATGAGGCCCGTGTTGTTCAATAGAAAATAAAGACTTAGAAATTATTGTAAAGCATTTCAGTATTACTGCATTAATGTAAAGTGAAGCTGGAATATCAAAGTATATATTTCAAGGAAATTTGAACGCCTTTCTTAAGTCAGAATGGAATGAGATGTCAGGACAAAAAAAAGACATCCGTTTTTCTGGTCTGTCATCACCATGATCATCACAGACCCAGCTCCTCAAATTAGAGGTATTTTAGGCTTGAAATGGAAAACATAGTGAAAATTGGTCTGTGACAAATTTTGGAAGGATGTGTTTCTAAATTTGCATCGCCTGCCTTACATGCAGAAAGCTTGTGAAGAGTGATGATATGAGATCGGCTAGGATGAAAATAAGTCACAAAAGTAATGTGTGAGAAGAAAGAACAAGGAATACCTGCAATTAAAGGAAATACAGACTTCTGGGAGGCTGTAAGAGTAATTTTCACTTGCTTTACCACATATTCTGGATCAAAGGTTCTTGAAGTGGATTTACATGCCTGTCCCTGTTTGCAATGTCAGAGCGGTGGAAAGGAGACACAGATGTAGATTAGAAGCACGTTGTGCAGAATTAGGTTACGGAAAGATAATTGCACAAACAGCCTTCATCCATATGCTGTGAGGGGCAAGCAGGATTAAAATGACTCAGGTTACACAAGGCAAAATAAATAGTGGCTCTCAGGTCCCTGGTGGGCCAGGAACAGGGACTTCTGGAGCACAGTCTCCTCTGTGCATCTCTGTGCTGGGGGTGCTGCTTGGAGAGAGCCCGAGCAGCAGAGACACGGGGATGCTGGAACCTGGCTGCTCCCCGTGGCACATCTGGGAGTGGGACTCCAGGCTGGACCCTGGCTTTGGCTTCCCCTGCAGGCGAGGTGGGCCAGGGGGATGAAGGGGACACAAAATTGGGTGGAGTGGGTGATATGCCAGATGTTGGTGCCACCATTTGGAAGGACTTGGACAGGCTGCAGAAATGGACTGACCGGAACACCGTGAGGTTCAGCACAGGGAAGTGCGAAGTTCTGGGTGGAAAGGCAAGGGTGCTGGTGGGATGGCCAAAGGACACAGGGGGCTGAAGAGGATGGGAGAAACAGGATACCTAACATTCAGCTGAGGAAAGGCAACTGGCTGAAGATTTGGGGAAAAGGCAAATAGCAGGCTCCTGCCTTTGGAAGAGGAGTAAACACAAATGTGAGAAGAAGCTGTGAGAACGTCTGAGAGAAAGGCCTTCATGGTGGCCCTGCTGTCAGTGGTCACCCCTGTATCTTTTGCAGAGGCCTTTTGGGGACCAGTGACTTTCTCAGCCCCCACACCCCCGGCCCCTGGGAAGGAGACTTGCAAAGGGAGCAGTGGGGACATAGAGAACTCTTTGAAAATTCAGGTGTATATCCACAAAGAAGTTGTGTGCTGTGTACTTCCACCCACATCCCCAGCTCTATCCCCACCCCCCCCCCACCCCACCCCCCCTCCCTCCCACTGCTCTCACTTTTCTTCACGTAAACATTTATTTAGCTTTAAAATGTTACTGGCAGATGGCTGATGAGGTTGTTCCCAGGTTATAGTTGCTAAGCCAGCTCCAGGCTTGGTTCATTACTGAGTAATTATGGCTTTGCATCTTCTTGTTTGCTATTCAATAATTGTCCTCTTCAGTGAAAGTGCCTATTGACCTGAATAAAATATAATTGTGTCTCCCATCGCCTTTCAAATTTTTAAAAGCATTTCTCCATTGAATTGGCTTTCTCCAATAGTGCTCGTGTTTGTTATGGATTTCCCTGACATAACAGTTTGGAAATAAGCATTTGTACTAATCTTTTCTGCTTCAGTTCTAATATGCAATAGCCATTTTTACATCAACACTCACAGTCTTGCATTCCCTTCAGTGTAAAGGTGAAACTGCTCCTCAGCATCACTAGTGCATCTCGGCTTCTCTGTGTCACAGCTTCTCAGAGCTCCTTGTTCCATAAGGGGGAAGGGTCTGAGGCATCTGGAATAGGCTGGCACCTACTTTAGGCCTCCTCCATAAAGACAGCTTCCAGCAGTGCTAGCACTATTTAATCCACTCTAAAACACTGGGAACTTGCAGACTCTAATCCATCCACTTTCCTTTGCCATTTGAAGATTTGGAAAGCTCCCAAACCATGAAAAACTTGGGAGTGTATTGTTCCTTCTCTTGTCATGGTGCAGTAGCTTGGGAGTCATTGGGGAATTCACTTCAGGGGAAACGGTCCAGCAAACTCCCAGTTAACTTCTTGAATTAGTAGCCTCTCTGAAAAATCAGTAGGTTTGTTTGAAACTGCACAGTAGAATTCTGCACAATTAACTACTGCTGTCAGTGATCCCTTTTATACCTTAAGAAAACTGCACACAGCACTTCTGAATGTAATTTGATAGGTGGTAGGTGTATTACACTAATACGCAGGAGAAAATCCTCAAGACTACTCCATGCAAGTTTAGCTGTTTTGTTACAATTAATTAATGAATTAATTTTTTTTTTCAGGTTCATTTGATTTTAGTGCAGCACAGTCATTTACATGTTGAGAAGTGGACAACATAAAAATAAAATGAAAATAACTTTTTTTCCTCCAAACCTTATGATTTTAGTTTTGTTTAAAAGATTAGAAATACTTTCTGCTAAAACAACAAGTTACTAAAAAAACCCCACATTCAGTCAAAATAGTTTTAAAATTTGCAGGATAGTCACTTGGTGCAGGGACTTAAATATTTAGTTTCCAATTACAACATATGCTTGTTCCACTTGGAAGGCCTCTGTAAACAGTCCCAATTACTGCTAATTGATTTAAATCTCAGAACTCAGTAGGAAATCACAGATGTTAACTTCTCAGCAATGCACTAAAACTTCCTGAGTTTCTCACAAAAAGATTTGGCGTAATTGCAAGATATCTTTTTGAGGTACAAGGATTATATAAATCTGTTCCGGTGAGAGCTGTTACACAGAAAGTATTGATGTTAAGCTTGTAAGACTGTTAAGGAAAATAACTTTATATTTGTTTTGAGACATTTGCCCTGTAGAAGACTGAAAAAACCTTTAATGCTTTTGTACTGCAAAGAAGAGAAAAACTCTTTCTTTTTTGGATGCCCATGGAAAATTAGAAGAGAGAAACTCCTTCTTTTTTGGATGCCCATGAAAGATGTCAGGATCCTTTAAAAAGAAAGCTGACCATTGTCTTGAAAAAGCTGAGAAAAGATGTGGCAGAAAGACTTGAAAAAAATCTAGTCAGCAGAAAATAGGTCTCCTGAAATGGTGTGCAATGCTGAACCAAAAGGTGTAGGACGGGGAACAGAGGAAAAATGTTCTAGAAGTATTTGATTTAAAAAGCGTAAAAGGTGTCTATGAACTTACACAATGGACATAACTACACAAGCAGCATGCAATAACCACTTAAATGTAAACGGAGACAAGCTTCAGCAACCAAATTGCTTCTAGAATTAAAATGACCCTGCTCCCCTCCTTGTCCACAGATACGACCTACAGATGCTGTCTGCTGGCTAATCCTCATTTTCATTTCCATTCCTGTGGCAGTTATGATGAAGCTCTCTGTGGCAGAAGTGATTTTTCTGAAAGTTAAAGTTAAATTTAAAAAATTGTAGCGCTGGTCACATAAATTCTTTAATATCATTAAGAATTCAGTAATATCCCAAGCTGACAGGGATATCATCTTGCAGCAAGATGAAGTGCTTCAGACCAATTATTAGCAGGTTGCCCAGCAGGTGAATCAGGAGCTCAGCTTGTATGGCTTAAAGCTCTGGGGCGTCTCTGGGCTGTAGATTACATTTTTGCTGGGTATTCAAGGCCTTAGGGCTCGGTGGCTCTGGCACAGTGCAGACTAAAATGGCTTCCTGAACATAGTAATTTGGAAAAACTGCACATCAGAAATCAGGAGAACTGGGGACTTCTGTGTGACTGCCATTTGCCCATGCCTCTGAATCCTGTTTGTAAAACAAAAGCACTGTCTGTCCCCTGTGAAGCTTTCTGAATTCATTAGAACGTGCTGTATGTCAGGAACGTGGTGCTCACAGATCCTCTGAGTGTTCCAGGCATGGCTCCCTACTCAGAAGTTGACAGAGGAGAATCCCTTTCCTAGGGTGTAACAACAGCACAAAGGAAATGAAAGCGGCCCCTCTTCTGCAGCTGAGGTCATGTTTATGTCCATACAAGTCCATCTGTCTGGCAGAGGTGTCTGTCCCCACGTGCACTGGCCTGACATGAGCAACCTAGTAGGCAGACCACCATTTGAGAAACGTGCTCTGGCCTCCAGTTAAAAGGATGCTGCATGGCTCTGCTGGCAGGATTAGGGGATGCTCTCTCCCTACAACCACCTGTCAGCCATTCCAAGGCACAAAGCTTTCTCTGCCTCTCATCCCCCACCCCGTTCTCTCAGACACCCAACAAGACAGTAACGAAGCACCAGTTAACAATCTTCATTTATTGACACGCAGGGTCAACAAATTGTGGAGCACTTTGTGGTTTATCAGGTGTAAGAACCCACCTATAGACTGGGTCAGCACCTACCAGTTCCCTCAGCGTGGCAGGGGCACAACCTTTGTAAAGCAGAACACAAGTAAAGGCTGTTAACAGCGCCATCATCCTCTTCTAGCTTCCTTCTCAGCATTTGATCCTCAGATTTTTCTCCTTCTTGGCAAGTCTGACAATCTTATGGGCAAGGCCGTGGTTTACCCTGCAGCGTGTTCCAAAGGTGTTGCCTGGACTGGAAGAATCCCTCAGCCTCCATCTGTATGGTGCTCCAGTACTGACATATGTTTTATATTGTGACTTTCTTAGATTATAATTTTAGCTTTATAGACTGAAAGAGATCTGTTTTATATGTTGTCTTCTTATCCACGCTCTTTAAAAATACAGATGAGAAAGGAAAGATGGACAATACTTACACTAAGAAAAACAGCCTGGGAATCCAAAGTAACCTATTTGCCCGTGTTGTTAGGCGAACATTTCAGCAGGGTTATCCTGCTGTTCTTTTAATGAGATTGTACTGGGGAAAAAAGGAGCGGGATGCAGGTGTGGTGAATGTGTCTAGCACATCTTTAAATGCCTGAGCGGTGATGATAATGCGAGCATGGGTTTATTGCTCGGCATTTTAGAAATGCATTTTAAAAACTTCCAGTTTTACACGGCATCTATTTGCATACAGGCACTTCTGCCTCTACTTTCTGTAATTTTATTGCCACTGTAATAGAGATTTGGAAATTGAATGCGCTTCACTTTATTTCAAGGCTCTTCCTATGCTACTGGGTGATATCAGATTTATGGAAAGAAGGCAATATTTGCCCTACCTTCTCTGTATCTGATGGAAAAATACAGTAAATTGAGATTAATATATCCATTCCTTGTGCATGTTGATGGCTATAAGGGAGATGCAGGTTTCAATCTCATAGAGGTTTTTACTCTTGCCTTATGTAAGGCTGAAGCATATTATTTGGTTTCTTTCATCTTTACTCCTCCAGTCTCATGCTGGGCGCTGATAATGGAATGGTACATTTATTTCCTATAGAGTCTTCCTTGAGATTGTTTCAATTGCACCTTAGTCCTTTCAACTTGTCTATCATTCATGGCTTCAAATTGAAAAGAGTATGTGAAGGGAGGAACTGGCCTCCCTTTCTCCACTGAACTGGCTACTGTCATTATACAGCTTCCTTTCAGACTCCCTGACAGTCCTGGCTTCTGGTTTTTTAGAAAATTTCTTTCCAGTCAGTAAACTTTCACTAATCGGAGGTATTATTCCTAGAAGCAACTCAGGTCTAATTATTTCTGTAAGTTATATGTCCATTTTAACTTGAAAGTGGCCCTTGAGGTCAAATCCTCTCCGTCACCACTTCCCCAGAACCCTACTGTAGGAGGTATTGAGGTGGTCTCTATGGAAAAACCTCAACATTCTGGGATGAAATTGGTGTATTAGAAAGGAAAGATTTTGTTTTCGATCCCCACAAACCTCCTCTGGGAGCAGCAATATTTGGTGCTGAGCCGCAGCCTACAAGAGGACTCTCTTCTCAGTTTATTTTTGGTTACTGTACAATACTGGATATAATTTCATTACCCATTTTGCCTTAGGTCAAACTCTGATTACCTGACTTGAAATGTTATTGTGTGGTTTCTGAAAGAGTTTTTTTAAATCATACTTTAGCATTGGAAAGAGAGCTGAACAAGCTGCAAAGAGAATATAACGTTGCTAAAAAGTTAAGAAGGGTGTTGATGAAAGATAACGTCTTATAGGAAAATGGATTGACTAAAAAATAACCCTGCTGCATCTGGATACTGTTTTTTTCATGGTATTAGACAGCTATTACAGAACACTATGCTTTCTTTCCTGCTGGGAAACAGGAGCTAAAAGATGCAAATTTTTAGCTATTTTTGCATTTCATTAACAAATTGTCTTATTTGAAAAAGCAGTTCTCGAGATCTTGGTAGTAGTGAGATGTCTGTAGACAGGGGCATAAGTCTCCTCTGGAAGATCTGTGTGGATAGATATTAAACCCATGACATTCTAAGTCTACCTGGCCACGTGCTGTAGGATGAGAGTGCTGGTAATGATGCTGCTCAAAATTCACTCCATGAGAAACAAACAATTTCAGGGCTGTGTGGCAAACTGAAGTCTCCTATTGTCAGACCTGCTGACTGTCTTCCAGATGAGCCCAGTCCTAAAGAAAAAGTAATATCCAGCTTATTTTCAAACTCCTGTAGCTCCTAAGGCCTTGCAACAATATTATTCTCAACTCTGAGAAAAATTTTAATCTACCCTCTAAGATACCAGCAGCTGAAAGCAATCACGTAAACATTATACACCTTTCCTTCTTCCAATTCCTTGCAAGGGACACAGTTATTGCAAGCAGGGAGTGGGTGCTGGGGTGTTCATATCCCCTGGTGGGTGGCTGGGGAGATCCAGGGTTACAACCCAGCACTGCTGCTGGGGGGGACATGGCACGCGAGGAGCACGCTCATGGATCCTGCTCTCCCGCAGACGTTTCTAATATTAGATTTGTGTTATTGATCTCTGCTCTCCCTGGAGCCAGGGAAAAGCCTCCTGCTAGAAGGTAATGAGAAAAGTAAGGCAAAACCTAAAGAACTGACTTGTGTTTGCTGTTAAAGAGCACTGCAAAATGCTTGCTGTGCAGCTTGGATCATCTGCAGGGGTGATGAAAATCACAGTGGCATGGGTGTTATGCAACAGTTATGCCTGTGTTTTTCCTCTTAAAATGAACAAATTTGGGTTATAGAGAAACATGAGATCCTGAGGCACTGTGCTAACTGAATTTCTCCCCAAATGTGTACACGTTTAAGGGAATATATCCCTCGAACAAACTTTCATCATTCAGTGATGAAAAGGTTTAAGGTTTACACTACCAACCTAAAAGAAGAAAGGCCACTGAAAGCAAGAATAGTGTTCACCTGCAACATTGTAATTAAATACTAAAAGTCATGTTCTAGGCTTGAGTGACTCCAACGTGTTCCTTTTTACCACCAGTCCTGCATGAACACAGTGCCACATGTAACAGCATGCAGAAGCAAGTGTGCAAAGAAACCACAGTGGAGACTTGCAAGGTGTCACCCTGAGCTGTGTAGTTCAGTGCTTGCAGCCTGCTGCCACAGTGTGAGGATGCCGAGGACATTATGGCTCACATTTCTGTCCAGGCTATCCAGTCCTTGCTGTCACTGCAGCAGCAGAACTCATACTGCATAGTGCACATCAGAAATCTTGGGGTTTTTAGTTTTAAATTATCAGAAACCTCTTTAACTTTTGACTAACCCTTGACTGGTGTTAGTATAACTCTCCTGGAGTCAACAGAAAACACTCTTTCTAATGACTTCAGAAGGTGAATTCAGAAGTGAATTAACCTCCCTGATAACTGTGAAGAGACTTCACTGGATTTGGGGTCATGGCATGGTATGTCTGGCTCCGAGCTCCTAATACTGGACTCAAAATGGTACAGTGGGTTGACATGATATGAAGTCACCCTGTGGGCTCCAGAAAAGTTGGATGGGCTAACTTTGTACTGAGAAGCTTTACACAAGATCAGGTTTCAGCTGTCCTCTGCAGCTACTGCTCCTGATTCTATAAAACTGGAATAAATCCCTTGCTGTTTGTGGAAATTATTCAACAGAAATATGACCATCTGCCTGTGTCTGCTCTGGATCTTCTTTGTACTGCTGAGTAACCTGATAGCACGTTGATAAGCACTACTGATCTCATAAGTATGAGCCTGAGATTAAAAAACATCTTGAAATAGTTGAATATTTCCCTGAGCACTAGCTTGACTCCTATTGTTTCAGATATCCACTTGAAAAAGTGTGGGGGAGCATTAAAAACCAAAGGGATAGAGTCAACCCAGCTTTCTTCCGTGTGGTTATCTTGCATTGTCTGTGAGAAAATGATGCCTTGTACCTTCCCCTTGTCTCCTTGATACATGGATGAATCATTAAGACTCTGCTAATAAAGGCCATCTAGGTTGTCTGCACAATTTCCTACAAATTTAACAAAGGGATAAATTCAATCAAGCATCTGTGGGTTTGCTGACCAACGTCAACTGCAAGCCAAAGGCAGCAACAGTATTCTGCTCAAAAGCAGCCATGGATTTTAATCCATTGTTGAAAGTGCAGTATTTTACAGTGCTGTTTTATGTGTCCTCGCCACATACGTGTTACAGTCCTGCTGCCTGTTATCTTCCTCTAATTCTTACAGAGCACTGAAATTTAGAATGCTACCTTAAGCTTGATTCATTACCACTCTCCTTAGTTCACTGACAGCAGTCCTGCTCGTGTCAACAAAACTTCATGGGAAGCATTGCCTGTTACCCTGAAGGGCACTGATGGCTCTGTTCCTTGTACCAAGGCCCTGCTTTTCTAAAGATTTTATCTACAGCTATTTCAGCTTCCTCTTTGTTCCTTTGTGCTGATATAAGTTCAAAATTTTAAAAAGAAATTTCCAGTAGCTTTTTCTGTTCGAGTTGTTAGTAGGACAAAGATAAAGTATTCCTGGGTCTTTTTCTAATGAATATTCAAAATGTGCAATTCACTATGACGTGATTTACCTGATGCTAGTGGGAGGAAAAGGAATGCCAGACGACATGATGCTGCAAAGCTGAGCCTAATTCAGCAAAGCAAGCAAGAGACAGGCTCTGAGAGAAACAGCTTTTCACATCCTCAGGCACCCCCATGAACTGAGACTTGCCACTCTCACCTGTTCCATGGCTTAGTGATGCTCCTTCCAGCTGGTCCCAGTGCGGAGCTTTGGGCACTGGCTTGCCTCCAGCTCATGCTGGAGCCAGCTGAGATGTCAGACATCCATGTGACAGGGATGCCCTTGCCACCAGCCCTGAGGGCCATTATAGCCATGGACCAGCACTGGCCACCAGTCCCTCTGGCCATGCTGATATTCTGCTGTCCCTCTGTGATTATTCCAGATGTTCTGTCCCATCAGGTGCTGGTCCATGGCCCACTTAAGGCTCACTGGCATGAGCCTGTCATCTGTGGGCCACCACTCTCAGCCTGTTTGTGCTGGCTCTTGGCCCATGTGAGAGCACAATACTCCCATGTCACCTAAAATTGTGGAGAGCAGCTTAACTTGCAGTTAAGCTTTGCATCTTTTGGGATGCTGGGCCCAAGTCCCTCCTTTTTGATTAAATACAGAACTGATGAAACACACACACACACACACACACACACACACACGTTATTACTGGCTCTTGTATTTCAATAGAACAGACCAGAAGACTGACACAAAAAACCCCCAAACCAAAGACAAGTAAACATCTCTTTCTTTGTCTCTCTGACACGTTGACATTTTGTTTAATTCTTGCTCATATTTCCCTTCCTGCAGTTGCAGGGACCCTTCTGCTTGACTGGATGAGTGCAAGGCTCACACATTCTGGGGCAGGGATGCACTACACCTGCTGTCCTTGGCAGACCTTGCCTCAGCTGTAAAGACAGAGGTCAGGGCATGGGTGGCCACCTGGGCCCTCATGGGCATTGTTCCTGGCACCCACTGAAAGTCCTTCTAAACTCAGAAACTTGTGATGGCCAAGTCTGTAAGACTGGTCTGCCTGCTGGCCAGAAAGAGAAAACACATAAAATGCGTTTGTGTAAAAAAAAAAATATAAGGGGAGAAACAACAGAGAAAGAGCTTCAGAAACAAATCCTTTTTTTCGAGCGTGTTTAAGGAGCAGTTGGCTGCAAATGATAATTATCCTCTTTTTAGGAACAATAAATTAAAGCAGAGGGAGATGAAGGCAAAGACTTAGCTGATAATTTATAAAGGCTTGTAATCACTGTAATTAAAGATATATTAGAAACCTATAACTAAAGTATGAAGCTGATTTAAAATGGAAGTTAATTTCTTTCTAATGGTGACTGGTATTTGATAAAGTTCAATTAACAATGTTTGTATTAAAGTATACTCAGTGCATGCTTGCTGCATGAACTTGTCAGATTGGGTAATGAAATCCTTTCCAAGAATATCTGCAGACCTTAAAGGGACACTGGGACTTCTGAGCTGGGATAATCCTAAGCAAATTCATATAATACATTGTGAATATCTGTGGGTGCAGAACTGTCCCCAGCAAAAGCAGGTAAGAAAACACAGATTCTAGCTCTCCCTGTATGCCTGCAGTGTTAAGGAGTTTCAGAGGAGGGGGGATTGTGTTCACTTTAGGAGACCGCTGCCTGTCTCACTGCACATCCCCTTCAAAATGATGTGACATAACAAAGCCTTTTTTCCCTTAGCGAGATCCATAATTAATCACAGAGCACAGGATCAAACTAAAACTTACATTTTTTAGAGCTAAGGGAGCTGGAGTCACAAACTGGAGATCTCCCCCCAAGAACAGCAGCAGTCCCTGAAAGTGCAGCAGTAACATTTCTTACTCACGAAAAGTAGTCTTAGATCTTCCAACAAACGGCCCTGTTAGCAGCTGCTTGATGGTTAATTATGCCTCACTGTAGATTTCTCCTGTTTCTGTGTGTGTGTGTGTGTGTGTGTGTGTGTGTGTGTGAGTGAGTGCCTACCTTCCTCCTCTCGTTGGAGACACCCAGAGAAGGTCTGTTAAACTATGCATTAGTTGGAAATACAGGCCAGTTTAGTATTCTGAGAAAGAAAGCTAAGTAAGAATAATGTGGCACGCTTCTGGAGGCCTCCCAGGAACTGGCAGTATTTCAGCTGTGAAAATGAAGAAGGTTTCTAATCATTAATGCCTAAATTCTGCTGAGGCTTAGCCACAGCTAATAGCCAAATTCCCAACCAGCTGCTCACTTCACCCCCTGCAGTAGGATGGGGGAAGAAAATAGGACTTGACTAGGGGAAAATTACTTTTAATTTATTGCCAATTAAACAGATTAAAGTAGGGACAAATAAAACTAAAAACATTAAATCAGCACCTTTCCTTCCCTATTTCTCACGACTCTGATCTTTTACCCTCCAAGAAGTGCAGGGGAGCAGGGAATGAGGGTTTGCTCCTCTCTGCTGCTCCTCCCTTTGCCTGGAAATGTCTGTGCCTGGCACAGGGTGGCCCATGGCCATCTCTTACATCTTGCAGCCCCCCAGTGTCTTGGTACCTGCACCCAGTGCGGTGCCTTTGCAGTGAAAGGGCAGTTTTGGTGCTTTATTGAATTGAGACCACGGTCAGAAGTCACTGCTGGTTTTCGTGTCTTTTCTCATGCTGGATGGTCACTCAGAAAATGCATGGAAACCCTTGGAAAATGAAAGGCTCACTGTGCATTATTAGATAAGAAGTGGTGCATAGTTAGATATGATCAGAAGCGCCAGCAGTGTCTTACTTCCCAGTAGAGGAAAATAATTAGAAGTGAAACACATATGAAGATGCCAGTGGAAATGAAAGAAATGTTAACATGAATGTAAGCAAGGCAGCAAGGCAAGGGTGACTGTGCAGTGCAGTGAGCAAACGGGAAATTCTGTGAGAAATGGGACAGAGAGGAACTTGTGTGATTGCCTTATTTCAACCAGCCTGTACATGCCACCACAATGTGCTGGCATTTCTGAATAGCATTTTCCCAGATAGTTCCATATTGCAAGTACTGAGTATATTTACCCGAATTACATAATTATGCACCATTATACAAGTCAAGCAACTGCATTAGAATTAACAAAATTCTATATATGTGCTCTCATTCTAATGTAATTTCTATCAAAATAACTTAAACACCCACTGAAATACAGAAATAGGCACATTTGGGAATATTTTCCTCCATGTATCCATATGTTTCTATATTTAAATTGCAGCTAACTATGTATATGTACGTAATTTCTTTATTGCTGTGAACAAACAGGAAGAGCTCTTATTTTTTTCAGGGAATAAAAAAGAAATAAACTGTCAGACTGAAGTGATTGTTACATTTTCATACAGATGAATAAAGAAAACATTAGTAAGCATCTGTCAAGATTTATATTTGATGTTTCTCATTTAAACTTGTCATTTAAAGCATGAATAAAATAGGAAAGGTACAGTATGACCTAATGCTCTTTTCACTCTTTTCAGCATTTTAGTGCAAATGTTGAGTTGTATTGAGGGCACAGATGACTCTGAAGACACACAGCCCTTCTCCCTCTCTCTCTGGGGAGAAGTTGTAATAAAATCAGATAATAATAAAAGAGAACTGTTTTCCTTCCCTTTCCTAAGATTAGTTTGTGAAACAAATCTGTGCTCTTGCTCTTCAGGAGGGGGACAAAGAGCATGTCCAAAGGGATCCATTCCAGTGCTGCAAAATGCAGGTTTTAAGAACTGTGTTGAGTTTGCTACAGTCTCTCCTCTTTACCTCAGTGGACAGGGTTTTCCTGAAAATTGGAAGCAGAATCAAAAATGAGATTAGCTGAAGTGGGTTAGTCAAAGGTAATGTGAACACAACAGAGGAGCCAGGCCATTTCCTCACCTCCATTTTCACCAAAAGATGCCAAAAAGAGGCTTGCCCAGTCTTTTTCCTTATGGAAAGGAGAACTGACTCACTGTTTAAGGTTAAAGGTATCAAGAGAAGATACTGGTAAAACTGTTGAACATGACATATACTTTCTGTCCATTTTCTAAACTGTGCTAATGTGTGCTCTAAGAGTTTTTCTGTCAGCTTGGTACAGACTTTAATATTACACCCCAGAGGACTGGCAAATGCCAAACACTTATTCATAGAAAAAGAGAGCCCAAACAGAAAACCCCTATAGTAATGGTCTTGGCAATTATGGACCAGTAATTCTTTCTTAAGAAATTATAGAGGAACACTTGAAACAATGAAAAATTTCATGGACTGCTCATATGTCATTCTTTAAACTAATATTTTCCCATATAAAATAGGAGAGTGACAGCACTTAAAGAAGAAGGACTTTCATAAAGCTTGAGATGGAGATACATACCAAGTGAGCCACATAAAAGAGCAATGCATATCTTGCATACCTCTACCAGCCAAATTCCCTGTGAAGACAGAATTAGTGGAATAAGTTTGTGAGGAGTGCAATACAAAGAGAGTGACACTGCTCTGCCATCCTTCCTGTGTGCAAGGCCATACCCATGGGCCAGCACTTTTTCTCCTTTACACATTGCTGCCAGAGAATGATAAGAGCAGACACCAGCAGGGCAAATTCATCAGCATTTCAGCATGGGGAAAGATGAAGGCATCTCAGAGGAGTCATTCAAAGAGTCTGAACAAGTGCTGAGCCAGCACCTTGATCCGGATGCCTTGCTCTCTCCTTGATACTGACTGCAGAAACTGAGTTACCTTCAGTAAATGGGTCTGGAGAACTTTTCATAGACCAGAAAATCTAATAGATGATATCTTGACTCTTTCAAGAAAATACAATGGGCTATCTTTGGACTTATCTTTTTGTTTTAAATGCTGTTTGTCCTAAATTTACTCTCACACGTGTGATCAAAGTCATGTAAATAATGACACTTTAATAGTGGATCAAAGGAAGAACAGAATAACTGCTTCACAACCATTTATTTTCTGAATAATTAAATCAAGGCTGTGAATAGAGGGGTTTTTTTTTGGTTTTTTTTTAAGCTATCTTTTTGGGATGTGCAGTTAGAAAAGAATGTAAAATTACCCCAAACCTAAGTAAAATTATGTCTTGTGTTTAGAAAACAGCTAATTAAGTCTTGCTTTAAAAATCCTTCTTTTTCCTCAGTGTGATGACTTTGACTAAATGCATTCCAAAATTCTAAATGTTGTTGGGAAAGATACCAATGGAAAAATTAAAAGTTAGGTTATGTTAATGTCCACTATGAGTTGTTCTGTTTGACACTGTCACCTCTGTAGTTATGATCTAAATTCCTGCTTATATGTATCTACTATTGCGATAATGTGTGATAGAGGAAACTACATTCAACTGAACCATTGCTACTATAGAACATATACAAATCCCCTCAAAAAACCAACCAAACAAACAAAACCTCAAACAAACAAAACCCCCCAAACAAACAAAAAGAAACAAACCACAAAAAAACCCCAAAAATATCACTAGCAAAAAAGAAAAAAAATATACCATCTAGCAAATCTGATGAACTGCCCACATTTAAAATTATTCTACTTGAAGAACTGCACTGTAACAGCCAAATTTCAATTACCAGTATTTGTTCACTTTCTTTTGAGAGGAGTGGTTCCTGTTGGTGCCTGCAATCAAACCATTGCCATGCTTTAATCCGTTAGTGCATGTGAGCCCTCACAGCTAAAGGATGCTTTAGTTTCTGTACCATCAAGACACGGCTCAAAAGGGAGAGTGACTTGCCTAATCTGCATAGGGAACATCAATGTGCCTGGATGCAGCAGGTGGAGCACACCAGCTTTTGCTTTGATCCAAAATGCGAGGAAGACATTGATTTTATTGGCTCTGGAGCAGTGACTCAGACTTTGTTTCAGGAGGATTTCAAACGTGCCTTCCTGCATGCCTTGTTGAATTCACGAGGCAGAGCAGCTTTCTGAATCCATGCTTAAATTAATATGGCAGGCAAGAAAGTGGAAGTGCTAAATAAAAACAGCCTTGCCTTTGGTGCCTCACAGCTGCCAGGCAGAACCACCCTCCAGGAAACCTAAGCAAAGGCAGCTCTGCTTCACGCAGCTTGTGGGTGCTTACCAGGGCACCAAAGAGACGCTGATTCACAATGGTCTTTCCAGGCTGTCATGATGAGGGCAGAGAAGAGCTCATATCAGTGTTTTCATGTTGAAGAAAACTTCTCTTTTAGCACAAATGTAATAGAATATACATGACAGGTCTATTTCTCTCATCTGTGTTGGATTATGATTTCTGTCATTAGCATGATTACACTTGTTATGTGTACAGAGAGCGGCAGTGTTTGTTTTCTCATGTATCTAAAACATCAGGATGATGGTTACATGTTGCATCCTAAATATCAAGTTCCTTAAATCTCAAGTTCTTACAGAAACTTATCACTTTCTTTGTCTAATAAATACTTAATATTTTTACACACTTGAAAAATCTCAGTGCAGAATGTTAGATTTACCAGCCTGGGTAGATGATATTTAAAGCAGAAACATTTATAAAAGCAGAACACATGGGAACCAGGAAGTAGCAGCTATTTCACTTGGTGCAGCTTCCTTATTTTGCACCATTTTCTAGTCCAGTCCTCTTCCTGAGGAATCCCGAAGTCATCAGCTCATAGCTTTGAGCAGCAGGTCATTTAACCTGCTTACAGCTATGACAGACGTAAAGTGATGTTTTTAAAGTTTACTTTGAAATTGTTTTTTTTTAGCTTCCAATTGTGTTCTCCTTATTCAGCCTTCTGCACTAAAGCCAAAAAAGAAGCTTCTGTTATCTCAGTCATTTATGATTTTGGTCACTTCTGTTAAATCTCTACTTACGAACATAGTTTTCTAACTTGTTTTCATAACTTATATTTTTAGTCTTAGGATTACTGCTGTCCTTTTTGATTTTTTTTCCCTTATAAAGCACATGTAAGAAAGAAAAGGAAGCCATCAGTTCGATCAAAAATAATGCTCAGCATATTGTCCATGTCCATTTGTATTTTACTTTCTATTAACTAAAGAGAAATATCTTGGGTGAGGAGACTTTAGAACATGTAGTTTAGAATACATTTTTTTTTTTTTTGCTTCAAGTACCACTTGTGTTATAGTTGTCTCTTTTTAGGAAAGTCAGTAGCAACCCTATATTTAGGATATTATGTGCTATTATAAGAATTCTTGAAGCCCATTTATAAGAAAGTCTGACAGCATTGCTTGTGTCAGGCTTTTGAGATTTTCAGCTGAAGACAAATGCTTGGGCTAGATAATGTCTTTTCCTCTCCACTCCTTCCCATGAAAATTCATTTATACTTGGCTGAGATACAGGCTGTTAAATTGCTGTTCCATTCTTTCACTGGTGCTCTGCTGGAAAGCCTTGGCATCATATCAAATTGATAGCAGAGAGTCCTTCAGAACCAGAGTGCCACTGCTGCCGCCAGCATCACCAGGAGGGGGGAAGCCAAGAGTGGGGCAGGTAAAAGGAAAGCCAGTAGCTTTGATTTCTGCCCATAAGACCTGAGACCCCCCACCAAGGCCCTCCCTCCTTGCGTGGCTGTGAAAGAGAGAGAAGCCAGCCTGATTTGCTGTGAGAAGCTTCCTGGACCTTCTCTCACCACGGTGAGGTTACCCGGATGGCCGGCTGCTGTCTTACAAAGGAAAAAACCACAGGCTCCTGTGGTGATGACAGATCAAAAGCCTCTGCTGAAATGAAGTACTTTGGGTTGCCAAACTGCCAGCTGTGTGCCTCCCAGCCAGCTCCATGGGGCAGTTGGTGTTCCTTTTCCTGTTCTTGTGTACTGCCTGTGCTGGCCATGCCCACTGCCTGCTTCTCGCCTGTGGGAGGTAAAACTCGGCTTGCCTCTTCCAGCAAGGCTGAGTAAGGATAGCATGAATCCACTGCCCCACTCCTGGACATTGGAAAAGGGTCTCCTAATTTAAAGGATGTTATTTTCGCTAAAGGTGCTCCAGTTTCCCTCTGTGGGAAGATTGCTTTTTTTCCATCTCACTCCAACTTTTTGTCTCTTCTTCATCCACTATTAGTTATGGAGTGTTTAGGTCTCACCCCCTAATATCCCTCAACTTCCAGTCTTCAAACCCTTCACGTTTTCCTGCCCAGTGGCTGTAGGAGAACCTGCCTTAAAATGAATCCTTTTGCTCAGCATAGCCATGAAAAACAGCCAGTTTTTAGTCCCAAGGAGGCTCATGTCATATGAATATTGTCAAGGAAATCAGCAAATAGCTTCATCTTTTTTTCTTTTTCTCATGAACACAAGAGTTAAAGTGTGTATGAATAGTATTTGAATTTATGTTCTGCAGCAACAGATGGATCTTAAGGGCTTGGTTGTTTTAAATATATTTATTCTTAAATACATGCTTGATCCCTCATCTGCTTTAAAAATGCTGCCAGGAAGGCTCCTTGACAATGTCCTCTGGAGACAGAAGGGAGAGGGAAGGAGGCTGTTGGCAACATCTGTGATATTTGGGTGGGCACGATGTGCAAGGAGGAGTAATGTGGGGCTGGCAGGCTGCAGCTCTTCCCCCTGTGCAGAGACAGTGCTCAAGCCTACCACGTGTAGACTCAACCCCCACGGTCCAGCTAACAGCCTTCATTCATCTTTCCGGCACACAATATTTCTAAGTGTTTATGTAGCTGATGTTCAGCATAAACCTCATGTCTGGGTTAGACTTTGGCTCCCACTGAGCCGCTTTTGCCAGTGTCAGTTTGGACTCAGGGTGTTGTTAAGCAGGGCATAAATCACACCACAAGACATGGAGACACACGTTTCTTCATTTGTCTTGTGGCTGGAGATGAGGAGCCTTTCCAGCCTGTGTGATTCCCCATGTTTGTTTCTTTCCCAGCTCTTTCAGAGGAGATGAATATTGGGATGACAGGCAAAAGGCACTATCAAAGGGGAAAATCCTGAAAGCTTATATCCCACACCAGACCTCAAACCCCATAACCTTTTCCTGTGCCATGGTTGTCTCACCGGGAAGGAGACCTCACCATACAACCAGTGTTACTGATGAAAACGTGATTCTGATTGACCAGGCAGACCTTTCCTTTCAGTTGGGTGCTCAGAATCTTGGTGCTTTGGGCAGGAATGGAACTACCTGAAATAAATGAACTGAAATAATTTTCTCACTATATGAAAAAAATTCTTGATCCCCGAACTTTATTTACATGTTCAAAGAGATGTTTTTCTTCACAGAGATGTTTTTGTACAGCTTAAGCTATTTCCTTTTCATCACCTTTTTTGCATTCGGCAAAATTTCCTTTAATAATATTTTCCTAGAACCTTTAGCTTTTCAAAGGAAGGTCTAAACAAACAGCTACATCAAGCCTTTTACCAAGAAAAATGCTTAAAAAGTCTCTTGTAATAAGCTCTATTCCCTTTCTTCTAACACATCAGTGGGTCTAGAGCATGAATTCTCCAGGGATCAGTGCTCTATAAATACCTTTGATAGATAAATTACAAACTGCCACACACTAGAGCAGGTTTTACTTTTGTTGTGCAGTGAAGGGCAAGGGAACTAACCAAAATAAGTACAGGGTTGCTGGTAGAATGGAATTTATCATGAGGACTTGGTTTGCCAACTGTTGTCACAGCTATTTTCTTTACCTAAGCACAGGGATAGAAATACAGTAATTACTATTGGTAAATGCTATTTCACACTGCTGACTACTGCACTTTCCAAGGACTTTCATTACTATACAATCATTGCCAGTTTTGAAAAATTACATCTGATTAATGAAAACAATATTTCTAAGTCAACCATACCTCCTGAGAAGTCACTTTCTTCGTAGGGAAGAAGTATGAAGGGGAATTTCAGTGGGGTTTTTCAGAACTGTGGAGATCCCAGGTGTGCTGCCTGTGGTATCCGTAGTCATCAAATATCCCAAAAAGGGGCACTGATTGAAAGAAGCAGAATGGTTTAAAACAGATGAAGGAAAGGCTGCTGTGAAAACAGGTGGTGAGCTTCTGGAGCTTGGCACCACTGGGCATGAATGAAGTTGAAAAAGGGATTAAACACATCTATGTCCAACAAGTACATAAACAGAAACTTTCAGGAATATGCAGTTAATCTAGTAAAAGTAAAGAATGAAAAAGTGTTGCTTTTTAGCATGTGCTCCCATAAATAACCTCTTTTACTGTCACCACTGAGATCAGTATTGGGTAGGACTGCCTCTTGGTCTAACCCAGCAACACATTATTGTCCTTAAAGACTGGAAAACACAAAACTGCTGCTTCTGCCATAGATGCCAGCATAGAAAGCTTCAGTATGTTCCCCTGGAATGGAGGGTGGAGGGAATGGGACAACCAGCATTAGGGCTGACCTTTTAAAAAAGTCTGAAAGTACAAGTAGAAAGAAGACCACTTCCAAAAATGTAGAGGATCACTCTGAAATTCAGATGTTTCCCTGTACGCCCCTATTTGTACACGTATATTTTTACAGCATAGAGTTACTTTCTTAAATTTTTCCTGTTGCTGTTTTCATTTTGCCTATATCTTCACATGTTTTGGGAATATGGCTGGTGAAGAAACCCAGTGAGGCAATTTGAACTTAGCTGTCCAAATTTGCCTGCAATACCTTTCAGCTGCCTTAATCTGTATCAGGATCTGTTTCTTTCTCTTCCCTTTCTTAGAAGTCTTTGGGGATCCAACAATGGCCAGAAGACACAAATATAATTGCAAGAAATCTTTTTTTTTACAGCTTCCTTCCCTCTGCTTAAACTTTTCTCAGTGGGAGGTTCAATCTAGTTATCACTTTTTGCTGAGAAAAGCACATTTTTAGGTTTTGCTTTAATTTTAAAGTAAGTTTGCATCCTTTCCTTGCTGAATTGAAAGCACAGTCTTCTTCTCCATGTCATTCATCACAGCCTTAACAGGGAGAGACTGAAGACAGGTTCCACTGGGAGACATCTGTGCAAACATTACTGCTGCCTTTCTATCCATCAGGTTTTAATCTGGACCACTGCATTTTTCATTTTTCCTTCATTCTTGTGCTTCTCTGAGCCTGTGCAGCAAGCTCTGGTTTCTTTATTTATGCTCCTCATAAACTGCCCAGAATCTGCTGTCATTGACTGAGATCTCTTTGTGTGAGAGGAAGGAGACAGCTGCAGTCTCCAAAGCTGTTTTGGGGGTGGACTTGAAAGCATTCATGCCTTCAAAACCCTAAGAGTAAAAACAATGTGTCATATACAGCTGTCGAAGTCATAAAAAGCATTTCAGGGTAAGTTAGGGGCTCATCCCATAGAGTGGTTACTGAGGTGAAAATACAGCAAGCTCTTGTCATTGGAAAAGGGGTTAAGTCCAACTATCTGACTTAAGGTCCATTTACAAAGTGTTTTCAGTATTTTATTTATTCATATATCTAACAATTTAATACTAATAATAGAGTTTAGAGTTTAGAGGCAGAAGTGAAGAGTAGGTCTTAATGTGTTAGTTTCTCTGTCAAAAACCTAATAATCTGCAGAGACAGAACTTTCCTCAGAAATACCCAGTTTTCTTGTGGCAGTGTCCAAGCATTGAATTTTATGGAATCCATCTTGAAAGCTCTATTCGTAAGTTCTTGAATTGTCAGAAATGTTGATGCCCACAATTTGCATTAACTTCAAGAAGAACTTCAACATCTTTCTGGAAAAAAGCAAAGAATGTTCCTTAGATTTCTAACTTGTCGTCTGAACTCTTGCGCCAAATTCTCAGAAACTCCCAAAATGACACCTTCAGTGCACAGAGCTGGGAACTTTTACTCTCCTCTTGCTGACAGTTGCTTTACAATTCTCATTTATTCTGGGCTTTATTCTCTGTACTTTTTTAGTCTTTAATAGAGTCTTATATTGTAATCACAGCTGAAATCTGCAGATTATGCTGCAACAATAAATTATTCAGATGGGCTACTTAGACTTCATTTTACCAAAATGGTTCCATCTCTATCAGTGATTGACAGTTATTTCTGAGCATTATTTAGCCTTTCACATCACAAATCAAGGCTTCTGCATATTGCCAGCTCCAGCTCCTAATGCCAGATTCCCATCTGGCATTGTAACGGGGAGTATTTGAGTAGGATATGCTGCCTTTTTTTAGTATCGAATCCATAAGGCTCACAATGAAAAAACAGCTTCCTCTATGTACTGAGCTCAAGCTTATGTATTCTGTAAACCATTTTAACTTCTCGAATGTCAAGATGACTTTAATAGCCCCAGCTGAATGGAAAACTGAGCTGAAACTCAGATATTGTGTTGGAACTCTCAATGAGGTAAAAAGCATCTTTTTCAATAGCCTCTCTATTAAAGAAAAGAAAGTTAAGCACTATGTTGCGTAGATATTTCCATCATGTTCCTCCCTGAATAGCAATTAGTTGTGCACCTGCCCTGCCATCCACCTGAGGTCCTGGGGGATGACGGAGTTTTCCAACAAGGTATGAGGATCCACACCAGCCACCAGCACATGTGATGCACTGGTGGCTGGTGTGAATCAAGCCCTTTTGGCAGATGCAGGCTCTCATGACCTCTCAACTCTCTGATGAGGAGCAGTGTCCTCCTGCATGACTCCCTCCTCTTGCCTTCCATGCAAGGAGTTGTCTGCTGTGCAGGCCAGGTGCATGGTCAGGGCTTTTTTGTGGTCTGACTGTGATGTCCCTCAAACAAGACCTCCACGTGCCCTTGTCTGGCGGTTTGTTAACAGCATGTGTCTTGTGCACAGCCAGCGGCTGGGCCAAGGCAGTGGGTCCTGGAGAGATCAGACTCAGGCAGGAATCCTGCATCTCCAGTCTAAGCTTAGTGTGCTAAGCCTCAGATCCCTCAGCCTTTGTTGTTATCACACATATAACAATAACCAGAGAAAGCAGGCAATCTCAAGTAGTATTAGAGGCTCAGAATTTTCAAAGCTAATTTAAAAGTGATTGCCAAACAAACAAACAGACAAATCTCTAAGATGATTCCTCTGTGCCCTGCTTTTTATTAAACCAGATTTTATTTTTCTTGATTGAGAAAAGTCACTTAGTCTCATCAATGGCATTTTTTGGTTTACTGTCACAAAATTATCTCCCAGAATACCTTCTTCTCTCTTGATGCTGAAGCATTTTAGAATGCTTTTTCCCTTTGAGGGATTTTTTTGTACTTATTTTCCTTAGGAAATACATGAATGTGTACATATCGTCTTTTGCTGTCAGAAACTCATCTGTCATGTTTCAAGAGTAAATGCAACATGACACAAGGCTTTTAAAATGCATTGTATTAATGTATATTATCTTTTTAAAAAAATTATTTTGGAATTGCCTCTAAAATTCAGTGTCATAAATTCTTCTCTGAGAAATCAAAGCAAGTAGTTTCAGTGTTGCTGTCAAGATTTGTGTCTGCTCCTAATATCTAAACAAGATACCAGGAGAAAGAGTATTTAAACCAGATGATTTTTCAGACAAGGTTTATGTGAGTTATCAGAAAATTGTAGTAGCCCTGTCTCCATTTCCCGTTCTTTCCCCTACTCACACCAAAGAAAATACTTTTGTTTTAGAGGTAACGTCTTTCCCTCCATGTGTCTGTCTTAGTGGAGGATTTCTCATTGTTTCACACTGGTGGGTAGGCAGATCTGGATTTCAACCAGCTTAGCTAAACTACTTAGTGCATCATTGCTGTGCTGTGGCAGAGACAGTCCCTGTTACATCCATTTCATGGCTTCTTCCAAACTCAATAGTTTGTGTGATGAGTGACACATCTCTGCCAACAAATGACAGATTTAATACATGTACAGGGTTAAAATTGAACATGAAGTGCATGGTATCAGTCTGATAACATGCATTTGATATGTCGTGTATTAAGAAGTACCAGTAAGAGCCAGAAGCTGTGAATATTTGATATTAATGATACTGAGAAAACAATGGCCTTGAACAATGAATTTCTGTGTATTTAGCAGTGGAAAGAGCAATTGACAGAAAGATGGAATCTCAAGTACTGAGGCATTTAGATATATTTGTATACAAAACACACCTCACATACTTAAATAAGTGGCATAGAAGCAGACTTTGTTGGAAAGCTGGAATGATGAGCACGGACAAGGAGTGGAACAACAGCTTCTATACACCAAGGTGGCTTCCCAACTATTGCAGACTGTTGCATCCATGGGCGTGCATGGATGTATGTGTGTATGTACTGCTTTCAACTGCCTATTCCTGGGCATTAAAAGGACATGAGTTATCTCACTTGAAGGAATCCTGACTTGTTCCAAAAAAATTAAATGTCTAATGTAATACAATTTATTAAAATGAACTCTACTGCCAACTCCACCATTGCAAGCTCTGCAGTAACTTCATTGTCTGGTTCTTGCCAAATGAGAAAAGGATAGTTGTTTTGTCATATTGTATTCTATTCATTCTGCAACCTGACATAAACAAGCTCATGTTCAGCATCATCCCAAGCAGACCACAGATTTGTCCTTTGTTTGACCATTTGTTATGTTTGCGGTTCCTAGAGAACAAATTCTAATTATAGGATGTAAGTCTTTGTGGATGAAGCCTTAAATGGCTGGACTAAGAGGCTCTATTAAAAGATGTTTTCAGATTTAAAGCTGTATCAGGCCTCTGACCTAAAACCGTGTCATTATTAGAGCCACTGAATGACTAAGTGCTGTGCCCCAGGACTTCAATAAGTGATATGTTTTACCTGGTTCTGAAGAGGGATATTGAGGGAGCTAAACAGCAAAAGGGCAACCAAGGGTCTGAGTCTTGCTCGTATTAGGCCCCATCAGTCTTTGAAGGAGCATATGGATAAAAAGAGCAGGAAAATATATCAGAAGTTTCCAGAGAAATAAGCTGTGTCATGATAGACCCATTTTTTGCACAAGTTAAAATCTTCACATATCATAATGCCTCTTTTAGAGTTCAGGAAAAACGAGTCAACTAGGATGCTTTTCCTTACTATTTTACAGTGTAGCCTTATTGCCATCTAGAATCTGTACTACTTCACTGTGAAAATTTCAGTGGCCTTGTTCTGCTGATCAGATGTTGGCATTTTATTTCCTGAACTACCTGCAGTCTGCTTCTGGTTGTTGTGACTCCTGTGAGTAGGTTCCTTAGAGCTCAAATGGGTCCTTTCTAATGAAAGCTGCCCAGGGAGCAGCCAAAGGGATGACTTCCACATCTGAGAACATCTCCAGAACCTGCATGCACACAGCCAGCTGGCACTGCCCTGCCTCCTGCCCATAGCTCCCATCTGGCACAGAAAATGATTTGGGAACTATCTAGACAAGAAATATTCTTTGGTGAGTGAGCTGAGTCAGATGTGCAGGTGACTGTAAAGACCTCCTGTACCCTCACTTCCTTGGCTCATGCTTGTTATTGGCAACATCAGTGAGCCACCTTCCTCCCTCCTCATTTATTCCCTGGCAATGGGACTTAACGAGGACAAGGACTCCTTTAATCATTCCTAACCCAGGGAGACCATTTAGAAATCAACTGGAGGGTGGGACTGTCCTTGCTGAGTGGCTTCCTGGGGAAAGGTTAGTACTAAGAGGTATGTTTCCACACTTTTTAAAGCATCAATCAGGTTTAAACATTTTCTGGCCACCAGGAGATGTGATGATAAATCTCTGCTGCCATGGTCAAGGCAGGCAGTAGAAGTGTCAGCCACATAACAAACTCACTGCTCCTTATGTGATAGAAAAGAAATGATACCAAGGGAAGATGATGCCTTGAGAAAAGTAAACTTCTTATTTCAACAAATCTTTGAAAATTTGTTAGAATATGAAGGGACCGGTGTTTAATTTTCTTTTTGATGGCACATTGCCTAAAAGTTGTGATTCCCTATTCTTTAATCGCTGGTGACTACAAATGATGCCAACTTCCCATGCTGCCATCCCCAAAAGTCTGGTTCTGGTGGTGACACCACCTGCTTGCCTTGGCAGAGTGGAGCTCATTTGCTTTGAGGCTCACCTTGATTTTTCACAGGATTGAAAAGAAGACGGATGCACTGATATAAGAGGAATAAAATCCTGTGGAGGAGGATGATGATGGCAGTATGGAATTCAGCCGGTTTCTTCTGGGGGAAAAGCAGCAAGAATAGTTGTTTCAGCGAGTGCTGCTAACCTGGGTTTGAGCTGCAAAGCACCTTTGGGGGCTGGAGCTTTCTGAGGGAGTCACTCGGGGTGGGAAATGTTCATGGGGATTCGTTTTTTACTTTCCCTCTTGACAGCTGTTCCTTACACTCATGGCACTTTTCTGACCTGTATGACAGTCATCTTTGGCCACTGCTGGAGCTGCACATTAGTTAATAAAAGACTGCCAGTTTGTATGGTGCTTGAGAAACAGGTTGGTTTTAAGTCTATATTATTATACTGTCATCCCTGGAAGCTAAAAATTATTGTCTCTTGAGTTAAATGGCATCTGCTGATGGCTCTTGTAGAACGCCAAATATCTGAGAAGAAGGAAGTGATTTTTTTTCTGGTGACTTATACATTCTTTAACAGGTATACCTATCTTGTTTAGTAGATTTACAGGATTGAAGCATGGAAAAGAGGTTACAAATCAGAGCAATAGCTACATACCCTCAAATTTCAGTTTTATACCCATCTGTCTGGCATCTTGTGCACTGAAATGCCTCACTGGCACACATATATTTAGAAAATTGGTAATATGTTGCTAAAGCTTTCTGCTGCCATTCAGATTTCAGAGCAGATTCCATCTCTCAAATAGATAAGAAGAGGAAAAACAGGGAAACTACAAAAATATTTGAAAGCTGCTCAAGACCTTGGAGGAGAAAGACAAGAAAGAACATAAAACTGTTCAATGCATTTACTACTGACCTTAAATTTTTATAAGGCAAATTATTCTGTTCTGATTTTTTTTTTTTTTTTCTGATATTAAGGGGTAGTATTAAAATGTCACTCTTATAACACAAGAAAGCAATTAAAAAAAAAAAAAAGCCCATCACATAAAATAATATAAATACCTCTGAAAAGCAAGAAAAGGTGATTTAATTGAATATTTTAAAACTAATTTGCCATGATTTGGTTATTATCCTGCAAACAGTTCTCTTTAATGCGTTGCTGTTCCAGGTGGAAACTTCTGTTCCAGCATTGTTTATTTTTTTGTTTAAAAAAAAATCTAATTTTTTTGGTGATGCGTTATACCCTTTTTTTTCTTCTTCTTTATGTAGTTTATTCTAACACAAAATAAATGGAAAATATCACACCTTTCCAACAGAGTACTTTGTCATAACACAACTCTTCTGAGAATTACTTTGAAAAAGATGAGGACAGTAGTGAATTGATGATTTGACAACACACCTGGTCTCACAAAATATATAGTTTAGGTTAGAATCAGGGTTTTCAGAATATTTTATCATCCAATTCTAACTTGTCCCATCAGAAATTTCCTCACAAACAGTAACCCGAAATAATGTCAGCATACATTTTGTTATGGCTTTTTAGATTTTTCCCACCTGTCATTACACAATCACAGTAGAAGCTGTCTGAACAGGTGTGAAAACAAACGTCCATGCTGTTGAGGAGCGTTCTACTCCTTGAAACACATCTTGTTTCCTCTGTTGCTTGCTCCCCAGGTACATCTAATAACACTAATAACATCATATGTCACAAAGCTGCTCTCTGACTAAATACAGCCACTGACTGGTGATCTCAACTGGCCTCAACACTGGTCACAGTGGATTAGTAAATTCATTGTGTAGCCCTGAAAAAGACTTGTGCAATAAATTACACTTTTTTTCTGGCACTGGAGCATCCACACAAATACGTTCAGGTTAGTCCTTAATGAAAAACAGAGTCCCTAGTCTCGTGGTTTGAAACAAAGAACAAATAGTAAGGAGACAGACCAAGAGAGGTGGCAGAAGCACCAAAAACTGCTGGTGAGCACCTGGGGAAAAAAATTCCTTCTTGGGGGCATCTGTGTTGTGGATCTGTGCCTCCATTATCCAGGCCTGGGGCTTTCTGGTTTCTAACCTGTGTAAGGGCACTGTATCTTGTTTGTTGAAATGAAATATGAAGAACTTCTTGTTTCACTGACAAATATTAAGGTTCTGCCTCATTATACCTAGTGTTTCCAAATAACAGATGATTTACAGAGGAATGGAACACGGTGTTTTGTTTGTCCTGGCATTAATGAGCGTTTGAAATGCTGATGTGTAGGCAAATCTATTTCTGTTTTAATATTTTGCATATATATTACTATATAATGCCTTGTGGGGGGAATAGGAATTTAACATCTAAATATATTAATATTCAACAAATAGTGGTGTGTACAAATTAGAAGAAGAAATGATTTTTTTTCCCCTTAAAACATAGCAGCCAATGTTAGTTTGGCTTCATGCAAGCTATTACGATGGTTGTACTGATTTATCTCTCTAATTTAGGGCCGATAGATATTAATTTTTGTCTTCAGGAAATACACAGCTCCTTTCTTGTTTTCATTTAGACCACCTCATCATAGTCTGAAATGATGTACACTGGCAGAAAGGGGTTTGGTATCCCTTCCAGTTTGCCAGTGGAAGGTTTCACAAGGGCCTGCAGCTGAATAAGTGCAAACCCCAAATGGAAATAAGATGCCTCTTAACATGTTGCAGGCAACCAGAGGTACATGTGTCCTTAGCTGCTCTGGAGTGCCATGGCCTGAAGTCTCTGGTCAAGGCTGTGTGTCCCTCTAGAAGACTTGTGCTGGCATCACTTCACGACATTGATAATGGTGATCCAGCAGTAACTGGATTACGTTCCACATCCTCATTATGAAGACCAGAATACCTGATCCTGGAAGTTCCTTCTGCTCTTAAAATACATGAATCAATTAATTTACTGGTTTAATGAATTTGATTTGGATAAATTATGGAGATATTTCTATACACAAAGAGGGAAGGAGACAGAGGTTTATGGGAGAGTGAGAAGCACTAATTTATAATCTGGGGCTATGCTGGTTCCTTTTGCACTTAGTGGTGCAAAAGATAGTGGTGTGAATATGATGTCAGTTTTGGGGGGCTTTGCCATCCACTGAAGTTAACTGAAAAAGTTTCACTGAGGCTGGAGGGCACTCCTGTCCTGGTGGACAGTCATAGAAGGCTTTCATGGGCACAACAGTATTCAGCAGAAGTTTTGCTGGCATGAGTTTAGTCTGTGTAATTCTGTGTACCCGGAATTACAAATAAGTAATGCAAGATGCTGCCACCATATGCCATTGATATATAAAGGGTGCCAAAAAAGAAAGGCTTTCATCCAGCTCTGTGACTATGGCAGAGAGCAATGAATACATTAATACATCTCCTTCAGATAAATTATATGGATGAGTGTGTTTCACAGTTACAAAATACTTTTAAAGCATACAAGGTATGTTAGCTTGTAGTATTTAAAACACAATACACACCAAGCTCCTCCTGGTTTTATTTGCTTTGGTTCTTCCTCATTTTCTCTGTGGAATAACATCTTATCATGCAGTCTGCTTATCTTCCTCATTAATGAGATTTCAGTTTAACTCGTTATGCTTCCATCATGGTATTTTTCTCCTATAATACTTCTCCTATAATACTCCCTAAAAAGATGAAACACAGGGATTTGTTATTGGAATAACCTTTACTTATGAGATTGTAATGGTTTCTTTCCTCTAAATTGATTTAAATCAACAAAATTCAATTAATTTCTTTCTTGTGCCTCTGTAAGTTGTACTAAACTAATATTCTAATACTGCAGTAGGGTCTAAAATGTTGTTTATATAATGTTGTTTCCTGTCTTGGCACAGGGGTTACTGGACTTGCACCCTGTGTATGATGTACTCCCTTCTCGTACAAAAGCCAGTCTGTTTCAGCTACTTATCCTCATGCCCTAGATTCGTACTTGGGCTGTTTTCCTGTTCTGCTACATGCAAATATAGTAGTAGTCTCACTTCAGTATTTGTAGACACTGACACTTTTCATTTGGAGTGTTTTGGTAAACTGGAAACTGCTTTGATATTTACTTTAGCAGGTGGTTGGAATACAAGACTGTTCACTTAGAAGGAGAATCTTTTAAAATCTAAGTGGAGTGTGAAGTCAAGCAAACCTTGAAATATATGAAATACAGCAGCTCCAATATAGAGGTTTGGTGACTGTACACAGACTTTTTTTTTTTTTTTTTTCCCATGAATGGATGCTTTTGTGATTCTTTTGTTTCCTTTTGAACTTCTTTTTGCAAAACCCTAATTAAAATTAAGAAATCAAGGATGACTTCAGAATATATTTCTTTCTCTGCTTATGCCTTCTACTGGGATATTGTTCCTCTAGAGCAATAGAAGGTTATTGAAGAAGGAAAGCAACTTTTCAACTTTTCAAATAATATTAGATTAGTTTTTATTGTTTAAGTTGTTTCCAGGTGATACTTTTCACCAGATTTTTGAAAATCAACATTGTTTTAATTTCTCGCCTCTTTTCTTTTCTTTTCTTTTCTTTTCTTTTCTTTTCTTTTCTTTTCTTTTCTTTTCTTTTCTTTTCTTTTCTTTTCTTTTCTTTTCTTTTCTTTTCTTTTCTTTTCTTTTCTTTTCGGTTTCCTGAGTGCAATAAAATGAATTAGATTCAGGGGGACTGTTCTCTTTTTTTTTTACACTTTTTTTGACTTCTTAACTTTTCAAGATTTCTTCCACTTTCAAAATGTCTCCGAGGAAGAAGGAGAAGAATTTAAAATGTGATTAATTGTTATTTTAATACCCTTGAAAATGATACTGAAGCCTGAGAAAGTTTTCAGAAGTTCAGAGAAACTGGGAAAAAAAAAGAATGAAATTAGAAAATGACAGGTGTTTGGTGATAGAAAAGGGAAAGAATAAAGAGAAAACACACCACCCCCAACTTCATCTTGGGTTTTCGACATCTAATATTGAATGAAAATAATACTGTGGAGTTAAACATATTGGAAATATTTGTTTAGTCCTAAATACTATTAATAAAAACACTTTATGAATATAAAAATGAAGCTAAAGGCACCTAATTTACCCCTGATTTGGGAGTTTGCTTAGAATTCACATGTTACTTGCTGACATGATTATGGCAAGACCGTTCCTGCCCTTTGCAAAAGACCTAAGCAGCTGAAGCCCTCATCCTCTAGGGAGGACTGAACCTATGTCTTCATCCCGATGTCCCCTGTGTGTCCTGAGAGAGGCACCTTTCCCTACTCCTGGAATATATAGCATCACACACCTGGAAATGCAGCAGTTGAGGGGCAGGTTCTAACGCGTGTGCAATCATAACTTAGCCTTTGGTTAGGGCAGGCACACAACTACAGCTAAAATGTATATGCATTTACATTAGACCATAATTAAAAGCAAGGAAATAGTTCTGGGGCCTCAGACAAAGCACATCTGACTTTAAGATGAGTATTTTCTTTTTTTTTTTTTTTCTCCCCTTTAAATTTGACATCACAGTTGTGGCATGGGTCCACTGGGTCTGCCTGCCCAGTGTGGACTGAGAAACCAGATTGTACCAATCTTCTGCCAAAGGACTCACTCCAAAGTCTAACAAAGCTGCAGAGAAAAAGTGAGGACTACCCATGTGGCAAAGTGCTGCTAGCTGTCCAAGAAGAGCCACAACAGAGGAGGCAAGAGTGACTGCAAGCTGGAAGTCACCCAGCACAGTGCAACTTGGTTCCTCATTCCCTGGAAAGACTTCTGGAAAAAAAACCCAACCAACTTTAAGATTCCAAACAAAGCTGTTGAATAGGTGGAAACAACACAGAGAACTTCAGGGACTAAAATGGGATGCAGGAATTCAGTTAAAGGGTGAAGTGCCCTTGAGTATATGATGGATTTTGTTGCAATCCAGGTCTTTAAAATGGGACTACACTCCGTGGAGAGAAATACTCTGTGTGTGGGAGACGTCAGCCAAGAGCTCCAGATTGAATTCAGGATGTCATGTAATCACAAAATGGCAAATTTGAGCATGAAACTGATGGTTAACAATGGTGTGGTTAACAATGAGTGGAACTGCAGTTAATAAGAATCTTCATTTTATTTCTTTGGCTTTGAGTTCTTTCCCAATTACTCACTGTAATAAATATGATAGACCAAATTCAATAAATCAAAATTTAGAATTTTATTTTGAGACAAAATAAGAGTCTCCGATAGCCACAATTAAAAGGACAGCGTCGAACCCCGGGGCTTCGGCGCCGGGTGAACACGGTAACACACTCTGTCAGTCTGTCACCCCCCAAGTTCACATTTTGGTCTCGGGCTGCCGATTTTTATACACTGGTTCGCTGAGGGAAACTCGGGACTCCAAGACTCCCCCTTCCGAGGCAGCTTCATTAGATATTCATGTTCGGGTTCTGGTGGGGTTCAATGGATTTGCGCTGGAGAACAATGTCTTGATTGCTGTGTCCGGATACAGTGCAGAGATGTTAATGTTGGGTGGGGACAGATAAGATATCGATCTGATGTAATCATTCGGTTCTCCGGGTTCTCCATCTCCCTCTTCCGTCGTTTTTGTTCTCTTCTAACGATTCCCGGCAGAAGTTTTCTCGTGTCCCTTTTCGTGTAATTCTTGGCATACTTTTCTCATGTCCCTCCCATGCAATCTTTTAGCAAAAGAATTCCTTGTGTCCCCCTTCGTGCTGTTTCAGTCCCAGTTAACCCGTTGTATAGTCGATTAGAAATAAAACTTACATCTTACAGAGAATGAATTACATATTATAACATTTAACACAAATTAACTTTAGGACATATATCACACTCACTATGTATGATCAACCGGATGATATTCAGGGCAACAGCTAATTCATAGACCTGTGTATAGATAAATTGTTTCCTCCATGGTTTCTTCATGGTGGTCTGATATGGAGAAGAACACAGATATAGTGCTGCTGCTGCTATTTTGAGAGAGAATTGATAAGAAGGAGCTGCTATAAGCCTCATGAGAATCATCCATATCCTGTGTATATTATCAAAACACCTCCATGGAAGATGTAAAATTTGGGATGTAAACAAGCAGTATTAGTGGACCATTAAGACAGGATGGAGATCAGCACAAAGAAATTTATGAGCTATTTGTTTTGTGATGGACTGTGAGGTGGTGGGAAAATCTGCCGTCACTGGAAATATTTGGAACACTGGGAGTAAACCTTATTTCATGCACTTTTTCCTATACTTGTTAAAGAGAAAAGAAAGAAAATCAAAGTGCTTGTATCAGTCTTGATGTTTATTTGAATAAATTCCTAGCAGAGTGCAAAGCACTTCTGAGAAATGAGAAAAGGACAGAATGGCAATTCTGAAAACAAAATTGCAAGAAAAGGTAATATAAAAGTAAGGTACAATTTGGTAATAGTGTGCTAAGCAAGTTATTAGATTGCAAGAGTTGGGGAGAAACTAGATGTATTCTCATGCCTGTTCAGTTTAAAAATAAACATAAAGGTTCTGTAAAGAGTGTTAATGTGTTGCATATATTATCTTCTACCTGAAATGGGAATGCTAACAAGTTGCAAAGAAAGTTATTGTGAGACTAATTTATTTAAAAGAGCTCTTTTAAGCTTGTGCTGTTGGTTGATGTGGAACTTGATTTAGAATGAACAGCCAGGACAATTACCTCCAAAGAGGAGCTTTGCAAGGTTAAAATAAGGAATAGAGGAAGAGAACATGTGCCTGGCCAAAGTCTGATGTCAGGTGTTAGCAAACTCATGGCATTCCTTCTGTTCTAGGGCAAAATACTGTGTGGTTTGTGGTGGGTTTTTGTTTTTGGAAATTTTTTTTTTGCTTGTTTGTTTGTTTGTTTTTGTATTGCTGCTTTTGGGGTTTTTTTTATGTTTTGTTTTTAATTCTAAAATAACAGTTCTTAAAAATAAGGACTATTTCACAAATAGCAAAACTTCCATCAAGAAAGACAGACCATGGAAAGCCTAGAGCTGGTACATATCAAGGAGGGAATCAACATGTAAAACTGAGCTGAAGCTAGTAATATAAAATTAATCATATGGTGTTAGTTTATATAATAAAGCCTTTGGTTCAGAGGTGTCCAGTCAATTTGACCCAGGAGACCCAGTGGGAAAGCAGCAGAGGAATTATACCCAAGATTTTTAAATAAAGGGTTAAAATAAAGGCCTAGGTGCTCTACTGAAACATGGTGTCTGAATCCTTAGAGCTCTTGTAAAAAACCACATGCCATGGTGACAATAGCCAGGGTAGGTAAAATGCCTCCACTTTGTCAGTCTTCACCTTGAGGGTTTTTTCTTTTTTCAGGTAAGTACTAAAGTTTGGTGAGTTGGGCTGTTGAGAAGTTTTCATTTGCTTAATTTCTGATCTTCCAGATGCAGCTCACAGCTCATAAACTGATGGCATTTCAGTCCTGCAGCCATCCTTGTGCCAGTGACAGTGACACCAGATGGGAGCTCTTGCCAGCAATCCCATGCCAGAACCCTGATCAAGCACTGTTTTCCGGGTTGCTGTACACTATGTTCACACATAAGGCTCTGCCTTGTATTGCCTTGCCTCTTACATTCATGCTCTTTATAAATAAAAGAGAATGTTTCTTATTCATCGGAATAAAAATGCAGGTTGTTTATATAAATGTTTACTAAATCCTGCTCTGCATTCCTTTAAGCCATAATATTAGACTTTGTAATCGTTCTTTTTGTAACCACCCTGACAAGCTGCAGAGATTTATGACATTAGGTAGCCTGTGCAGAAGGCTCAAATAAATTTATCTTCATTGATGAAAAGAAAAATCCTTGAAACTACTTCATGGGTTTTAGGTTTAGCTGGTTTTTAAAAATGTCTTAATTTTTCTTTTTATTTTAAACTTTACTTAGAATAGTATTCTAAGCACAAAGGATTTGAAGCAAGATTTGTTCTCTGGCCATTTCCTGCTCATTACAAGCCCTCTATGACTCAGAGTCCTAGGACCAACATAAGGAGGTCACTTGTCATACTTTGGTGGATCTCAGTTGGAGATTTTAACGTATTCCTCCATGTCAGTTGTAATGAAAATGAGGGTCCAGATTTTCCTCTGTGGCAGATGATTTGGTGCCTTGTGCTGGCAGGAGGGAGTCAGCTGAGGGAGGAGGTGGGTGGGGACACTGCTCTGAGTGAAGGGCTCAGGTGGGCAGTGAGACCTGATGTGGAAGGGCTGGATGGCCACCTCCACATCTGCAAACTGAATAGTGCCAAGGCACAATGGGCCATGCAGATCACCTGTGTCTGCTCAGTTTAGAGGTACCATTACTTTATCACAACACAGAAAATTTCTTTACCAGCTTGACATTTCTCCCATACTACCCCTGGCTCCATTCCCTCTCACAGCCAAATTCACTTGGAAATTTGTGGTTCACAAAAAGTAGCTGAGGCTTTGAAAGCACAACCTCAGAGAAACCCAGGGAAAGGGTTTATACAGGAAATATACAGGAAAAGTATATTTTAGTGATATGGTAGCTTATACCCTAACAGGTATTTACCAACAACTGCAATACTGTTGGTAACTTTCTAAACCTTCTGCAGCTGATACAGTCAAAGAAAATGGAATAAAAACTTAGAAAGAGATGCTGCACATGAAGGTAACTTCAGTGCCCCTGAGAGAGCATTTCTTGAAAAGGGAACTGAGCTCTGCTTACTTCTGATATAGTCATCCATGCTGACGATATACTGATGAGTAGAAGTGAAATGGAAGCTTGCAAAATGAGAATTCAAATATATAAACAGGTTTCTGTTGGTGGCAACCTAATAAAGGAGGTAATTCTCTAAACATATTGTTCCCATTTTGTTTGTAATTACAGTGAACTACAAGGTTAGTTCTGCTCTTTAAGTGCACTTTAATTACTCTCTCAATGTTGACTTTCTGCATTATGATTCCTGTAGCACACCATAGGAAATAGACGTTTAATTAACCAGATGTCACTCAATAAATCTTAACTTCTACTCTGAATCAGAAAAGCCAATGCTAATAGGCATAAAAGCACCAGGATTTTAGAAATAATTTACTTTTTATGTTCCTTTAGCTCTCTGTTATACTAAGGAAAATGTCTGTAATGAAGGAAAATTAAAGTGATGCTTGTAAGCATTAAATTTAATGAAAAATAGGTCCATAAAGTAAAAACATGATTCTAATGTTATGTAAGTGTTGACATTTCATAACATGTAGGAAAGGCAACTGACAACAATGAAGTTATCAATGTGGTATGACTGCAGCCAGGTCATTCTTCACCTCATCTTGTCACTTATTTATGAATTTATAGAGCTACACGCAAGACCCATGTTGTACTCATACATTATTATACCCTTTGCTATGAGGGTGGTGAGGCACTGGAACAGGTTGCCCAGAGAAGCTGTGAATGCCCCATTCCTGGAGGTGTTCAAGGCCAGGCTGGATGAAGCTCTGTGGAACCTGCTCTAGTGAAAGGTCTTTCAAGGTCCCTTCCAGCCCAAACCATTCTATGAGTTTATGAATATTTTTGGCTTTTGGGGATTGGTTTTTTAATGTAGCTCTATGAGCCCACAGTCCCTGATGATGCCATTGTGGCAGTTTAGAAATGTTAGCAAAACACAGGACATGTAGCAAGGCAGAGTGATACAGATTCCCAGTGTGTCAGCTGAGAACATTTCCTAGCTTTGGAAGAGGAGGGCAGAATTTTCCCTTAGACTCTGCTGACCATCCCAACAGAAATGTATAGAGATCTGGTTTGTGTCACTTATGACATCCATCATGCATCCGTCATGATAATGGTGCACCCATTATTCCTCTCCTTGGAGGTTTTAAAATATTTCTGGCAGCCTTAAGCCTGAGTTAACACAGCCAGGTTTTCAGGTTGATGACAGCCTGAAACATATAGGTGTTTTAAAAACAGGCTGGTCTCTTCAGATCTATTTCTTGGCTCTTTCTAGAAAAGTAAATGGGGCTCTCCAGAGTAACTTGCAGCTGTACTATCCCTTTGCCTGACCTCCTCTTCTTAGGGTGGGTGTCTTGTCAGAGACCTCAACCCTAGCCCTATTTCTTATGTGCTCTTGGTTTATATTATAGGAACCTCTCTACTACAGTGGCTTCATTTCTTTTCTCCATTCTCCCTGTGTGGACAGTACTCCAGCCTTCCTTTGCAATGTCAATGAACATGGCCAGAGTGCCATAAAAAAAATACAGGGCATGTTCTCCTTTTAATAATTGCAGTGCAAAGCTGCTATTAAAATTAATGGGCACTCCATGTGCACTGGAGTGTAAAAATAACCCCCCTATTCTCATATGCTATTTTAGTCTCTTCATTCTTTCTAACCTATGTTTCCACTTCCATTACACCTAATGAATGCTGTGGGAAAGCAGTTCCTTCTCCCTGAGGTTAGTGGCATCAAAGCTGTCCTTCAGGCTCAGATTCATAGTGTGGCTGCCCAGGCTCTCTTCTTCAAAACGGAACCAGGCACATGTTCTGTAGCTCTTGTGAGACCATATTTTAGCATTTTCCAAGAGTGATAATGTATGATAATAATACTGAATGTTTTTAGAAACCAATCCAAATGCAAAGGTAGTGACATCAGGATATATGCTGCTCCTGAGAGGTATCTGTCAAGTATTAATTGCTTTTCCAGTCTTACTATTTGCCCAGTTTTTGGCAGAACAAGGCCAGCTTTTAAAAGTTGGCCTCTCAGCTGAAAGGTACCTTTCTGTAATCTGGTAAAACAACTGCTAATTCTCTACTTGCATCTCCAGAACAATTTTTTCCTTAAGTTCTCTATGCCCTGCTTGGAAATAGCAGCAGTCAGTACATTTTACAAATGGTATGATTCCATCCAACTAACATAAAGAAAGAAAATTAGGAAAAGAAAAGGAATTTTGTATGGGAATCCTCAAAGTAAGGATTGTAAAGACTGATAAAGCTCCCAAAAACTAGTAAGAAACTATTTCATAAAAATCTCTCTCAAAATGTGATGAAAATGTTTCAGATGGGCATACACACCCTTAACACAGCCCATTTAAAAGACAAAACCCCATCATTCAATACATCTTTAAAGAAAGATTTTTCTTTATTGAAGAGAACATATTAACAAAACCATGCCTCTGCAATTGTTAGCATGGAAGACATGAAACTTCTTGTGTGATCTCCTCTGCTCTGAGTTGTCCAAAGGCACCAGTGGCTGGATTGAGGGCTCAGAGGGGGTTGCTCCCAGAGGAGTGGCAAACCCATGCTGCAGCACTGGGAGGTGTGGCTGCTGGTGCAAGGAGAGTTAATGCAGCATGACACTGACTTTGCTCTCATGCCAGCTGCTGGCAAAACCAGAGGATTGAAAAGACGATTGGAAGGAATCCCAGGAGCACTGTCAGAGCTTCTTTCTGGCCTCATGAGGGAAGATGCCTGTCCTATGGCTGAAACCACAGGGGAGCTGTGGGCATGCACAGCGGGGAACCTGGCAGGACTTCCCGTGTGCTCCTGGTCACTTGTCCATGCAGAGGAGGCAGTGGGCTGGCTTGGGGCAATGGACCCACATGAGGCAGGATGAGTATCTGAACTCCTGATTCCCTTCACGATAACATAACCAGGTAGTGGGCAGAAGTGTTCCTGGTGGGACTTTCAGACAATCCTGAACACCTTAGTGCAGGTCCCTGCATGCCTAGACCCGTGGGTAGTCTGGGTGCTCAAACATGTGCTCTGCTGGGTGGGCATTGCCTCTGAAGCTTACACAAAACTTTTTCATTTTTGTTCTATAAAAACATTATTCCCAACTGATTAAAACTCCCTGTTGAACTCCAGATCTATAATATAATCTCTGGGCAGGATTGTCCTATCCAAACCGTGTTTCTTACTTCCACCTGTGCCTAAGCTCTCCGAAAGGAAATCAGTCTTCAGTTGCTTAATTGAGCTCTGAGTTTAGGAAGGCATTACCATTCAGAAAGCCTCCAGTGAATTCTCGTTTGTGCTAAATTGATCAGGTGACTCATCACCACCTTTTTAAGCTAAAAAGTCCCATAACTGCAGTAATATCTTCAACCTATAAAAATGAATAGTATCAGGCAAAATAGCCATTCAGCAGTGAAATAGCATTTCTCAAAAGACTTTTTTTTTGGGACCATACTGTACCCTCTTTGTATGCATGTCCATCTTATGACTGTGCCTTTACTTCTCTCTCAAAAGCTGAACTTTTTGTAGGGGTTCCCATGTGGCTTATATTGTTGAATAACTTAATAATATACTTCACATGTGCCATTTCAGAATATGTGAGGTGCCTTATAATTACTCTATAATGATTCACTCTCCTTACTGAAGTCTAGCAAGCCTATCTGCAAAGTAAGATTCTTAAAGCAGCTGAGCTTTTGCAGCATTCCTTTTACCCAGTAAATTTCCTATCTCCCAAGGGACCTCTGCTTTTCAAGAGTTCTTTGTCAGGTGCCAGAGGAAAGGAAAGGAAAGGAGATGGCCGCCCACAAGGAACAAACAAAAGCCATTGATCCTGGAACAAACTGAAAAAATGAGATTTTGGCTCGTGTTTCTTTGGTAAGAAGAAATTGTCTAGGCTGCAGGCAGGTTTCTCGGTAACATCTGCTTCTTTGTGAATGTTCAGTTTGGGTCATTGGCTGGGTGGACACCTGCACTTATCTATCTTGTTAAAAGCCACTCTGCTTATGTCATAAAATGGTTTATACATGTCAGTAAAAGTTAAGTAAATAAGAATAAATAAATTCAAGGAAGAAAACCATCTTTACTGAATTTGGAAACTGTGCCAAAGTTGCGACTGGTAAACAGTGAAGCCAGAAATTAATAAATGCAGTGCTGTATCAGGATTGAGTGGCAAGGGTTTGGTAACAAGGGGGCTACAGGGGTGGCTTCTGTGAGAAGCTGCCAGAGGCTTCCCCCACGTCTGACAGCGACAATGCCAGCTGGCTCCGAGACCGGTCAAGGCAGAGCCTGCCAGGGACAGTGCTGGTACCTCTGGGGTGACATATTTAAGAAGTGGAGGGGGAGGAAACTGCACAACAGCCTGCAGCTGGAGAGAGGAATGAGGATATGTGAGAGGAACAGTCCTGCAGACACCAAGGCCAGTGAAGAAGGAGGGGAGGTGGTGCTCCAGGTGCCAGAGCTGAGATTCCCCTGCAGCCTGCAGAGCAGACCAGGGTGAAGAAGCTGTGCCCCCGCGGCCCATGGATGACCGTGCTGGAGCAGAGATCCACCTGCAGCCCCTGGAGTGTAGCCTTGCCCACAAGACTAGACACCGCCAAACGTAAAGAAAGAGTCTTGACTCTCTGGCTTGATGCATAGTTCAGCTTTTATTCTTATGTCCTGCCCAGCCTTGAGACCCTACCAGACGGAAAGCCGGTGCCAGAGAGTGCTGGCCTCTCCCCAGCCGTGGCTTTTTCCCCCAGGGGCAGGGCCCAGAGGCGAGACCCAGAGGCATCGCCCGATCAGTGTTCAGGGGGAGGAAACAGGATTAGGTTACATCTCAGTGAGGGGGGTGGGCACTGCTGGGCAAGGACAGATAGAAAAGAACATTACAAATATAAACCCAATTAATGCACCACAGCACTGGAGGAACCCACGCCAGAGCAGGTGGATGTTTGAAGGAGGCTGCGACCCTGTGGGAAGCCTGCGCTGGAGCAGGCTCCTGGCAGGACCTGGGACCCCATAGAGAGAGGAGCCCACATGGCAGGGCTTGTGGCCCTGTGGGCGACCTTCCTCTTGAAAGCCTGCTTAAGAGATGTCTCTGAGCAAAATATGGTTCTAGGTGTCAGGTGGGGACGAAAGCTTCAGGACAGTTTAACATATTCCTTTGGTGTTCCAAACTCCAAATCTCCTCTGCTTTTGGCTTCTGTTTCAAAAGGTGTCTTTGACCAGCTTGGTATCTTGCAACACTGCAGTCAAACTTATAGTTAGTGCAGGCACTAAAAACAAAGCCTTCTTTCGTGGTCTGGAGCTGACATGAGCTTGCCTGGACTCAAGAGGGATGACGGGTTGAGTCCTGGGCTTGTCTTCCTCCAGGAATAAGTCTTCTTCTGATAAGAAAAACTGTCCGACACGGAGATGAATTAAATGAATTTTTCTCTTTATTGTTGTTTTTTCTTTCTTTTTTAAATTTTTTTTTCTTGTTCTGTCTTCAACGAAACAGAACCTCTCAAAAATGACACAAATAACAGATGTTTTTGTGCATCTCAGCTGTTTCCCTTTATCCCCAAAGGAACCTTCTGTCCGTCATTCATAACAACTAAAATGACAGTTTGGGACTTTAAGACTTCTCTCATTTGGTTAGGGCTTTTTTTTTTTTTTTTTTTTTTTTTAATATCCACCTCAGCATACAGCAGATTTCATGGATGAGGATGTGATTTTACTTGAAATAAATATGATATGTTGATTACTCCCTAGTACTTACTCATCAATCCATTCTTTTCCAGTGGCTTCTCCTAATCATATCACTGAGACTGAGTCTGAAGAGCACTCCTTTGCTCCAATAGGCAATAAACTAGTAGAAGATTTGCCCATATGTAATTTCTTTAACACTGAACAAGAAAATAACAGAGCTTGGTCTGTGCTTCTTTTTTTAGAAAAGCGCATAGTGCTGTTGCATATTTGAAATAGTTTCCTGAGATGTCTGGGCAGGTGCAGGGGATGGGGATGGGGAATTTGCCAAGAAGTTCAGAGTCATTCACTTCTTTCACCAAGGCTGTCAGCAGCAGTGACATTGCACCCTGTGCGTTCCTGAATGACCACAGCAATTGTGTTCACATTCAAATCACTATCAGTTGCCCTTTCAGTCATGCTGAGTAGGAAACTGCAGCTGTAATCATTGGCAAATTTTTAATTAGGAAGTTAAGTACTTCTTATCAACAGCTGTTTGAGAAATAAGCCAAGATTATTTAATGGGTCCCTTGGACCTCTGAAATAATACACTTGTGTTCTCTGCCTTATAGTGAATTCTGCCATCACATCACATCCACTCATCTAGAACCCCACGTCTCCATAAAATATGTAAGGTCTTTTTATATATATGGGCATTAAGAGCAGCATCTATAAGTGCTTGATTTATATGAATCATCTCATAGATAATGTAATTACTGAAGTTCTATTTATTAGTACAAAACCTAAGGAGCAGTTAAAAGAGATTTATGATGATGAAGACCTGTGGGGAGAATAAATAAAGGATTTGGGTAGTATTTTAGACTACAAATATGCCATTTGTCATTGAGGAATTAGTTTAAGTTTCTTGGCAATCATTACATTTATTCTATCAAAAAAAATCAGAAAAGTATTTTGATACAGATGATTCTTAGATTATATTTTTCGCTTACATACAACATATAATGTAACATTGCATGGTCCAATGATCATTCCCAAAAGGAAGTTTAGATGAACACACCTGGGTCAGAGGTGACAACATAGATATAGGCTGCACTATGCCAGGGGGCATCAAGAATTGGAAAACAGCACGTTGCATTTGGTAGAAAAATATGTCTTTTCTTTCCAAATCTATTTCATAGTGATTGTTTTCATTAATAGTCTTAGTTTGAAAGTTTTGCACATATATATCAACATTTTTACTTACTTGAAAAACAATTGGCAAACACTTTACTATATCCAGAATCTATGTTTCCATTTCTAATGGAAATCTGAGACCTCAAACTTACTGCATGGCTCATCAACTCTCTTCAAGAAAATCTGATGAGCAATTACAATACGCAATGTCCTTTTAACACTAAGATATTTAATATCTCAGATTCAGGGCGATGTCCCCTTTGCTCATCCAAGCACTGCTTTCTCCTTTAGTTGAAGACATGCATTTGTTTCCAATGGGAAGCAAACAACCACTTCTGGAGTTCCCTGTCTTGTCAGTGGAGTGAAAACAAAGCCCTGATGAAACATCATGTCTCTGAATTTAGTTTATGACACTCAGAAGGGAAAATTGTGTCTGTGCTCTTCTGTGGCTGTTGGTCACACTCCTGAGATACAGCATTCAGAGGGACAGTTGTCACTGGGTGGGCCAAAGTCCCCCAGCTCTGGTACCGTTACATGTAATGGAAGATTTTTGCACTCAGGGGCTGAAGTGACACTTGAAGATGGTCTGAGCATTTCTAAGGATTGATATGGGGGAGATAAAAACCTGGTATGCCATTCTTCTAGCCTGTACTTTTGTGTCCAGAAAAGCTCATTGGCATCTTAGCAGAGTTAATAACACTAATTGCGGCCACTCTTGCTGTGAAAATGGTGACTAGACAGGTAAAAAGATGAGCAGACTTGGTTAAAAAGGAACAGCTGTTATCCTTTCAGATGGCTTTGAATTGGTAAGATCTCCTTGAGGCCTGTGTCCACCAGGTACTCTGTCCAGATGATCTGACCTTTCAGATGGTCTTGTGCTTCTTCAGTCTTCCCAGTCTCCTCTTCTTCACCCTTTGAAAGTCTCCAATCCTCACACATCCATGCAGTAAGGGATGTAAAACACCCTGTTGCCTCTCTGAAAACACCACACTCCTTCCTAGTGATGGTATGGCCCTAACTTAACTCCAAACTCCAAGACAGCTTGCTAGTAGATAATATCCATTATTTTTATATCTGTACCTAGGGGGCATTCTCTGTCTTGAGCAGGACATTTTTTTGATGATCTGGGTAGGAGTTATTCTAACTGTGAACAAGTTTAGAAGAGTGCCATTCTCTCAATTCAGTAAATCAGATCAGCCTGTAGGCAGTCACCTACTGTAGGGAAATATTTTTTGCATCCCCTCTTCATGCACAAAATTCCCATTGTTTGACATATTAATAATTGAAGAACCCGGAAAACACTATAGGGCCAGTAGTGTTCAACAGGTCATGCTTGTCTGTTTTCATCAGAATCACAATTAAGGGTGAGCAGCTGTTTCCAATTGAAATAAAAATGGAGTGAAAACCTTGCCCTCTTCTCATTTGAAGTCTGTCTTGAGTTTTAAGAAGATCCAGTCAACTTTTTCTCATCCATTTTACTGTTTTGTTTTTCTGCATGAATTCCTAACAGGCAAGAAATGCAACTAAAAGCATTAAAACACTCTTCAGATGATAGAAGGGAAGTATTTGTGGGCTGGACATAATGGGAAAAAATGGGAAAAGGTAGCTTGTTCCTTGAATGCATAAGCTGGGTTTTAGGCTGATGGATAGCAGAAACCTGTCTGCTATTCAGGGGACACCACCTCAGGTTTTGGCCCTTTTTATATGTTTTCATAGAATCTTTAAAGAGTTTTTGCCTCTGTTTCTTTTTCCACTGCTTCATTTTGGTGGCAAATACAATTCCAGCACTGAGTTTCCGACCTGCATAGATTGTGTGCAGCAGCCCAGCCCAGCTCATGCTGTGGGTACCTGTGTGCACAGCCCCCCCTTGCACCAGTCCCTCCCTGCTTTACCTCACTGCTATTTTAGTTCTCTGTATGGTTTATAATTTTTTACCTTGCTTGCTTTACAGCAACCTATTTCTTTCTCCTAGGATAGATTTCATTTGCTTAGTATTTATGCTCTTTCTGATCCTCATTATATTATCATTTCAGAGCTGCATGGTTTTGCTAACCCTCTCCATCTCAGCACTGCCTATATGTGGAATGCGTTTTCTGTATCATCAGCAAAAATTGTTTACAAGGCATTGGTAATATTTGCAGAGGTGTCTGAGTGAGTAGGAAATTAAACTGACTTCTGATTTGCTTTAAACTCCTGATTTTCTTTCTCAAAGCCATCTCTCTTCCTGTTGGTTTTGAAATGTGATTATTATGTCCATAAATTCAAAGGTGTCTCCTGGGATTTTCTTTGGGTTTTCTCCATAAAGAGAATTAAAATCTAGATTTTTAAAGGACTAATGCTGTCTTGAAATATTGTCCAAATGTACAGTATTTTTTCTCTATCTCATCACACCGCTAGTGACATTTTATCATGAAAAATATTTGTTATCCCTTGTTACAGTTTTTTATCTCTTCAAAACCATTTGTTCATCTTATAGCCAATCCTGATGTAATAGTTTTGTAGATTTCCTACCACTTTTTCACATTCTTTGCAAAATCAAAATAACCCATCAACCTTATTTCTATTTCCCATTTATTTTCATAATTTCATCAAGCACAACAGTCAGATTTCTGGTATGATTTACTCCTCATAAACTCACTCAGTTTTTTATTGCAGATTACATTATCTTCAAAATAACTACCTGTGTATTAAACTTGCAATGCAGATCTTGATCATAACTTCTGAATTTCTATGGCTTTTAACCTAGTGAATAAATAAAAAGTTCTCAGATTGGAAAAATTGGCACTTTGCATGCATGTATGCACCAGACACTAATATTTTGGCAATAATATTTTGCGCCTGAAAAAACAATGATGAACTGCTTGTTTTTCATGTTTTATGATTTTGGAGGTTTTACACAATGTTTTTCAAAAGATGCAGGAGTGAAAAGAAAAGCAAGTGAAGACAGTGAAGACATGCCAAGTAGGAAAACCAAATGCAAGGTCAATTTCCACAGGATGGGAAGCTGCTACCCCTTTGCTATATAATGCTGCTCTACCGTGTCAGAGGATCTAAGAAGGTAGGGACTCCTAAGAAATGGATAACTAGTACAGGACGTTCCAGCCTAGGGAGGGAGAGGAAAGGGAATTAGAGACTTTGGGTCTGCATCTGATGCCTGCCTTCCCTTACTCTTGAAAAGGAGCAGACACCTTTGATGAGAGATGGGAGATAACGTTTGAAGTGGACAGTTTTTAATGGCATACTCTACAGGGTTCTTTTATTTCCTCATCCCTCTTTCTCTGTGTCCTTGTTTTTCTTTAGTAATTGTTTCTAATATTCTGCTTAAATGCCTACCATTTTTCCAATGGCAGAATAAACTCATTATTTTACATCTTTAATAATAATTTTCAAATAAAGTGCTGTGTGTTTAACATGAGAAGCACATTTCTCAAATGTCCGCTGCTCAGTCAATGCCAGCTGGGGAACTTCTGGAGCAGTCTTTGGTGCAGGATGCAGCTGTTCTCTGGAGCAGAGCACATCTTTGACACTGTCAAAGATAGGCTGCTAGAACCCAGTTAGAGGGTTTTAACTAGTACTGCTTTGGCAAAAAGGGTAACGGTGTGAAATTTCAATAACTCAGTTACAGGAATCATGTCTCAAGGCTGTTCAGAGGGTTTGCCCAAGTGATAATAAATTTGGAGCTTTTAATTAGAATTGTGCAATTATTACAGATTGAAAAACAATTCCTATGAGCCAGGCATTCACTTGATCTGCAGTAAGGAAGAGAGGGCAAACATTTACATTGGTTCAGTTCACTCTTGGCAGAACAGAAACATGAATTATGTTTCCCAGTCACTTTCTAAATATACACTCCCCCCCTCTTATTCTCATGTGCATTTTTTGTTGGTTGTCTGCAAGCTACCCCCTCTAACATGTTATCCCTCTAGGCTCCTAACCCAGATCCCATATCCTGCTTCCTCTGCTGCAGTGATCCTATGCCTCTAATTCCCCACCTCAGCCTCCTAGATGCAGCTGGGGACTTGCTTTTATAAACCTTCTGCAGATCTTCTGAGTTGCTGGTCATCCACAGGCAAATGTGTCTTGGTACTCAAAGTCATGTAGAATAAATTCCTCAGTTTGAAGTCAATTGTATTTATCAGTGCTTCTGGCATGATAGGCATACCACCTTTGGAATTTCATATAATTTACATTTGCCCAATCTTTTTCTTTCCTGTGGAGCTAAGCAGTTCTGGCCCCTTTTGAAAAGGATCCAAAGTTGCTGCTAAATCTCTGAGACTGTTTATCAGTGGGAGCAGAGACGTGTTAAATTATTGAAAGTAGTCATGAGAATGAACTAAAACAGGTATCCAGGAGTACCCCATGTGTCAACCTGACTCCAGTTTTACTCTAGGCTTGAAGCACATCTGGGAATATTCTTAGTTTCTGCATTGCTCCTGTTCAAGTAGTTGGGACAAAGAGAAATGTTGAGCTCTCTCTTATTTTAAATTATGTTTTGCAAATTAAAGCTGCAGTAGAGGATCTTCAGTACAAGTTCCTGTTTTGCTCCAATTTCTTGAGTTTGGCTTCACAGCTCTCCCCTGATTGTGGGATGAAGGACAAAATGTGGCTACTGGTGAAAAAGCTGATACATGTGCTAGCATTAGAGCTCTCGGCTTGGGTGGGGATATCAGCCAGGTGGCCGTGGCAGGAGAGGCTCGCTGTGGGCACCCTGTCCCACCCCTTACCAGGGTCCAGTGCAAACATTGCATTTTGTGCTGAGGCTGGGCAGCTATAATGCTGTGGGTGCCCAGCACAGCTCTGTGCATCCCAGTTATGTTACAGGTGTGGACTGGATGTGCTCTGAGAACTTTGGAACCAGGTGGTGGGACATCTATTTCAGCAAGGGAGAGAGAGAATTTGTGTGCAGGGTGAGGATAGGCTCTGAATAAAATGCACTAGTCCGGGGTAAAGTAGATAGTGTTATCAAGAATAATTGCAAGGACTGTGAGGAGCCAAAAAGCTCTACAAAATCAGAAGTCCAAGCCTTTAAGAGGGAAAGCATCAGTAAAAAGTGACTCTGGCATAAAAAAAGGGGACAAATTTAGCATCACCTATTTAGCATCACCAGAAAAATTTCTGCACAAGACCTGTGACTACGTGATTTCTGTGACTGAAAAGGTAAATGTTAAAATCCAAACAAAACAATATCTCTCATTAAAACCTGCCCACCTATTTCAGTGTGCTTGTATCTTAAATAAAATTTAAAATACAGCATAAATTACATATTTGTACTATTTTTCACCTGTTCTTCTAAAATTCTAGAAGCATTTCCTACAACATTTCCATTTTGCATGGGCATCTTTAAACTTTTTTGTGTTTATATGCCAGGCTATACGACTGGATTTTGGGAGAGCAGTTCATAGCTGTGGTCTGGATTTGGGGATTTCTTTTCTTCAGTTAACTTTGTAGCATCATAAAACCTGGACATGAGAGAGGTCAGCTCATCTCCATGTGCATCAGTGGACGCAAATGAATCACTACAGCAAGACCTGTGAGGGCTGCAAGCAACAAGGGGGAGAGGCTGCTGGCAGAGGCGATCTGCTCAGGCATTCTGTTTTACAGCTCCTCTCCCTGCTGCGACAGGCTCACTACAAAAACGTGATGGTCTTGTCAGTGCAGCATCTACAGGAATGAGTGCCTGGTTAGGGGAGGCAAGCAATGGAGGGGCTGCAGCCAGTGCATATGTTTCTGTGTGTTTTAAGAGTAAGTAAAAGGGCAGTGTTCATGAGTCTCACTATCCCTGGTGTCCGCTTGACACTCCAAACTGCTGGGTTGGGAATCAGAATAAACAATGACAATTGCATAAGCAGAACAAGGGGAACTATTAGTGTACAAACCAAAAGTTCTTCTTCTGAACATTCAGACATTTTTAGTTTCACTGTCCCAGAAATGTCAGTGAATTAAAGGGACGACTTCAGCCGTAGCTCAGCTCCATTGTCATTTACATGTCAGGTTCTCACACTTTGCTAACTGAAGGCGATGGAGGTGGGAGTGAAACAGTTTCTTGGAAAAAGCTTTCAGAAAATGGGTGCCTAAAAAGTTAGAAACCGCCCCCCCCCTCCCCCCCCCCCCCAACCCTCGGCTCTGTGGAAGCTGCTGGATGTTCAGAACTTGGAAAAATCCAGTCATTCATTCACATCCCAATGTAGGCAGGAGGGGATTTTCAAAAAGAAATAATCTTGTTCTCCAAGACCAATTCATCCAGTACCACTTTCAGATACACTGCTGTTGTTGGTGCCTGGTTCTGCTGGTTCTCCACAAAAGCAAAGGCAGAGATTGTTCGGTGTCTTAGTGGCTGAATTTTTAACCAAAGACCAGAATGCTTTGCCTTGGCCCAAGAGCTAGTGAGAACACAGCCTATTTTTGCCAGCTGTCCAGTCCATCTACACTGAGGTAGCACTGGTAATCTTAGAAGAGAGAGCAACATTTAGGAAAGCTGGAAAATTGAGTTACTTCTGTCTAAGGCATTGTTACTTCAAGTCAGATCAAAGGCATGTTGGGAGGAGTCAATAAATAGATCCTGCAAAGCTGGAGCCAGCATTTAATTACTTCTGAGCTTTGTTCCAGGCTCTTCCAGTTCAACACTTTTTGTGAGACTTATATTAATTTTAAAATAGAATTACAAATAGGGGACTTGAAAAGTGAGGAGAAGATTATGCTCATTTCTGAGCTGATTGCCTCACCAAGGGCAGTTTCTGCAGGCAGAGAAGTTGCATTGCTCCTGATTTACTTAGCTGAAGTGGAAAGTTTCCCTGCGATTTTAATGGCTTGCCAAACTTGAGATTAAGATTTAATGGATGGTTAGCAAAACATATTTTTGGCCTTGTAGTATGATTTCATGCTATGATGGCTACATTGACTGGTGAGTTACAAACCTGCTCCCATTCCCCTCTACCAATAGGTTTCTAATTTACACAAGCATGGTTGAAATATTGAAAATCTCCTCCTTTATCAAAGAGATGCAGGACCTGTAATTATTCTTCCTGGTTTTTCCCTTCCCTTTCCCCTTGCCCTCCCCCATTCCCAGAAAGGGAATTTGTGCTCAGTCTCTCTGCAACCTGCAAACCTCCCTCCAGTTCCTAAGCATTGCACTCACCCTGTATGTGGGTGATTTATTGGAGTGCTGAATCCACAGAATTGTTCACGCAGTGCACTAACGCAATCATTCATTTTTTATTTAAAATGCTTTACAGGCTGTTTATGACAGGATGACAACCACGCACTGCTGCTCACAAGAGCTCAGGGGTCAGCTTGATCCAGCTTCCATTGTGACTGGCAAACCACAATGGTCTCTTTGGAGGCAGCTCCTTTGCTTCCCAGGAGCCAGGTGTGGATTTGGGCACCCGGCTTACAGATGAGAGAAGGGAGCAGCTCAGACTGCCAGACCCTGAGTAAAGGAGAGAGGTAGCTTTGCAATGCCAGAGAGAGATACTTAATTTCTCTATGGCCCTGAATAGCAAAACTGCTTCAGGCAGCCCTGAGCAGTGGGACTGAAGTGCTCTATGGAGCTTTGAACATTGACACCATGACAAGTTTCCAGAAAACAGCTGTAAAATCTTTTTCTCATGGTTCATTCTGATCAGGGGATGAAGGAATAGCTTTGCAAAGTGGTGAATTGGATGCTTCGTGGACTCCAATTTTGCTGTGAATTCTTAGGCTGCTGAGGTGGGGAATTACTATTTATAGGGAAGTAGCATAACCTGAGCCTCAAAGTGTGCTGCCCTGAGAGACAGTGAGACTGAGTCCTTGTCCTAGCAACATTATGAAAGGGCTGGCAGAATTTGTACTGGAGAAAGAAGCACTGAAGCTTCAATAGAAATGTACAGTGCTCTGTGTGTTGTGATAAGGGGAAAACAACTGAGGGAGAATCACAGCATAGAGGACTTCAAAACATCCTAAATCCCAGCGAGGTTAGAGAGGAGGCAAGGATGGGAGAGCAGCACTGTGCCATTGGCATAAGCCCATGATTCATGTTTGTCTTTAGAGTTCTGTGCTTATCTGATCCCTCTGGCTCAGGAGAGGTGCAGTGGGGACTGGAAGGGGTCGAGAAGAGGGTGATCTTCACAGTTTCAGTGTGAAGAACAGGTGAGTGAGCCAGGACTTCTCAACCTGGGACACAGACAGCTGAAGGGTATTTATGACAGAGGACTGTAAAAATGCAAGAGATTGGTGAAGGATGGATGGATAGGGGTGGGGTAGTTGTTTTCTGTCCCTGTAAGGAATGAAGCTAGTAGGAGATAGGAACATTCCTATGAGTTGGTTCCCTGTTAATCAAGCAGTAGAAGAAATATAAGGAATTTATTCTCAAAGTGAGACAAGATCACAGAACAGATACACCAAATACAATTGGTCTGGAACTCCTGGAGCTTCAACCAGCTGGTGGCTGGGCATGGCTGAGTTAACATCTTACATGTTTCTTTTTGTCAGAATTCATATTCTGGACACCTGCTTTTACCCACTTCTTAGACAGAAGACACTGAACCTGGTGGGTTGTTTTTTTTTTAATAAATAAAGCTGTTCCTATGGTCCATGTTAATGAAAGAATCTTAATACTCTTCAGAAATCTGATGCACAAGTCACAGAAATTAAACTGCAGGGACTATCACCATGTATTCAGCTGCAGCTTCTGTGTCTCCATCGGGATGGGCTGAAGCAGCATTGGTTGCTGGATACACATGCCAGATTACTGAGTGGAAGCATCATTTCTATCCTGTGTGTCACATATACTTCACTGTATGTGACAATGACTATTATTTGCTACCAGTCCCATTTCTAACTTGACATTTTGAGTTCAGTAAGAGATGATGAAGAAAAAAAGCCCTTTGGCTATTGTTACTTTTTAATGTTAAGAATGTGCAGCTGTTGCATGGGATGTGTTTGTCAAGTTTATAACTGTTAATAGAAAGCTAAAATAAACTATGTCTGTGGGTCCAATATTTTTGAGCCAATGCTCGAACTAATTCACCTTTGCAAACAAGAGATATAAGAATGACAGGACTCTTGAATTTTGTTTTTCCATTCTGCTTCATGTAAAAGACCATCATTTTTTGGCTTCTAGTGTATATTCTGGATTTACTCTATAGTGCATGCAAACAGAACTGTCAACTTTACAAATAAATGAATATGGATTGGGGAATGTTTGATGCCATTACTCAACAGGACCCATTTTGCTGGGTGTTCAGGATTGTAAAAAACTTCCAGTGAATCAACACTCCATCATTCTGTTATCCATCTTTGCCACTCTACATACTGGCAGAGGTAGCATTAGCTCTGCATTTAAATTACTGTGTACAGATATGAGTTGTGTAAAAAAAAAAAAAAAAAAAGGAAGGGTAAAAATCCTGCTGTTCCACTTATCAAACAAACAGAACTGATTTAGGGCTATGCATTCCTAAACTCTTGTTTTGACAGCCAGTGGTTTCATATCTTCATTTCTAAAACTTCAGTGGGAATTACTTGATTTGTAAGGAAAAAAAAAATCACAGCTCCAGTAAAAGTTTCTTAAAAGACCTTCATTTGGACTAGCCTAAGGATCTTCTGTTCAAGAAATTCACCACTATCCTGGGTGTCTCAGATTCAAGCATCCTTTTCTTTCAAGGTATATTAGTTTATAGCTGCCTGTCAATTTAGAGTTGAAAACTACTGGTCTTTGAAAAGAAACAAGTTTCAAAAGAGTTGTGAGCATATGAATAAATGGCACTGAAATTTAAATTTCCTATATAAGTGATGTTGTGGTCCTCTGCATTTGGGTCTAGTGCAGTCACAATTACTTGCTCATTGGCACTGAGGAGTAGTGGCAATGATCTCACACCTCCTGGTTGTACAAAACTTGACGTGCTGGTCACTACTCTCCTGTCCTAGGTTACAATGTAAAATGTGCCCAAAGTATGTATTCTATCACCATCTACATGAAATGTTGAAACTAAGTTGTGCACCACTGTTTCCCTTGTCCCCTCCCTCCAGACTATCTTCTGTTAATGGCCCATTAATGCCTTCCTGCATGACTCATAGATAACTCTCCCCAGGAGCTATCTCTGTTTAATAGGCAATCAAGGACCCATTACAAGACTGATAAAATGATATCAGCCCATTGTGAGATGCTCCGCCCAGGGGGAGGAGCCAAGCATTCCCACCTGGATATAATCTGGCATCTGGGACAGCACAGGCAGCCTTACCCACTGGATTCCCAGAGGACAAGAGCTGCCAGACCTTTCTGCAAGAACACTGCTTCAACAAGACCACTTCATCTGGACTGCTACCACCACAGTTTCAGGTTGTATTCTGACTCTGTCAGTGATCTTTTGTACCATTGCATGTGTTTTATTTTATTTTACTTTTTTTTTCTTCCTCTCCTATTAAATTGTTTTTTCTGACTTGGAGTCTCTTGCTGGTTTTGCCTTCAAGCCAGCACATCTCCTGTGGCCATTTCGGTCACAACAGCAAGTCTGAGTGACAGATCTCAGCTCCAACACTGATTGCAGTATCTTGAGGGTGACCAAAAAAGGCCGAGCAGGGTTTCAGCTGTAACTCCTTAAATGCTTGAGTCATGAAAGGCAGTATTATTTCCTAGTCTTAAAAATCAGTGGGAAAACTAATATTCCTTGGACCTTTTTTTTTGCCCCCTGCCATTAAGTGTGTGTTTTTCTCACAATCCCACCCACCAATGAGCTCCTGTTCACTCTGTTTCTGAGGCAGAGCTGTTGGCATATGTGTCAATCCAGTGTTTTCCAGCCTGCCACCAAATGTGTGCTTTCTATTCCTACTGATTTGCAAAGCCCTTCTGATGATGGCAGGCCAGGACAAGAGGCCTTGCACACAGCCCTCACTTCATGGTGCAGGGCAGAGGCTGGCAAACCCATTCCTTGATATGAGTTGCAAATACATCAATGGGAAAAGGCAAGGAAGTGAATAATGGGATTGAGGCGAAACTACTATGTAGGAGATGTGTTTCTGGAAATGTTTCATAGGAATCCAGTGCTTGGGTTACCTACTACTGAAAGAGTAGGTAGGTAGCCCAAGAAAAAGACTAAAAGAAAGGTAAAATAACTGCCAAAAAACCCGAGAGATCTTGCAGAGGAATTTCAATGCATACCCTGCAAGGAACTCTGTCATAATAGGAGACATGCATAAAGTCTGAAGCCTTAGAGGAAAGTCCCTCCCCTTGGCAAACCTGCCATTGTAACAGTGCTGATTCAATCGTGGTTCTGTTCAGCCTGATGTCAGAAAGCAGCCACACAGCAGTTCGCTTCCTTGAAATTCTCACCAAGGAGACAGAGAGGAAGAAAGAATATATCTTTGCTAGTGTTTATCTTTCCTTTGCAAAGGAAAATTCACTGTTGCAGAATGTAGTTATCAGAAAGAAATGTTTCCCTGCACCTCCCTTCACCATATTCTGCTATCATACAGTGTTACAGGATGGCAGAAATGGCCCTAGGATAACTCCTTGTTTTTCCTTTCTTTTGGTGTGTGCCTGCTCTTTGTTCTACTCAAATTGACTAATTATGCAAATAATCCTGTGGCCTTTTGAAAATGGAAACAAAGTAAAGATTAAAAAGGTTAAAATCTGCATCCACATAAATATCACCTGTACCTCAGGGAAGGGAGCTGCTCAAGCGTCACAGCAGTAACTCAAACCAAATTAGGAAATTGTGGCTGCTGTTTCCTGTGTCAAATGAGTCTCTGCTCCTCCCTTGGGCTTCCCTGAACACTTTCTAGGATATCTTCATCTTGGAGAATCAGTTCCACAGTGGTGTTTGGGACACAGTATGAAAGAAGTAAATGTTCTTTACTTTCCCTTCTCTTTAGTCTATCTGCCCAAGGATGCTACAGGGCTTAGGGGACTGATCATGGGTCTCCTGGCTTTGAGCTACAGATAGAATTATCCATGGCTGAGCAACGTGCAACTGAACAACTGCACTCATTGAGAATGGTTGTCTCCAGACTGCATCACCATAGCAGTGCCTTAGTTATGTTGCTTAAGATTCTGGTGCCATCATAAAACCAGATTTTCATGTGCTAGTAGCTTTGGAAAATTTTCATCCAGGCTGAAATGCCCCACACCATATCTGTAGACTTTAATCTGAATACTTTCAGCATATTGTGTCATTTTTTACTACTAATAAGATATAATATTTCTATTATTAGTAAGAGTTACTGAAGCTGGTGGATTCACTTGGCATGCTTCATTTAAAATAAAGTTAACTAATTCACTAAGCTCATTTATGAAAGCAAGTGGCTGAATCACCACAGACTCTTGTGCACAAAAATGTGCCTGCAGGAACAGCCTCTGTGCAGTTGTGGCCATCTCCTGTGGTAAGGGAGCAGAGGCTGTGCAAGCAGAACAGCTAGTCAGGATACAGCTTCTTCAGCTGCCCCTGGATGTCCGTGCTTGGTCATAGCTCTTCCCAGACAAAGGCAAATGGGAGACTCCATAGGAATTTCTGACTGTCTGGAAAGAAGGCTCATTTTGAGCATGGGTTTGCCCAGGAGTGCTGGAAGCTGGAGCAGCTTTGATTCTGGGAGCAAAAGAACATCAAAGATGGTGCCAAGATTGATCCAAGATGAGTGCTAGCCCTGGGAGGAGTCCACAAGGTCACAATCAATTCAAAAATATGGCTGAAGTGGTTATAAAGTCAGAGTGCACTAGGCATGCTGCACACTAAAATAGGCAGGGGAAAAGCTGGAGTGGGTAGAGCTGCAGTCATGGAAGAGTGTGTGTTTAATAGAAGGAATCAGTGTTACCCAGTCAAGAAACAGAATATTTGACTGCAGACTTGACTTCCTTCTAGACCTTTTATCTCGACTGTTAATGGCTATTATCTGAACTCCAGATAGTGTCCACTACCTCCTAGCTTCTTGGAAAGTGTGCCTCCAACATACTTAAGTAGAATAATCTTTATTTTCCCTGGGGTGTTTCTTCTTTCCCAGAAGAAGGGAAAGAGCATATCATATAGGTGTTCCTGGAAAATGTTTTCCTTTTTTTTCTTTTATAAGAACTGTCCATCCTGTTGATCAGATTTTCTGTATTTGAGTCAAAAAAGAGCAGAGCTTCCATGACATTGTTTTACTTATATTTAAACATTCCCTATAGACCACTCCTATAGAGTTGCTGCTTTGTCCCTCCATAGCTTTTTTTGACTTTGCAGAGGACTCTTGCCAAAATCCCACCAGTAAAAGGATGCACTTCATAACATAAAGATTAATATTAGTCTCCACTTTGACAGTTCTGCTGTGAGCCAGGCCTGAGGAACACCCTGGTGCCTGTCAGGCGGATATGTCATGGGCACAACAGAGAAGCCCTCCTAGTGCAGCAGGACTCATACTGCTCTCTCCCTTAAACTGCTCCTTCCCTGTCACTGATAAACTGCCATAGCACATCACCATGGACCAGGGAATGCTGCTGCTTTCATTTGTATCCCACATCAACAGTTTTCTCTCCCATTCTGGTGCTGGATCATGTCTGCAGGAAAATAAGACATGACACACATTTTCAAGGTGTGTATCCTTCCTTCCCAACAGCACTTCAGATTACCACTATGTTTTTCTCATCAGAAGTGACAGGGTGCAATAATGTCTGTTACTCTTCACCCCAGGTTTTCTCCCTGCTTGTGTCAGAAGGTGTTATTCAATCACAGGAAGAGCCCATTGCTGTCCCAGCAAGGCTTAAAAACTCCAACCAGCATCACGTGGCTGAAGAAGCCCAGACAGAGCAGAGAGAAGTTTTTACATGCATTTGCTGCCCACTTTGTATGACATTAATTTCCCCTAACTACCCCTCTGCTTGTGAATAGTTACAGATAAACAGAGAGCTTCAGAGACAGTCAGATCCTAGACTGGAGAAAAGGAGCCCAGGTTGAAATGCAATGCCCTGGACACACATGTGGAAACTGAAACCTCATGTGGTGCTTAGATCACCCAGAAAGCTGGAGAGGGAAAGAGAATACCCAGAATACTTTCTAATATCATCACTAGAGTCAATGGGAAGAGGGGGGAGATCAGTGGGAGAGAATAACACCATGAAACACTGTGTGGCGGGCAGCTGGGTAGGGGGAGGCAGCACAAGGTGGAGGAGCCATATGTGGCTGTGCAACAACAGCAGAAAGACCAAGAGGCTGCCCAGGGCCTGGAATAAAGCCAAGATGAGGCTGGAAACTCCAAGTGGATTGTGAAGGCTGGTGAAAATAAAAAGCAGCTTGGAAGACATCCAGGCCAAAGCTGGAATTAATAATTGCAGACTAGGGTAACAATTGAGGGTTCAGTGAATTTCATGATCCAGGGAAGAAATGCAGTAAGATGTTAAATATGGATTCCAAGATTATGTTCTTTCCCAAGAATACTTTTCTTTGGGAAGAGAGGCACAACGCAAACTATGTAAGAACAGGACTCAAAGAAAAAAAAAATCATCAGGGAGGATACAAAGAAAACAGTAAAGAGGTCAGATGAAGAATGAAACATATGATTTCAACAAGGAGAAGGGGAGGGTGGGCTGTTTGCAGGTGTTTGTGGTAAAGATGCCATTATGGGTTCTTTGAAATGTTTTAACAAAACTGTGCATGTAGGTTTAAGTAGTACAAGGGTGTGGCCAGCTTTAATTTAAATGGGGTGCTGTGCAGTGGGGCAACAGGGCAGTGTGAGATGGGAGCATGCAAACTGGGTAATAGGGAGAAAAATGATGAGGAACCAGTGAAAGAGGGCTCTGAATGAGAGTACTGGCAGAACAGAAGAGGGAAATCTCATAGCTCGAAAAGGTGTGTAGAATATATCTGTAACTATAAGGAAAGGGAAAAGAGACAGCAGAAAAGCTAAGGGCTGGGGAAATCACTGCGGAAAGGAGGGCATGAAAACCTGCAGTGGGAAAGGCTGAGCAATGGAAAATTTGATGGCAGTCTGTGAGAAGAGAAGGGAAGATGAGGACACATAGAGCAGCAGCCAGATTTAAGACAAAGTTATAATGGAAGTTGTGGCAAAGGCAGGTATCTACATGGCCTAAAATGCCTTGTTTGCATTGCAGACTTTCTGTTGTGTATTCTGGTCTCTCCCGCAAAAGCAGAAAACCAAGCAATAATTTATAGATGAATGGAATATAGATGACAAATAGAAAAAAGCTTACACTTTGTAAAAGTAAAAACATCCTCCCGGTCCTTTTCCCATCAGTCAAGTATTGCAGTGGCTACTTTTTGAAAAAGTTAGAGCTTGAGTTACGTGCAAGAGATTAACTATGGCCCTTCTTTTTCTTTGCTCTTCAGCTGTGCTTGTGGATTTCAGACAAATCTAAGCTCCAAAGCTGGCCTTCTCCATGGGAGGGTGCTTTGGTCTCTCATAGATTTCATACATGAAAACCTGCCATGCCATGGGAAGCAGGGGCACAGGTGGATGATGGGCTTCTCTGGGGAGCAGTGAGGGCCTCCTGGCCTTTCTCTGCCATGCCAGCCCCAGGCATGGCACAGTGTCTTCTCCGGGAGGAATTTTAACTTCTTCAGTTCAAGCAGCAGTGATGCAAAAGATAAATGGGATGGTTTGGTGTAGCAGTGTGGCTGGATGGTGAAAATGCTGCTGCCCTCTGGAAGCGTCTCCTTCAGAAGCCGCTCAGAGCAGGCCACAGGAGCAGCCATTTCAAGTCCAAGCACACATACCTGCCTCAGCGGAGGAAAGACATCCTGTGTGATGTTTTCCAGCAAGGTTTATTTCAGCATGCTGAAAGGATCATGGGCAGAAGGCAAAGACCATGTGCTGCTCAGGGGTTAAGTACGGGGTCAGTGGCCAATGATCTGAGGGCACAGGGGTGGTACAAAGGGCAAGGCAACCTATGGAGAGGTATGAGAGATGAACAATTGGGGAGAGCAGGGTTAAGTGACCAATGAAGGAAGCAATCCAAGGTAGATTGGCAGTAGTTTTGCAAGACACTGTGAAGGAAGTCTTCTCTTTCAGCCTAGGCAGAGAATCCCTATGGTAAATCTTCCCAGGGCAAAGCCTGGAAGTTTCCCTGAGGGGGTTTTTAGGGTTACCACAGTTTGGCATGAGGTAACAGTGTTCTCCTGCTGCAGCACCTATTGCTAGACTTCCTGTGTCCCCACAACTGCAATACTCCCAGAGTTTTTCTATGACTAATTTTGGAGGGGAAATTTTAGTGATGGATTCAATCTGGATTGTCCCCTCCTGATGTGTATCGCTGATACCGTGGCCATGGCCCGGCCAGAAGCTCACACCGAGCTGTGCTGCAGCAACTGCTGCTTGCCTGCGTCAGGGTTTGGGTGTCTCTGGGGACAGGTCACGGCTCTGACTTCAGTGGAAGTTAGAAGGGACTGCAAGTTAATGAAGTTTAATGGCTGTCCCTGAGCAAAAAAAATTTACAGGTCTCCTTGTGACTAGGTACAATTCAATCCAGGGGCACTAAATCCATGGCTATGTCTTCATTCTTTTAATAACCTTGAGGTGCAGGGGGAGATAGTGGGTACCCATGCTCATCCTACTTGTAATGCTTGGGAGATAGAGCCCTCAAATCTCAAAAAATGTTTGCTAAGCATGTCAGTTGTACATTGGAAATAAAATAATATAAGCCTATTCACAGCTGTGTCAGCTGCTATTTCTTTTTCTAGATAAGAGCCACTGTGTGCTCCTTCTTTGTCTGTCTCTTGCTGGCTATCAGATGTGCTGGGATTCTCTCCTGCTCATCCAGCATTCTCTCCCCTGTGGAGTAAAGAAGCATGGAGTCTAAAGGCTTTAACAGCATTTTATGGCTTTCTTCAGGTCATGGATAATTTGCAAGCTGCTGTTTACTTTTATCTATAAAATGATAGCTTTTTTTTTTTTTACATTTAACAAAATATTTAAGAGTACAACAACATTTGTTGATTTCATATTTTTATTTTATAATTTTCATCAATATATATCATATTTGTTTGTATAGTCAATATTTATTTTTTAATGTCTCAAATGCCAGGTAAAGTGGTCATGTGAAAAAAGCAGTATTTTGCTGAAGGGATTCAGCCCTTAGTCCTGTTGATTTAATCTGGATGACTGAGATATTATTGAAACTGAGATTTTAAAACAGATGAGATTGAGAACTATGTGGTTAAAAGAACAAGATAATTATATTTTATTCAAGTTCTTAGCACTGTGTTTATTAATGTCACTATAACTTGAAAAATGTTACAGAATTTGCACACATTTATTATAGTTTTATTAGTTTTTAATATATGCTTTATTTTCCATATGAGAGTATCTCCTGTTTTCTCCAATTTTAATACTGCCACCCTTAATAATTCTTTTTTTTTATTATTTGCTCTAAAGAAAAAAGAAAACAATAGCAAAAAAGCCTGTCATAACACATACCTTCCTTCATATAATTTATTTTCCCATCCTACCTGTGTTGCCCTTCCCTGTGGTTGTGTCTGGCCCAGCAGAGCCCACTCTGATGGATGGGTGCACAGACACTCCAAAGCCTTGGATGGCCATCAACCCCATGGTGGTGGCTATCTGCAACATAATGTGAACTTAAGACACAAATGTTTCCAGTGCTTGTGTTGATGCTGTCTGACATATAACACCTACACCTTCTGTGAGAGCTCTCCTGTTCTGGAATCAACTGTTTTTGGGTTTATCATGGGTAGAAGACGACAGACTGCAGTGTCCTGTAAAGTGAGTTGCATTTGGGATGGGAAGGCCCTGCTTGCTGCTCCCTGTCTGTCACTGCCTGCATGGAATCTCTTCAGTATTTGCACCTTCACTTGCCATCTCACCTCTGTCCTGCATGTTTGGGTGGTGGCAGAGCTGGCTCTGGGATGGAGCTGGTGTCACTGCCAGCTCCAGGAGCAGCGTCAGGACTGCTGAGCCCACCCCAGGGCCTCGTACCCACACCATGGACCTTATTTATGAGTCTGAGCAAGCAACAAATCGTGCATGTCTGCAAGCATCCATGTTGGGCACTGTGGTTTACTCCTTTTTGATGTCTGTTTATTTCCTTGTTCTCTTTCTCCAGCCTTTGTTACTTCCCTCAGCCTCCCCCAAAAGTCTGCACACTCCATTCCATGATGTTCAAAGACTTTTTTGGTTCTGCTATAATGTCTGTCTTCACCATGTGTCTCAGAAGCAGCCCTCAGGTGATGAAATCTAGTGTTGTGGTGAAACATCATGATCCCTGAAAAGTGCTATGTGGGAACTCTGGGATCCCACAGCAGGTCTGTCAGCAGGCAGTGTTTTCACATCCCTGCTAAGCAATCACCTCTCTACACAGCAGAGTTCTTGTGGGTGGAAAGACAGATGAATGATGTGACCAGGTCCCTGGTTTGGACTTTTAGGGATGTAGACCTGAATTTGAAATTCAGGAGCTAAATTTAAAATTAAAATGAAATCTTAATCCATTCTGTAAGATTTTATGCATGAAAGTGTCTGAGTAATTAGAATTATCTTGGGGCCACAATATAGAAAACAACGTATGGCTGAAGGAGTAGAAAGACTTTAGGCTAATGCTGGACTTGTTAAAGTTAAAAAGCTGGAAAAAGTAGAAACTTAGCTGACTGCAAAATAAGAAATCATTATGGCCTCACATGGGAAAAGGTCCTAAAGACCTAAAGAAGGTTCATCAGCAGCAAATGAATATATGAATTTAACCTACATAGAGTAAGATAATCTTGTCTGAATGCTATCTGGTTGCCTTAAATAGATTAATATTACTTTTATTAATGGAAAATTTTCTCTCAGATATATTCATAGAGCATTGAACCTACCACATAACAAATGCCTTGAGATCTTTGAAGAAGATTCCCTGCATTTAGATAAGCTGGGTCAGATTTCTTTCCTAACAGCCTATCCAACTTGTAAGTTTTGATAAAGAAAAAAGGAGAAGCAAGCCAAATTACCGCATGGGTTTGTCCTGTCTCTGTAGCCTACAGCAGTGCCATTGCTATACTGCAAAGATTTGACTTACTGAAACCTTCCCCATGGCATACATGAATGGATGAAACTTTCTCCTGCCCACTTCAAAGTAATGAGGTGTAGGATTCCTGAACAACAGAAGAGATTTCAGTCAGTGCCATCTCCTGAATGGCTGGAGGTTAGCAGCTGCTCAAAACTTTAAAAAGACAAAACTACAGTATGAAGGAATGACTTTGAAGATTGAGAGCACATACTGTCTGCTCTTCAGCAAGCTGACAAGATCCACACAGGAAAACTATGAGAAAAGTAAAGAAGACATCTTTTTATGTAACTCAAACTTCTCATTTTCACAGCCATGGAGCAACCCAGAAGTGGCTGCATGAGGCTGTACTTGTTGGCTCATTACCATAGACTGTGGAGCTCCAAGTGCATCTACAGCCTCCAAAACAGAAACTTTGATCTTGGTGTTACTGCAGAAACCAGGGAGGTGAGAGATGCAAAGTGTCTTTCTGCCTCCTCTCTCCTTGTTTGCCCTGGTTCTGGCATGATGAGAATTGTGTTTGGACATTGGTGCAAACATGAATGGTGCAAGTTGGAGTGACTCTGACAGTTATGCTAATAGAATAATAAGGCATGGCAGTGTTTCTCTTTTGCATGGGGCCAGGGCACAAGCCATTCTAGTAGTCCCTTCTTCATAATGTTTTCTGGCCAGGGGGAAGCTCTTGGGTAAGGAACCAAACAGTCCAAAAGCCCTCTCTGTAAAAATGATGAAATGTAATTTGAATTCTAGAAACTTGGCCCAGAGTAACTTTTCATTAAACAGCCACAATGACTGTAATTATGGTTAGATAAAATTAATAAATAATATAAATGCTCTCTAGGATGTACAAAATTATTAATGGCTAAAGCATAAACTGGAACTAAAGTCAGATGCTTTATTTGAGGATATAGTAGAAGACTAATAAATCCTGCAGGCAGATTAGTTGTAAAAAGCCAATAAAAATTATTTAACTAACCAGCTAGCCCACTTGCTATTTGATTTGACAGATTCAATTTATTTTCTCCTTTTAAACTCATTTTTTCTCTCTTTATTGCAACAGTTTCATGGGTTTGGGAAACAACTGAGATGGAGTGTAAAGCCATGCTTGTATTTCTCACAGAGTCTATTAGAGGCTGGGGAGAGTAAGCCCAGACTATAAAGCTAGATATGATATATTGAGCAGCTGAACAGTTTATGTGTGATCTAGTGGCAGAGAAGTTGAAGTGACATAGGGCACAAGTCCAGATCCATGTTCTCAAAACATCATATCTCAATGTTCTTACATTTTGTCTTTCCATTCACGCAATGAGAATATGGAGAGGGAAAGATTAAATAAATGTTTGTGAGTATAACCTGAGAGTGCCAAACACTAAATTACTTTAACCCTCTAAGAAGCTATGGCATGGGTCACAGGAGAGACTGTTTAAAGATTCTTGACCAATTTCAACACTGTCATGGAATGATCACTCCCCACAGTTAAGGAAAAGGTATTTTCTGAAAAATGCCATTTAAATGCGAATGAGTTAATTCCACAGCCACCAAGGTCCCCACTGCTTCACAAATAACCAACATGTCTCCTTTTTGAGAAATTCCCCTCCTTCACAGCTGACATTTCACTTCTGCCTTCTCACCTTGTGAGGGAATGAATTTGCTGGCAAAACCCAAAGTCAATTTGCAGTGCTCTTAGTTTGTAGGATGGAAGGAGTTAAGGTTGCAGGTGAGTAGGAATAACTGCCTGTCCTAGAAAAGCCATGCATGTTTGTAAATCCAAGCAGCCTTGGAGTGCAGTGGTTTGGAGCTGAGAATCACTGCAACTGGCCCTGAGGTCAGCAGCTGCAGCATTAGGCTGGGGTTTGGCTGGCCTCCAACCTCAGAAACTGGTAGCCAACATCCACTGCTGGAAAAATGCCCAAGTCCTTCACAATTGCAAATCTTCCCATAAATCAAGCCATCAGCATCAGAATGCCAAATGGGAAATAAGTGTTTCTGACAGAGTGGGTGAGACAGAATACTAAAATCAGGATGATCCTTCTAAAATTAGTAACCGAGGATCTCTCTTTACTGCTTTCAAATGGATTTTAAAAGCTGCATGGTCATGCACTTTGATAAAAAAAATAAGGTGAGAAAAAATTACAGTTTACTCTGTCAAAATTTACTGTTCATTAAGATGTCTGGCAAATGTAATTTCTGTGAGGCATGAAAGAACTTGCATTGGATTTCTCTTTTCGCTGGCCAAGGAGCAGCCTGCATACCAAGGTGATCTTTGATGCACTTCAGAGGGGACGATGTATTGGATGGAAAGAATGTCCTGAAATACCACCACTGCATGGAAAAGGCTGAGATGAGTGATTGCGAAATGTGTCCCCAAAAAAGGCAAGAGAGGCTTCAGGGGGCTTTATAATTGCTTTGGTGTGGTCACTTTAATCTTTCTATGTGTGATTTATGTAAGGAAGAAAGTGACAAAGATAATATGGTATGGAAAAGTGGGAACAGGGCATAGTTACCTCAAATTCTTCCATCTGTAAAATCAAAGATTATGATTATTGCATTGCAAAAGGGGTGAAGTTGAGATTAATTAGTATATGGTGAGTTATTAATATGAAAGAAGAGTTTGAAATAATAGCCCTGGACTCCAACAAATAGCAGATATATTTCTAGAAGAGACTGTATGGCTGAAAAGGACAGTGTCATACCATGCTGCATATATACTACCATAGTAGAAGGAGGGAGTCATTCTTCTGATGCACAGAACAAATTATAGATATTATTTGCCCATTAAAAATAAACAAGACAGCCTCTGGGGATGATATCTTTATGGTTACCAATAACATTCAAGCAGGCTGGTGACTGAAAGGACAGACCTAATTCATTGCAGAGATATTCGTAGAGTCCATTGATGGGACACATGATGGGGAAAGGAACACACACAGGGACATTAAACAAATCTCTGTGGTTACAGAAGACAAAAAATTGTATCCACTTAGCACCAGGGTAGCTCTCTAATGGTATTTGCAGCTCAGGTAATATCAGCAAAACACTCCTCTGAACATAGGTCTACCTGCTGCACCTCAGCCAGTGGTGCCATTCCTGTTTCATATGAGTATCAGATGTCTCCTCCGTTTAATGTTAAAAGTGCAAATCGCTGAACCTCAGGTTTCAGACTGTGCTTTCTTAAATGTGACTGTGTTTTGACAGCTTAGGCAGTACTGTGCCAATGCTCATAGGGCTTCATGCTCATACTTAGACCTCTCTGCCACGATCCTGGTGTCCCGCTTATATCACCTCTTTCCATACAGTCCAGGACTTCTCCAGACAGCTATGTTACCTCCGGCTGGAGGCTGCTTACCATGCAATAACCCAATGATTTGTTGAACAATCAGTTAAATAGGCAGGACAGACACCCAGTTCTGTGCAGGATATATGACAGCTGAGAATTACACTACAGCAGTGAAATCCACTGCTGTTGGCTCCATGTGCACTCTAAATTATGGAGCATTCCTGTGTTAGCAGGAGATTAAGCTCTCTGCAACTATATTGTCTTGCGAGAGGGGAAAGTCCTATGGCATTTGACATTATACTGTACTCTGCCTTTAAGAATAAGAGTTAAAAATGTACGCCACATACAAATGCAAATATTTTAATGCCTTTCATGCCCACACCCTCACCCACCTAGTTCTGCACGCGGGTGTTAAAACAGAACTAGATCAGATAGAATATGATGGTCAATTCCTCACCCCCAAAAGTCCCTGGAATATTTAGCTCACTACATTTATGTGGAAGGAGAACCTGGCTGCTATCATACACAGCTTGGGGGTATAATAGACACAATATGGTTTTGTTTTTTTTAGAAATGTCTTTGCAAGTAAATTCATAGTCGGTCTATGCAATGTGTCAAGTACTACTGTGTGAAACCATGGATCAAATTTTTAGTAGCTGCCTGGTAATAGTGACCTTTTTGAACAGAAAAACACCCCTGGTGTGCAGCCACTTGTGGTCTATAATTTAATTGTGGTCTCCTTGCTCTAGCCTGAAGCACAGATACCATAGAATAAAGAACAGGAACTGTTTATTTTACTAGAGCCATTGACATAGTGAAGACCTTGGGACTGTTAATGATGTAAAATTAGATACTAGAGAAATTAGATGGAACCGATCAAATACAGTGTAGGTGAGATGAAGCTCAAGGATTTTGGATCCAAGCCACTGACCAGCTGGACTCTTCCCCACCAGGCGTCATCTCTGACGACTGCGACTGTAATACTGGCTATCCACGTAAATTGGACTAAAAAAGGGCCAAACTCTATGTCAAGTGAAGCTATGCAGCTGAGCAAGGATAAAGTCCAGCTTGTTGAAGAGAATGCATTAGAAAGAGATTCTGGAGCAGCAGATTTTGGAGAGCCTATGTGGGAAAGAAGCGTCTGGGGTGCCAACTGTTGCTAGGTCGTGGAGAAGGCAGAGAGACAGATCCCAGAAGGAAAATCCATGCCCAGAAGCCTCAGAATGTATTGCTGCACAGAGAAACAGTGAAATATTTAGTGAAGGAAGAAACTCAAACAAACTGAAACAGCTGTTCGCAGCAATCTGGTATTGACAGTGTTATACAACAGACTGTGGAGGAAAGGTAATCCAGTGTTTTGGAAGAGGTGGCCTTGGTCTGCTGTTGTTGCAGCAAACTTTGTGACAATTTTGGCTTTTTATACCATCAGAAGAGGTTCTGAACAAATTGGAGCTTATGAAAACAGCACTGCTAATTGCACAGCCTTTCTCTAATGACAGCTACTTTTGATCTACTAATTAACCCAACCTTACTCTAACATGACACTGCTATTATGAAATCATAGAGCTGTTAAGGGTGGAAAAGACCTCTATATTTATCCAGTCCAAATGTCAACCCAGCATCACTGCCACGTTCACCATTAAACCATGTCCTCAAGTGCCATATCCACACATTTTTTTAATGCTTCCAGACACAGTGGCTCCACCACTATCATCGGAAGTCTGTTCCAATGCTTTACAACCCTTTCCATCTACAGTTTTTTCCTCATATCCAGTCCAAACCTCCTCTGGTGAAATTTGAGACCACTTCCTCAGATTCTGTCACCTGGGAGACGGTACCACATGCTGTTGATTCTGTAAGAAAATCTTGTAATACCTTATATCAGAGAAATACAGGTGGGAAATATCCCTATGGTTACTGTTACTACATTTTTAATCCTAGCAGAGTTTTCACTCTGTCTTGTGTCAGATGCTTTGAGCTGTCACTGAGGACTGATGTTAGCCATGGGTCACTGTCATAGTTTTAACTTTAAACTGGGCGGAAACACTAATTAATGTAGTGGTTTCACGTTCACTAAATTTTGGGTTTGGTACTTACTCTTTCTGTAGGAGAGAGACTAGGAGAAAAGCAAAGCAGGCTCAACCTTAATATTAACAAATAGTTTTATTAACATACACTAAAGAATAGGAAAAAAAGAAGGTTGGGAAAAAACCTAAAACAGAATGAAACTTCAAAAACACTCTTCCCTCCCCTTACAAACTGTTCACTTTCTTACAAAACAACATAAAGAGACAAAACTTGTAATTTTCAGTGAGTTTTACTATCTGACAATAGTCTTTCATCAATTCATTAGGGAAAGAGTATCCTTTAGAGTCATGGATCTCACTGACAACTTAGAACAGTTCTCTTGTGGGTTTTAAACTGTCACAAAAACAACTGCCCAGAGAAACCTGCCCTTGTGACCCTCCCAGGAGCAGTTTCCCAAGCTGCTTAGAGGTCATGGGTCTTAGACTTTCGCATACTGGAGTGTCACCTTTTAAAGATGAATAACTCCAAAGCAAAGGATTCTTCACTTCAATGTACAGAGATATCGTCTCATTTCTTCACTGGTGCAGGGGGCTTCTCATCTTTGTCTCTGTTCAAGCATCTTATAGGATTAATATTACTCAGTCTATCACAAACACTTTTGCTCAAATCCACACACAAATTAAAACAATCATCTCCCCAAATGTATATCTTTCCCATGATTTAAAGGAATGATCTAAATATAGAGTTCATTTCCATGGCTCAAGTAAGAATAGAACAACCAACTCTTCAACCCTCTGTCCCAATAGTCTTTTCACTCTTGCTCTACTGACTCCATGCTCTTATTCTTTATGTTCACTCTGTCCTTTCTTACTCTCTCAAAGAAGGGCCGAGCTCTGGAAGCTTCATGTTGCTAAGAAAGAGTTAAATCGTCCCAGAGTCTTTGTCTCTCTCTCTGCAGCTTGTGGTGTTGGATGTTCAAGGCTGCGGTGATGAGGGAGGAAGAACTCACACAGAAACATCAGAGATTAGAGCACCCAGACAGTCTGGAATCACAAAAAAACCAGGCAGGATCATAAATGCCTTCTCAGCCCACCCCTCGGTGTAAATCGGGGTGGCTTCGGCCCAAATGGTGCCCATAGCTCTTATCAGGGCCAGCAGAGATCTCTCCCTGTTCTAAAGAAGTCTGAATAAAGTAGCTGTTACGAAACAGCAACCTCTCCTTCCCCCAACCCTTCACCCAGGAGCCGATGGAATCCGGCCAGGTCTCAGGCCAGCTCCCCACCAAAAGGGGGGAGCAGCAGGCCCAGCTCGATGTTACCTGTCTCTCTCTGGCCAAAGGAAGAAGAAAAAAGGACCCACCTACAGGAAATTCACAGGGTTTTATATGCTACTTCCCAAAGTCACAGCTAGTAATTTTCAGTGGTCAGAACAGATGCCAATATTCCAACTAACCCTCTGATAGGTCCCTGTGTCTTCCAAAGCAATTCTCAGGTCCTGACCTGAATTATTCCTGGAGAATTATTCTATATTCTTTTATAACTAAAAAACCAAAGTGTACTAACCTCTCAGTTTTTTCTCTGAGATTCAGGTGGTTTAAGAGTCTTTTTGCCTTCTGCAAAGCTCTGAGCCAGACACAAGAAAGAGACAGAGTCTTCAGGTTCTGATTTTTCAAGGTTACATGCTTTGTTTATTGTTTCTTATCTTACAGTTTTCTCAGTGCCCAACAAAGGTCTGTGCAGCTGCTCTGGCATCTGGCGACTCCCCAACTCCTCCCGGACTGGGCTGTTGCTATCTTTTATACTAATTGCTACATGTTCTTTATTTATCATTATTTGCCAATACCTATCACTTGTACTAAAAAGGTCATCCCTGCTTTGACCCAATCTCTTGAAACTACTTTGTGCCACCGTCACAGCAGAAAATGGAGTGAGGGAAGAAGAAAGAAGAAGCAGGAGACAACGCCCCAAATCCTCCATCTTGCCCCCATTCACTTCAATACTAAAAACCCAAACCTACTGTTTTTTCACCCTGTGATAAGCTAAACTACTATCTTTCACACTCTTGTGGCTTGCAATCCTTCCTGCAGTGCAGGAAGCCTTTCCCATGGACTGAGATCAAAGCCAGTGTCTCTCTGGGCTCTGGGCCAGGGTCCCAGACCCCTCTGTCCAGGTCTCTGACCCTCCAGGGCAGCCAAAGGAATGCCCTGGACTCCAACACTAACCCATGACAGTCACCCTGAGAGTTTTGTGAATAGGGACACTCTCTGTGAACACTGACATGTATTTTAGCAGAAAACACTGCTCTGGCAGAGCTGTACCACGTCTGTCACCCAGACAGGCACTGGAGGGGTCCTCCGGCTGTGCATGGTATTGCATCCTGGCTGCTACGTTCTACAATATCTCATGAAGAATGAAAACGTTCCCAGTGGAAATTTTCCCAGCCAAGCTCTGAACAGTCTCCCAGGTTATGTGCTCTCTAATTGTTGGCTTGAGTGGCCAGTGTCAGTCCAAGCATGGACAAAGACATTCACACCGGCCCCCCAGGATAGTGGTCAGCATCGTGCTTGTATGACTTGGGAAATCACTCCCGGTAAGGTCAGAGGATGCTCCATAGCTTTTGTCCTTGTATTTTGCCTCCATCGTTGAGGACAGAGAAAACAACTAGAGAGAGTGAGATGGCAGAAAGGAAAATTAGGCACAAGAAATTTTATTTTGATTCTGTTGACCAACTTCGTTGCACTTTGCAAGAGGGAAAACTCATTTTGCTACACACTTTGGATTTGGGATTGGAGAATATTTTCAATGTCTCTTTTCAATAAGAGGAAAAGAGGAAGGTAATTTTTCTACATGTTTTCAATCTGCTAATTTCCTGTGCTGAAAAATCATGAAATGAGAGAGGTGATCTGAAGATTTATAGGCTTAAGTCAGGCAAAATCACACTGGGGTTTTGGTGAGGACTTCTGAATGAGGTGATTGAAACAGTTTCTTAAGAATTATCTGGTTGTTAAATGCAGAATCATTTGTAAAAAAAAAAAAAAAAACAAAAAAACCAAAAAACCCCTCACTGAATATCGGTCTGTCAAAAGAATAAAACATCCTGCATCATTCATTGAAGATTTATTTATATGCACTTGCTTTTCTGACAATGAGGGAACCAGATGGAGACATGAAATAGCTCCAATAGAGCTACTTTCAAATTTACAGATGAACTCTGGACCAGCTCCTTTGATAATACTTTCCTTGGACATAATACTTCCTTTGATCATACCTCTGACTAGATGCTCCTTTGAACAAATTAATATTTATCCCATATCTAGCACTTATTCCCTGGTAAAAAACCAAACCAAACCAACAAAAAAACCCCAACGAGTCAGCAAATGGTAATACAGTTACTCTTTTCACTCAGCTCTTCAAAGGGTCAAGTTTGAAGAATTTGTTTCACTAATGTTGTATTTAAACCTATGAAAAACTCTCAAGAATAGCAATTTAGAATACAGTCACTTGAACAATGAGATTTAAAAGGTCAGTATTCCTAAGAGCTGAAATCAGCAAATACAACAGAAACCTTAATGCTTCATCATCAAACACATTAAAAAATTCTGATAATATTAATGGAGGCTTCATTGCTTACCATGTTTCATTAGTCAAAACACTAATTTTTCTTGTGTCCTGAAGAATAATTACTTTAGCATTGTTTCAATTTCTCATTTTAACAGTACAAAGCCAAATAACCTAGCTAGCTGCTGCTGCTGCTGCTCCTGAACTATCCCAGAGCCAGTGGGCTATAACAGCCCAGGTGCAGCTCATTGAAGGGAATTGCTAATTGAGCTGCCAGGTAACTGTTAATTGAACTTTGCTTTTGCTGCCTCAGCTTTTTGCTTGTAGGAGTGTGAATGTAAAAGTTTCTTTTTCAACCTAGATTGCTCAGGTAATGAATATCATGTGAATGAATAGAAGTGATATTAAAATACCTCATTATTTCATTTGCATGCATTGTGAGTATCTCCTTCCCTAGAGATATTCTAAAGCCATTTGGACAGAATCATGAGTAGCATGCTATAGGAGAGCCTGCTTGAGCAAGGAGGTTGGACTAGATGACCTCCAGTGATCCCTTCTAACCTTAACCATTCTGTGATTCTTGGAAAGGGGATTTCTTTCCGCTTCCAGTCTTTCAAAATTTTTTAAATATATTTTTGTCTTAAAGATGGACTTTTCATGCTTTTTAAGCAATCATCATTTTTAGAGAATGTGTATAAAAATTTTGCACCATATTTGGTAACTTTTCATATCCCAGTGCCTTTGTCCAGATACCTATTTTAAGCCAGGACAATAGGGAGCAGGTTTTAGGATGAATCTGGAGCACGATGAATACCTGTCTTAAGCATCACAGTGCATCACCTTACTTACTTTGCTACTGGTCCTTGTAGCAAAAGATGAGCAGTTACCTAAAACTGCAGTTCAGGGAACAAACTCCCAAATTTAGCTGATTTCCAGCTTTTGGAAAATGAACATGAGAACCATATTGTTTTGAAGAGTCTGTCCACATGAAAGGTAATTTAACTGGCTTTTGGAGAAGTTAACAGTAGGGTGAGTAAACATGAGAACATTTTGTATGTGAGATCTCAGTGTATAATTCATGATGGGTTTTGATGCTGAATAGTTCTCAAGTGCAGTGGGAAAACATGTACCTATGATTGAAATGTCATGCTGAGAAATAAGGAGCTATTCTGGTCAGCAGTATGATTTGAAAACACTTCCTCCACTCCAGGTTGGAGGTTTTTGTGAGAGAAGAAATGAATCCTAATCAATGGTTTGCTGAAATAAATGGTGCCATTCTCTAAAACAAAGAGTCTTGTTATGGAAAAATAGAGTTAAACCATGAAAATTATTTCACCAGTCTTAAGAATTCTTTGATTTCATCATTTTTAAATTTTCTTTTTAATTTTTTCTCCCTCAGAAACCTTCAGGTTGCAAGGGACTGATTACTCTGGGAACGGAATATTTTCCTTGTGTCTGGGATCACATTGTGGTCATTATGATCATTAGTTTGTAATAACTAGTTGGCCAGTGGATGCAACTAGCCTCCTTTCTGTGTCCTCTCTCTCCACATTCCTGAAACAGGTCCTTTTCTCCACTGTTTTGTTCCTGGGGAATTGTTTTGTGCTGAGCTTCATTCTGGCAAGTGATAAAACCTCCTCCTCATCCTGAACCCAAACTACTGCCCAGGGTGGCCAAGGGATCCTCACCCTGAAAGCCAGACCCTCTTGCAAAACCCATATAAATCTTTGCAAAAGCAAGTGGCACGGAACTATCTTAAAATCACTCCCTTGTGACTTGTTTGAAAAATGCTTTTCCATGTATCTTAAAAAGCTTTCTGTGTGTTCTGCCACATAAAATGCAGACACCCCATTAAAAAAGCTGTACTGCAAATGAGAATATTTTTCACATTGCATTTTGTATCTTTAAGTCATCTGAGAAATTTCTATGTTTTCTAAAACAAACAGCATTGTCACTACAAAAGAACAGGATCTAGATATTTTTTTTCCTTCAGAATTACCATGGCCACTTGTGGTGTGTGGGGTTTTTGTTGTTGTTGTTGTTTTTTTATTAACCGCAAGTATGGGTTTTTATTAACCTCAAACGGGGAAATTGGTCTGAAGTTATATTTTCTTCCTTTGTGAAAGCAGCAGTAACAAGGGGAAAAGCAGAGCTCATTCTCCCAACTGAAAGCCTGGCTGTTTCACTTCCAGTAATATTTCTTTTGCAGAAAAGCTTATGCATAAAAATATCTTTTCCCAAGGTTAGCATTCCGACAGTAATTTGGGCAGATAGGTGCTGTTTGCAATTAGTGCCTCATTCCGTATTGACTGCTGTGCCGGTGGAATCTTGTGACACCAGCTACATTAGTTATGAATCTCTTTCCATGTGTAGGCAATCGAGGGGATGTATAATATTGAGAGAAAAGCACCTCCTGAGGACTTGGAATGTTACTGTTGAACTACAGGTGTAAAGTGATGAAATAGCTAAAATCCTCATAGGACATCACCCTGATGCATTAGGCAAACAGGAAAGTAGGCTGCTTGTGATGCAGGCAGACAAGACAGAAAGGGGGGGAGGAAGAAAAAGCATTCATTTGGAAATTTCCAGCTTCAACCTTCTCTTAGCTGTGTTTATGTTTTAAATATACCCCCAGTCATGCTACCTAGGAAAATATTAATGGCTGAGTGTGCTGCAGTAATAGTTGATGCTTTCAGGATCTTAAGAGGAATAGTTGATGCTGAAAGGAATATTTGAATATTGTAATTAAAAGCAGTTTCTTTTCTCTTTTACCATTCATGAGTATTCCTCTAAGCCTCTGAGCCTTTCCTCTAAGGAACAAGTTCAGTAAAAGGTGTGGATAACTTGTGCGCCGCATTTTAGAAGCCTCCAACAGAAAGGACTTGAGGTTTCTTTCATCATTTTCTCATCAGACAAATACAATGAATTCAATCTTCTGTTTTGCATTAAACAAAGGTGGAACAATGCGCCTTCTTTCACTTATATTCACTGGCTCTCAAAGGACAGTGTCAGAATGGAGAGGGCACTGCCAGAAACCCTGTGATTTCAGCCTGGCTGTCCCTCTTACTCAGATATGACCCCCTGAGTGCTCTTGTGAGGTGCAGCCTCTGTTCCCATTTCTCTGCTCTTCCTGCCTCCAGCACTGTCTGGGCTTCCCACTACTGGCAACTGAAGTACGCCCAAGGGTGGGACAAACCAGGTCTAAAAGTGCTACTGATAGCACGACTTCAGGGAAGTGAAGGAAATACTGTGATCACTGCACGTGTTCATAACCCTTTTGGCACAAAGGTGTTTTATCATTCCATATCAGTGGAAATATAAGGAGAGAATTGCCTGAGCCACCACAAAGTTATCAGCAGGGAGCCAGCATTTCCCCATGACAACTGCTTTTCTCCTGTGTTTCTATTAGGCAGGGATTTCTGGTGATACTCAGCCTGAGAACTGATCTGCTTAAATAAAATGGAAACCATGAGGTGAGAAGGGGAGAAGGGAGGCAAGGAACCTTTCCACGTTTTCTTGCAATGGTGGGAGGAGAGACCTGAGCTTGTGGTGACTAAGTGACTGCTTCAGGAGAAAAACTTTTGCGTGCTAGAGATAAGCTCTGTTTTGCGTCTAGTCTCTTTTATGTGCTTGCATATATTTACAAGGATTTTTTTTATGCCTGCACACAGCTGCCTTCATAGAGTTGTGTTAACGCACATGCCACTGAACCCAGGAGCTGTGCTTTACGTCTCTCTCTCTGTGGTTCAGCATAAAGCTCTCATACTGTGTCATGTTCTCTTTTTGCTGTAAGCACATCCACCTCTTCCCTTTCCAGAAGATCTGCCTAATTTTAGTGAGAAAATTGCCCCTGTCAGTGGCAGACTTGCTTCACAGCATTCCTGGATTACACAGTCTGTAACAACTTAATTATCTCAGCCAGGTAGAAGATCACCTTTGCTGAGATGCCTTGGGTAAGTTAGGCAAGTACAGCAGGAAAGGTGCTTGCTCTGAAATTAGAAATAATTTTAGGCTTTATGAGAGAGCATAGTGGACACTGCATTGGGGAGAATTTTATGTGAATATATCTGATCAGAGGATGGTAGTATATCAGCATATGGTCCCACTGAGAATGGGGCCTCTCTGTTTTTCAGTAAATAAATAATGAGAAATACATCCTCTCCAAAGAGCTCCAGAGAGGATGCCTGAATAATGCTGATCAGCTTTAATGGCAATAAAGAATAGCAGGGTTTAATGTAAGGCCAGTGGGAGCTCCAGGGAGGGCCCACTGCTTTTCTGACTCTCTGACCATCACTGTTTGAGCATCTTCTGTGCCAGTAAGTAGGACACAGAGGATGGCAGGCTTTCAGTGCAACAACCAGCATTGCTCTCCAAGTTGCAGGTGGGTTTTACTTGGATCAGCTTCTGGGCAATGCTGACTGTGAAGGCTAACACGAGAAACAGAAGAACTGCAAACTAGCTTTGTACATACATTTCATACAAACTTATGTATGACCATAGACATGTGTATGTATGCCTTGTGTCCAAAAAGTAGGTGAAAAAACCTGTTTGGAGAATGTTGGTGTGCTGTTATGAAACATCTTTATTCTACTTCTGTAACATCAAGGAAAGAGCCAGCAGATCTGTTCTCTGCAAAGAGCCTCCAGGCTAACACTGGATAGCCATTTGGACCACTTTGCAAGTGACTCCTCAAGTGATCACTCATAATCACTTGAATTTTTTCTTTTTGAGAAAAAGTTCAAAAAAGTTATGAGTGTTGAAAACATTGGAGGGTTGGCAACTTAATTAGGATCTACTTTAGAACAATTATTTTTTACTACTACAATTTTTACAACAGTAGAAAATTTGTTCCTTGTTCGTTTCTTGAAAAATGAGGATTTATAAACTATTTTTCAAATACGAAAAGAATAGTACATTTTTACTACCGTCTGTTGAACACATGTTTTGGTAACCAGACATTTCTTTTTCCATCCACAAATACCTGAGGGTTTTTACCAAATTCAATTAATTATTTACATTTTAAAAGGTAGAAGGAAAGATGAATCTGCTGGGATCAACACTATCTTTCAAAAGCAGAAGTTAAAACCACAAAAGTTGCCAACCTATGAAACCCCAGTTTCATAGGTACTATATTTGGTAGAAAATAACTGAGGAATGAGGATATTTACTGCAGAAATGCAAGAACTGGGTGAAGTGTGAAAACACTGAGTCCATCACACGAAATCACCAGGAAAACTAAACTTACGCTTGGGTGACAGAAGCTTTCCAGGGTTTTGCACCTGCAGATTGTACAGATATATCCACACATCTCACTAAAGGACTGAACAAGTTTCAAGGTGGGAAATCTAGATGGTGCATTTCCTTTTCATAAAAAGTATATTGTGTTCAAAAGACATTTTAGGTACTGTGCAGAAATATGTAGAAACCATATTGCACAAGAAAACTGGTGGGGTCCAGAAGGTCATCCAAGAATGGAGGAGCAGAAAGGGCTCTAATAAAGAGAGAAATTAAATGAAAGTACAGTGTGTACTCCTTTGAACAAGGAGGAATGAACAAAGAGAAGTTTCATGGAAGGGCAGAGAAACAAAGGACACATAAGATCCCTTTAACATGGAATTGTATCAGAAAAAGTGTATCCAGCAGGAGTCAGGGAGTGATCCTTCCCTTTCACTCAGCATTGGTGAGGCCACACCATGAGTGCTGTGTCCAGTTCTGGGCCCCTCACTACAAGACTTTGAGGCGCTGGAGTGAGTCCAGAGAAGGACAACAAAGCTGGTGAAGGGTCTGGAGCATAAGTCTCATGAGGAATGGCTGATGGGAGCTGGGGTTGTTTAGCCTGAAGGAAAGGAGACCCAGGAGAGACCTTACTGCTTTCTACAACTCCCTGAAAGGAGGTTGTATCCAGGTGGGGGTCGGTCGTTTTTACCAAGTAGCATAATGGCACTGCATTTAATGGTGCTGACAACCCACGTGCCAAGTAACATTATAGCTACCTGATCTGCAAGGGAACAGGATTAACCCTCCTGAAAGTGGCCCAAGAGCCAGAGAAAGAGTCTGTAGAGCAGGAAAGACTAACACTAATAAAAAGGAATATTAACAATGAGAGAAATGTAGGTGACTTTTTTCCTACTCCAGAAACCACACAGTGCTCAGGTGAAAATAGTCCTTTGCAGTTAAATAGCTTTTAACTTTTGTTTTACATGTCCTTTGTGTCTATTTTTGCTACAGAGAACACTGCTCAAACAATCCAGCAAATGAAGGGCGTGCCTTTGGATCCTCTGGGAATGACTGAGGTTCTTGAACATGCGTGTCTAGCATTACTTGAGATGCCCTTGCTTTTCTGTCTGACTTCCAGTGGCTGATCCAGGAGGGCAATTGCTTTCCCAGAGGTCCAGTGGCAGACCTGACATCCCTATAAGGAGGGCTCAGGTACCCTAAAGCACGTGAAATGTCATTAGAGGGGCATGTTTAGGCATACTAGTCACTCCTTACTGGCATTCCTGTTTCAGAGTCATTACTGAAACACTTCACTCTGTGTTAGCAGGAATAATGACATCTTCTTTCTGTTGCACAGAATGGACAACCATCAGCGCCAGGCAGCAACCACTGTCTGCTCATGCCTGCTGCTGGTCTCTGGTGGCAATGCCAGACTGCCAGTGGCTGTCAGTGAAGGGTACCTGCCCTCCAGGGCTCCATGATGAGGGGATGTTTTCGTTATGCTGGATGTTTAATTTTCCATGCAATATTTTACCCAAGTTTTATTAAATTATTTGTCCTATATGGATTTGTGTTATAGTCTGAACTTCGCAGCCTCCCCCAAAAATGCTGAAGCCAGTGAAACCCTCCTCAGTTTCATAATCCCCCAGAGAGGACATACAGGGCACTGCAGAAAGGTGGTCATGAGGAATACCTCTGAGCTTTTTCTCCTTTCCACAAGAAAGCCCAACAGACGTCAATTGATTTGGACTGGCATTTTAAATCATGTTGCTTTCACCATTTTTTAAAGTGTTGGCAGAGAAGAAGCCACGTAAGCAGGTGTGAGGACCCCCAGCTCCCAGCACAGACGGCGCTGGAAGGCAGAGGTGGGTGGAAGGCATCAGTGCTGTGCTGGCTGCAGCACCTCCAAGGAGCAACCAGGGGCATTAAGGGGCATGTTTCCTTTTTAGAAAAATTATTAATGACCATGAGATGAAAAAGTGATTCAACACCAATAACTTGCTGAGCAGCAGCTGTTGTTTGGAGATGGATTCAGCTAAAAAGAGCTACACAAACTGTACAATGGATTTACCTTGCTTGATCTAATGCCTGAGCCAAAATACAGTGCTTTGGTCTTTCTTTGGCTATTGCTGTTTCCAGCTGTTATTCTACATTTTTTCCATTAATGACATGTTCCTTTCACTTGAGAACTATTGTTTTCACTTGAACATAACTAAACCAATCCAGAAAATGGAACTGAAACCCCAAAGCAACAGCACACATAACTTCAGAGGTGAAATTAATTAACCCAGCTTGAAATACTACTCAAAAAACTCTTTTTATACAAGGGTGATCAGAAAATGTAAATTGCATTGGTTGTCCTGCATACCTGAAATTTCTGCCTATTTTCCTTCCTCAGTGTCTGACTAAGAAATACACTTTGGCTTACAGGGCACAGGAAGCCTCACTGTATCAGAGAAATACCTGTAAAAAGGCAAAAAATAGGGAGGCAGGATCAGGACTGCTGCAAGTCCACAGTATGCCAGAGGAACCTGTCTTGGAAAAATGGAAAGGAGCCTGCACTGTGATTTCTGGACAGTGGTTTGAAGATATTTCCTGGACTTGGTCTCTAAATTCAAACAATAGGAGATACTAGTCTGAAAAACTTTTTCTGGAGCTGATGGCTGGTGGCTAAAGAGTAGCTGTGGTCACCACTCGCCTGCAGATTGAGAACTGGTACAGAGACAATTTCTAAGCTTTGTGAGTATGAGCTGAGTGGTTTTCATTTTCTGATTTGCTGACACTTCTAGAAAAAATCTTTAAATTCACACTGCTTATTTTTTCTTCTTATGGTTACAGCCTGACATTTTCAATTCTCCTATTTAAGAGTTACATTATTGAAGTATCTTACATAACTCCTGTTGTCACTCTAGAGGAAAGATTTTTATTAGGGATATTGGTCTTGATTTGTTCCTTCTGTTTGGTTATGGAACTCAAAATAGCCTTAATGCATGAAAACTCACAAATGGAACAAAGGGAAGGAGGGGATAGCTGTATCCTAGGCCAAACTTTCCTCCTTCCAGTGGTAGCTGAGAGTCCCTGTGGAATTTGATGACTCTATATAAGTTTATTAATTTTGCACACAAAAACCTGTTTGTTGCTTCCTTGATAAAAAAAGTTTTCAAAGTTTTTATTTATAAAAGTTATTGTCTTAGAAGTTCTATATGCTAGCAAGGGTCTGTGTTTTCTCTAGAATAGCTTTTAATCAGCCACCTGGCATAATTCATTAAATTATTTTCTTTTTAAGATAAAAGAACAACTGTCAGGGAAAAAAAAAAGAGTTTTAAACACAGGAAAAAAAGAAAATCCTTTCTCTAACCTCCTCCACACAATATTAATATTTTACATTATGGAATAATCATGGGAGAGAGCTGGAAGATCTCCTTGAATAGTCCTCCCACCATATGGGAGTGGTAAAAGCAAATCTACAGAGGAGATTTTTGTGTTTTTTCTTCTTGATTTCACAGATACTTTTAAAGCACTCACAGCTGCTGTGTAATAAACTTTATCTTTTTTTGTGTGCTAAAAGAATCACCCTGTCCTTGACACCTGACTTCTTGCAGCCGTGTTCCCAGTTAAAGCTCCATGCTTGGGAGCACGTAGTTGTTCCAGTTTCTGCCGATGAGCTCGATCCTCCTCGCTGCCATTTCTTGTGTTCTCATTACAGGTGTAATTGTACTCTGAACCTTTTTCTTTCCTACCTCCTCCACTGCAGATGTCAGCCACCTTCACCATATGCAAGGTCTTGCTTATTGACAAATCACGGTCAAATACACTGGAAAAACCTTTTATGATGAATTTCAAGATCTCGCCACATTCCCATATAAGTACCAGTGATTCAGACCCTGTTTTGCTCTTTGGTCTAAAAGTTTAAAAGCAGAAATAAAAGTAGGCTTCGTTTCTACTGTTGCTTCTGCTCCCCCCTGCCCTTTTGGATCCCTGAATCACCCTTGTAAAACTTGAAAGTAGGTCTGCAGTCCCATGTGGCAGCGAAAGCTGACACTGTTGCTGCTGCTTGCAGTAACCAGACAAAAAAAACAAGTGGGTCGTCAGTTCTCTGTGGACTTTTAGCTCACCTGTCTGAGGGCATCACAAAATGGGTTCATGGCCAGGAGAGGCACTGCCCTCACTCGGGCCTTCCTGTTTCTCTGTTGCAACAGGGAACTTTCTATACCAACCCCCGTTTCTCTAAGAGGCATAGAAAGCTCCTGATGGAACTGGATTTGATGCAAAGGTTTCTAGTAATTTCTATTTCTGCGTGCTGGGACTATCAAAGTGAATGATGGCAGGAATGGACAGCCCAGGAAATAAGGCACAATAGCTACTGAGGACTTACTTACCACAGGGACTTTGCTGCAGCAGAGATTAAAACACAGTGCTAAGGGAAAGCTGTGTGCAAACTGTACCTGCTCAGCTGCTGGGGAGAGAAAAATTCTTTGATTCCCAAGCTGATGATGGGGTGGCTAGGGAGAATAAACCGTTTGAGCAGCTGTGCCATGTCAAACAGCTCCTTTTCTGCTGTGGGCTGCTCTGGCTGTATCACATCAATGGAAGAAGCAGGGCTTTAGTGCCTGGGGCCTGGCTGCTGCTCTGCAGCAGGAGAAAGTGACTGTGCCAGTCTCCATGGCTCTTCCTGCTCCTCCTGTGATGGAATGGTTGCTGTCAGCACAGCACAGATAAACAATTGCTGCACCTGTGGCTGATGCACCATCATCAGTGATGAGGCGGTGTCTGTAGAAGAGTACAAGGACCTGTCCTGCTGACGACTCTGCATCACCTTTCTGCTCCTGCCCACTACATGCAAACCACTTGTAAAGCATCCTGGGTGTCCACATGGTTTCTTCAGCCACAGACAATCAGCCTGTGAAGGTTTTCCAGAGCTAACAGCAGACATGCCAACTAATTCATATCACTCATAACTACTGTGCTTAAACTGCTACATGTTAAGAGTAGGCTAATTTTGGTTATATTATGAAAAGATGCATATAAATGATGATATTTGTAGTTGACTTGATTTAAAAGGACTTAACTCAGAAATTGGTTCATTCGACTATGCAACAAAATGTATATTAAAATAATTTAAGGGTGAGCTGCCCAGCCTTAGCATCACACAGTGCTGCAGAGCACTGTCACAAGGGAGGATGGGCACACCCTCAGAAGACAAAGCTGGGGGGGTTGTTTCCCTGTACACAAGGAAGAGGCAACTTGCCCAGAGCACCTTCTCTGTATCTGCTATTCATCTCAACAGAAGAAAAAAAATGTTGTTGCTCTAAAAGCCTTTCTGAGAAGTGTTTGCCTGGGGTGAGCCATAAACACCAGTTAGTGAGCCTCCCACCACAGCTAAGGTACTGAAAGAACTGAGGAATGCTGTTAATTTTTTTTCAAATGTCTCCTTTTCAATTTTCTTTTAAACTTTTTTTGTAGCCTTGCATCACTACTGTGCTCTCCTGTGTCCTCATATGAATATATTGTCTTATCTTTGTATCCTGCCTAGGAATAAAGCTACCCCCAGGTGAGTTAATGTGCACTGATGTGGCACTGTGCTACTGCCAGCCTGGCCACCCTTAAAGGCCAGGCAGTCTTGTAGGGCTCAGCATGGCACTCCTCAAAGTACTGCTCCAGGGCATGCAGGGGGTACCAGAGTGTATTTCCACTAAGGCACACTGCCCAATTTACTAATTGCTAAAATAGAAAGACTGAGTGGAAGAAGCCTCTTCCAGGGGTTGATGCTAGTGAAGAAAACACCTTGCTGGTGTTTCTCATCTTCCTGTGAGAATCCTTCAGGCTCACAGGAAGCTGTCTTCTGTCATGGAGCCCCTAATCACCCAGCCTGGCCATTTGGTCCTTGTCCTGGCTGTTACTGAAGCTGCTGAAGACTCAGGTGGGAGACAGAAGCATCAAACAAGAGAAGGAGGCAGGGAGAGATCAGACTCTGCTGCATGAGAGGACCTGTAATTGATATGTCCCTGCTGTACCTATTTCTGGTCGTTAGAGAGTGATAGGACATTCAAGAAACTCCTGCTTATTCAGGTTCCACTCTGGAAACTAGAGCAAATATTTGAGTTTGAGCATGACTTCTCTGGCCACATTTGCTAAAGACCCATTTCATGTGAGATGATGGCATAGAAGAGATCCAGAAGAGAGGCCACGACTTTAATGAAACACTTTTAACCACTCAGCTACAAGTCACATTGGTTTGGGACCACCTGGAGTTCCTCTTGGCTGAAATTCAATACAGAAATCACCTAAGTGATGCATCTTGCATCTGAGTCTGCTGGGCTGTGAGCAAACAGCAGGGGACAGAGGGCTTGAAGAGCCCAGAGACAGATAAGCAGAAGGGTTTGTTTGGGTTAGGCTGCCCGTGGCTGTCTGAGGGTCTGGTTATATGGGAACACAACCAATCCTTTCTACCCTGGAGAGTGAGTAGAAGCACATTCACACATAGGTCTCCTCAAGCCCCAAATGACAGCTAGTTACTGGCTTTGCAAGAGCTCTTCAGGAAGGATACAGGTTCCTGAGCAGCTTTATGTCCTGTCCTGTCCTGTCCTGTCCTGTCCTGTCCTGTCCTGTCCTGTCCTCTCCTCTCCTCTCCTCTCCTCTCCTCTCCTCTCCTCTCCTCCCTTCCCTGTTAAAAGTTTCTCAGCCAGATTTCAGCTCTGCTGGCTGACATCTGATTTTTGTTTTTTCCCCATTTGCAAAATCATGCCAGTAGTTGATTAGTCCTTCTCTCCTCTAGGGGTTGTAGGCAGAAGATCCTCAAAATATCTGATGCAGTGCTAGAAATGGGAGAGCATCTTTGCAGACTTGATACCCATGGAAGTGGGCAGGGAGATGCCAGTGGGAACTTGGTGGTCTGAGGCATGGAGGAGCTTGTGAGGCTGGCTGAGGGCTGGGGCAGAGCCAGCTCCAGCCAGTTGTGTCCGTACAGTCTGTAAGGGAGGGCTGAAACCCAAGCCAGAGTGGAGACTGTGAGAGCAAGCAGTGACTCCAGGCTTGCATACAGACTCAGGGCTGAGCCTAAGTGAGTGGATGTAAAATGTGCACCAAGCAGAAGCTTCCGTGACAGCAAAGGTGTAATTTGTGTCACACAGGATGGATGTTGTGCTTTTCTCATTGCTGTGTGCCAGTGTTGTGTCAGGAGAGAAAAAGCAGTGTTTAAGTACCTCAGCAGCTGAGTCTTTTTGTTGATTCAAGCCTTTATATCACATATAAAAGAGTAAAAAAGCGCTATCAGAGAGACAGATGGTGACAAGTCAGCTTTAGATGGACATGAATTATTTAATAAAAAAGATTTGGAAGTGCTGCCATGATTTTTGCATCTTACCTGTCTCTTTGCTATTGGTACTAAGGCACTTGCTCAGAAATTGCTCAAAGGACACATTCCATTTGTGATGGAGTAGAGTGATTTCTTCTCAGCAGAAAAAGAAAGTCTTTCAAGGTGAGGAACTCTTAAGTTATCACTCAGTACCACTTGATAATCTGCAGTGACTATAAGTAAGGAAAAATGCGTTCATAGAAGAGGAAAAGAAAGTAGGTTATAGATTTTCTTTGATATGACTCAATGGTGAAAGGTGTGGGAGGACAGCAGAAAGGGAGGAAGAAATTAGGACTTCAGGGCTAGACCCATATGGAAATGTCAGCCCTCCTGGAGACTGCAATTAGATTCAATGGGGTAAATATATGGTCTAAATATTTAGACAAAGTTTAAAGAGATTTATGGAGATGTATTTATAGAATGAATGATTGCAATCAGTTGTGCTGTTTCACCAACTTCAATTACACTGCAAAGCTTTTTGGTTTTTTATGAATAACAAAGAAAAACAGAATTTGGCTTTCAATTCCTTCATGTAAAAATAGCTCTTGCATTAGATTATTCAGTGGAGAAGTTAAACATTAAAGTTTTTTTTACAGTATACACCACCTATGAGCATAAACACATTTATTGTATATACAACCTGGCTTGTTAACAGACATTGCAACAGTCTACACCCTGTTGACACAATTTTTCAGTCAGTGGGGTTTCTTGTGATAATGGACAAAAATGCAAAGTGAAACAAAAAAACCAAAGCAGAGCCCAAAAGTCACAGGAAAAACAAGGAGAAACTACCATTTTTCTATGGACCTCAGGGGCTGACCATAGTGTGCCTTTACTAGCATAAAAGATACAAAGGTCTTCACTATCTGCCAGGAGTTTTTTGATATCCTGCAAGAGCTACTTGATTGTGCTTGTTTGTAGAGTATAACCAGCAAGGTCTGTTCTACAAGGATAAGAGACATTGAAGGATACATCTTGTTTCTCTCATAGTGGTGTGTTTTTTTTGTTTTTTGGTTTGTTTGTTTGTTTGTTTGTTTTTGTTTTTGTTTTTAAACAAGACAGAACAAACAAACAAAAATAACCCAAACAAAATAGAGAGATATTATCCTTCCACCTGAGGAACAATGCCATTCTGAAATGATAAAAAAAACTGGCACAGACCAACCTCTGACTTTAATTGTAACTTTAATTCTGTATGATTTTAGCCTGGCAGTTCAATCTGTAGGATAATAACAGAAATTAGTGTACTAGTACTAGTTGTGGAGTCCCTAATAAATCTGATAAAACCTTTTTCTTATGGAAAATTCCAGCTATTCCACATAGTCTTTCATAACTCCTCCCTTTCTGATATAAAGCAGCTCTGTGCATGATTGGAGCTGAGGTGCTGCAAAAATAGAAGATAAATAAGTTTTTTTTTCTTCAAAAGACATTTTAAAGAAGATGTTTACCTAATGCTTGTGTATGATAACCCCCATTTTGTTTAAGACCTTGCCAAAGATTATTCTCTATCTGATTTTTATCTAGAAAAAGACGTCAGAAAAGTTATCTTTCAACAGTTCCCAGTGTTAAAATCTACCTATCAACCTGAGAAGATTCTAATACTGGAAAATATTTTTTTATCTTCTAAACTCTTCTCTCTGCTCACAGTCTCTCTGTCTGCTTCCTTTTTGTTTGGAGGGTGAAGTAGATTTGAGAAACTTGTGTTGAACTGGCAAAGTTTTGTAATGTTAATTAACTTGTCATCATAAGCATTTTTAACTGAAAGTTTGAAAATGTGACTTTATTTTTAAGTTTAAAGCCTATAAATATCAAATTCTTAATTTAAAAAGACAAGATGTTAACATTTTCTGTCTCATTATATCAGTGTCAGTATCTCAGCAAAGTAAATTTTTAAATATATTTGAAAATTTTCTTCTCAGTTTTCTTTTCTGTGCTCTTGTATTATATGTATCCAATCCTGAATAATTACATAGGACCTGAAAGTAGAAGATGTGCTTATGCATATTTGCACAACACTGTTTTATTTCAAAAGATATTTTTAGAGACAGGGAACCAATTTTTAAAATATGCTTTACAGTATATTATCTACATTTCCATCATGAAATGTTCATATTTTCAGTTGATTTTCTATCAGTGGGAAAGGATTTGATTGTGGTGGTGATGCTGGGTGTCCTGGAACCCCAAATTCATCCAGCCTACATCACATAAGCTTAACTTACAACCAAGAAAGAAACTTGATGATAGAGTCAGAAAAACTCCTTAAAAATAAGGAAATTCATGGAGAATTCTTGCTGTCCCATCCTTTTTCCCCATGACCACAAAAATAACATTTTTTACATTTATAAATAATGCTGATTCATTGGAAAAAGTTAATCAGGGCTTTCAGGTAAGGCCATTGGGTATACCCTGACATTCCCCATACACTGCTCCAACTGCAGGTACACAGTGAGCAATGGGGAACGCATGAGGAGTGACGGCAGTCATGAAATCACAACTTGTGTCACTCTGGGCTGGCCGTGAATGCCTGCCAGGCTCGCACCAAGTGGGCTTTGCTCAGCCATGGAAGCTTTTCAGACCATCCCATCACAGGAGAAATGAGGATGCAATGCCACTGCGCACTGAGAGGAGCCTTTGACATGGGACCACAAGAGAGAAGAAACCCAGCTGTTTTCTTCCCTCAATCCCAGCTGGGCAGGGAAGGTTGTTTTGTGGTCTGGGATGGCATTAAGAGGTGAGTGATGCTGCTAGCTCCCTGGATGGGAGTTCCTGCTGCCTGCTTAATTCACCCAGCTGAATGCCTTACTGCTGAAAAAGTACTTCTTTCTGTCGCCTCCCTCAGCATTTACTTCTGTTTCCATGACCATGAAAAAGATGTTACCAGTCAATTTGTTTTTCCATAAGCTAGAGACAAATATGTCCTAAAATGAATCCTGCCTTCCCAATGGAGACTGGTAGCTTTTTGTCTGATTTTGTGGACTCTCCCCACTGACATTGTTATATGAAGGTTAATGTCAGGGATTTTCAGAGAGATTAGTATAAGGAGATGGAGCATAAATCCAGACAGAACAAAAGAAATTTCCATTCCCATAACAACAGAAAAAGTATTGGCTGTTTCTTGTCTGAGACTGGAAGAAACTACTCATAGCATTTAACAATTCCATAAGAATGTCAAAGTGCCATAAACTACAACCCTAGGAAATGGAAGGTCAGGATATCAGTACTAAAATTCATTATCAGAAATGCCTCAACTGATTCAAAAGAAACCCCTCTTTGTCACAAAAATCTTTGTATCATCACCAGTGATTACAATGAAACTCCTTACACATACCCATCTATGGATTTCAGTACATGGTAATGAGTGGGAAAATGTTCCAAATAAGGTACTGTATGAATAGCACAGCTAAACATGGGTCATATTTCACTGGGGGGAAAAAAATAAAAAGAAAAGAAAAAAAAAAGTGGAGGTGGAAAATATATAAATTGATGTCAGTGCTGCATTACATGTCCATCGGGTTTCTGCAACAAAGTTCACGGAGCAGGTCTTGTACATGCAGGCTTATTCCAGTCCATGAAAGACTGTGAACTGTTTTGCATATGAAGAGCTCCACCAGGTTCCAGTTTCTGCATGCAAAGTCAAGTATGAACTCATGTGCACACAAGGAATGGTTTTTATTTAGTGGCCAAAATAATTTTTCTAGAGCACCGTGAAACAGGCAAAGAATTAGTTCTCAATTTTAATAAGTGAATAGGGTCAAACACTATTGTAACTCAGAGAAAGACTCTTGCCAGATAATTTTCTATCAAACAGAATTGTTACAAAGCAGTCAATGACTTCAACATTTACAAACAAAAGTATATTATAGACAAGATCTTTGTTTTGTCTGTTTAGTTTTTTTCCCAGATATACTGCCTTTCCACGCAATTTGCAAATCTACCAGGACAGTCATTCTTGTCAATATATAGTCTTGTATGTGTGTGTGTGTATGTGTAGGATAAGAAAATAATTGTATGCTATTAGAAAAGGCTCTGGATTAGTTACACTAGAACGTGCATAACTACTAAGAGCTCAAAAATATGCAGTGCAGATGTCTGACTGAGGGAAAAAGGGTAAATCCAAGGAAAAGCTGCTGTAGAGTACAGGTCAGACACAAAACTTTGTTTCAAAGAGAACTGTCTGTGATTGTTGATTCAAGTGCTTTTCACTATTTTATACAAATAATAGAAATTGGCAAATGACTCAGGATAAAACTGGTCAAGGGCTGAGATCATTATCACTATAACCAGAAATGGATGTTCCCATTTACTAAAACAGGGGAAGACTGGAAGCAGTGCACCTGTTGTTCATGTTCTCAGCTGTGCAACTAAATGAGCAGCCATTTACTCTGAGCAAATCCTTGTTCAAAAGTACAGGAGAAAGTTAATAGATTCTCTTGTTTTCCGTGGTGGTCTCTATGCTGTGTATGGCTGTTTGGTTGTATACTGATCTCCTGCTTGTCTGTCAAATACACACGGCTCTCCTGGGGGCACAGGTGAAGATGGAGGAATAAATGACAAGTACAGACATGTAGGAAGGATGATTGATGCTGTGTAATGATTGCCAAAGAAAGGACTTTTTGCAGATCATATTGGGAAATAAGAGTAAAGGAGGAGCAGCTTGCACAAGATGCTCTTCAACAGATATTTATATCCAAGAATCTTGAAAATTAGAGATAATGCAATGATATTATTTCATCCACAAAAGAAACTATATAGGACTGTACCAGCATGGCTGTACTTCAGATGGCTCAAGAGATTTCCTATGCACTCCAAGGCAGAGGCATGGCTCCAGGGCAAGAACAGGATGGCTCACCCTGACCAGATCCCATGGGACTATCCCTACTACAAGATCACATCCAAGACCAGGCTATGACACTGCATTCCCATTAAACCTCTAGGCTGGTGACCTCCAGCTGTGAGTGAGTATCAGTGCAACAGATCTGTACAAAGCAGCAGCCTTGGCAAGCCCCAAAGCCACTTCAGGTTTCATGGAGTAAAATGGATCATGTAAAGCCCTTACACAGTGTCAGACAGACAGCTTGGCTCAGAGCTGGCCACACAGTGACCTCCAAGTAGATTTGCAGCCAGTTGCTTTCCTTCAAAGCATAAAGTTTACTTTGAAGCAAACTTTAGATTTAGATTGAGAAAATGTGAGAGGGAGAAGGAAGGAGAAGTACTCCAGGAAAACAGCCAAGTTTATAACTGGCAGAAAGGAAGAGATGATTGAATACAATTCTTGGGAGAATTGTAGGCTGGTGTGCCTCAGTTCTTGAGGAGGCACTTGAGCAAATCCCCCCTTGATAATGAGGCTCAAAGCCTCAGAAGTTGGAAGGTCCTTTTTTTGACAGATTCTACTGTAACAAACACCTCTCTTGGAAAAAAAAAAATTGCTAACAATTATTCCCTGTAAAGGATGTGCTTTCATCCACGGACCAGACATATTGCAACTTGCAACTCATTAGAAGATTCTCTCTGGGCTTCTATCCAAAATTAGTGCCAGCTTTCTCCAAGCATTTGAGCAAACACAACTGCTACCATCAGTGCTGCCTTCCTTTGGAAAAATCCTTTGATGCTCAGTGGCTGTGGGAGTCAGCCAGCCACTAACATGTGTCTGCAGTTTCCTCCTGCCGCTTACAAGGTGTTACCAGGCTGAACAAAGCTGCACGGCTGCGCGCTGCGGTCCCACAGCATGAGGTCTTCCAAGCCTGCTCACCTCTGAGGCACTGTGTGGCTCCAGAGGTGAGTTACCCAGCAAGGATGTGGGTGTGATACAGGCTAGCTGTGTAACTGCCAGAACAGAAGCAGAAAATGTTCTAGCTCAATCACAAGCATGTCTCACAGAAAGTGTCATTTCACTTTTTCACTATGCACGTGTCCTGGGGTTTGATGAAATTCAGTGGGAGAACAAGGCTGCTCATACTGGGATGGAGAGAGGCCAGCCTGCTCAGAGCAGAGAGCCAAAGGCAGTAAGTAGGAAATGCGTAAGGAGGAGGCAAGTCTGAACTCATGTTCCTTTTTGGGGTGTAATTCCCTCACAGCAGACTGCAGTGCTGTAGCAAGCCCTATAAAGGTATAGTCTTCCAAACACCCGTGGATTTGGATGCTCACACCAATGACAAGGAATAGAGCTAGTGAGGGGCTTCTCATCGCTTTGTCAGAGACAAGCAGTGAGAAGTAATTCTGGTATCAACCACAGAAGTGCATTTGCAGATGTCAGATGCCTACAGGATTAGATTGCTGCTAAGCAGGGAGCTGAAGTCAGGTACCCGCAGAAACAGGCATCAGGTAAATGAAGGTGTTGTAAGTTTGGTCTATCAGGAGGAGCACAGATGTCTCTGCTGTGGAGGTTAATGTAAGGATTGCAGGGGAGTGAAGTTTGGCAGATCTCCTTGGGGCAGCTGCTTGTGCTGTGGGCTACAGCCAGGCAGGCCTCAGCTCACCTCAGTGTGTGTTCACATACAGCACTTGCTCCAGGCAGGAGTTTCAAGCCCAGCTCTTTGGATGTTGAGTCCACTGTACCACCATGCAACACGGAAACAGTCTTAAGAAGCACTAGCTCCGCTTCCCCTAGTAATTTGCTGTGAGGGGAATGAAAAAGAGGATTTTAATTGCTAGCTGGTCTTCTCCTAGGAGAAACAGGAGTTTTAAGAGGGCACTTCAGTTCACTAGACAAAAGAGAGACTTAATATTTCATATCTGGAAAAGATCTAACAGAAGTTTACTTTGTGCCTCACTAGGGCTGGAATCCTCACTATTTAATACTACTTGGCACTTACAGTGTGCTAGTTAAGGACAAAGAATTGTGCAAATATTAATTAACCTTCAAAGAATAGGAGAGAATCCTTTTTCAGAGGGGGAAGCCCAGAGGGTAGAGATCTTAAACAAGGTCACACACAGAGCATCACTGTTGTTTCAATACTCTCTGCTTTGAGGAAAGATCCTCAGGAGGAGGGGAATAGCCTGAGGAATAGGGACCTAGTGAGGACTGCTGAAATGACTGATGGGAGAAGAAGGGGACAAGCCTTTTGCTGAGCCAAACAAAGAAGAAATGCCTGAAGGACATTGGAGAACAAGGGTGGGCTGCAGAATATATTCAAGGACAGAAATAGCAGGTGTGCTGATGAGATCAAAACACAACAAGCTGCTTCCAAAGAATCCCTGACAAACAGGGATCAAAATAATTGAAAGGTTCCTGTACTATAGTACTGAGTACAAGGTGTTAGGTTTCACCTCTATTGGTCAAATAATGTTCCAGCAGAGGCACTTCAAATGTCAACACTTGCCAATATTTACTGCTGAGTGACTAGCTCAGCTGAGGGTCTGGTCCTGAGAAGAAAAGGGTTCCTTTGTGATCAGAAAAGGAAATATTATGGCAAATGTGCTGGCGAATATAGGTAGGAAATACTTTTAAATTGTGGCAAATGCATATCATATTCACTTTCAAACAGACACAGCAGAACCTAGTTTTAATTTCACTGGCAGTCATTTTGTGGAACTATCATGCAGAGACTTGCAGTACATTGCACAGTAATACTGAACCCATAGGCTTCTAAAAGAGACATGAAAATGCCTCTTAAAAGAATGATAGAATGAATTCCTCAAAATGGACTTTTTAAATTTTTTCCCTATATTTTTGCCAGGAGAAATGTTCTCTCCTGAGATGCTGCTTACCTTTGCACATCTGGTAAGAGACTTGAAAGGAATTTAGTGCAGTTGCCAGTTGAAAAAGTCACCTGCAGTCCTGGGATTACTTCTGACTTCCTACTTTCCTCTTAATGCAAAAGAACAATGAAACTTGACAGTGTTACCAAGCTGCTCAGAAAGGCAGTTTTAAAAGATTCAGTGCCTAAGTAAGATTTTCAAAGTTTTTACTGCTTTTCTTATTCAACAGCCCTACAAGTTAGTGTTCAGGTAGGAGGCTTATTGAACAACATTTTTGCTGGAAAACAGCAATATAAAAAATATCCAACTATGGATTAGTCTTGGCTTCATGGATCTGCCATGTCTCTTTAAATATTTTTGCCATTCTGCAGCAATTTGCTTGTTTCTCTCTAATGTCTCTGAATAGCCAACAATTACGCATGCAGAGATCTAGATGACTATACTCATGGAATACGGGTGGCAGCCTTTCTTTGAAGATGGAGGAGAGGTCACCACTTACAAAGAGTATTCATGAGAATCAAAATGAGTTTTCCCGTCAAGGACAGTTGTGGAGTTAGCAGCACAACTTGGGCCTTTTGGCTCTCAGACCAGTTCAAAATTAACAAAGTAAAATTTCTTTGGAGAACAGTGTTGCAAAACACAATGCTTTCAAATAAGTGGTGTATTTCTGCCATATTTTGTTGTCTTTCCAAAGAGCCACTTTAAACACACCAGAAAACTGTACAGAACTTAGCAGACTATTTTTATGTTTTAGATTATATTAATGTATCACTCCAGTGTGTTAATACTGTGGTTTATCAGTATACTAGATTCACTAGTCCGTTTGGCCTATTCTGGAGCATGATTTCATTGGATTACTGCATCTTAGTTACTTGCAAGTTCAGTACAGCAAACTCCCTCCTTAAATCAGGGTTCTGTGGTAAATCTTTCCATAAATGGAAATGTAAATTCCAGTGTCTGTGCTCAATCAGGTATTATTAACTCCATAGAAAAGAAATCTATCTATCATAATACTGTTTAGGAAAACTAAGCCTATTACCAGAAAATTCAGATCTTTTCAAATACAGAACTGTATTTGAAAAGTTCTGTATTTGAAAAGTAGGCCATTAAAATGACAAGTGACTGCTGCAGAGCACAGATTCTAAGTGAGCCCTACCTATGGATACATGGGATAACTTAAAAACTGGAGTTATATCCTTCAAAAAACATTGCTAAAAGACAAGAAGGTTTTCCAAAATGCTGTTGGCAAGGAATTTCTCAGACTGAGAGAATTTTAAATTCCCCTTTGGCAGCCATAAATAACTTCTTCATCAAGATGGAAATCAGGAATAAACATGATTTTGCTGTACCGGGCTCTTGTCCACTGAATTCACTGATGTGCTACAGAGAACATAATTTAGCACATGATATCTTTGTTACTTGACACTTGCCTGTATTTCTTGCATGACAGTAAGTGAAATGATTGCAGCTGTACACCCACAGAATTTTGTTCCTTTTCCATTGATGGCAATCTGGGGTGACTACACAGATACAGTTTTGGGGATCCTAATTCCACAATAATATCAGAGCCAAATTTGCCACCCCACTGCTTAGTTCTTAACCATAGTCTTAAACTTCTCAGTGCACTGGAAAATGTTATGAGGAAACTGCTGAGTTACTGTAAGTTTGGCACACAACACTTCCCAAAAAGCAGGGCTGTAAAAGAGGCTTTAAAGGACCTTACAAGAAGAGGTATGCCCCGGTCAAATGGCATTGCTAATACCAATTATAATCTTTGGAGTCTTTCCAGAATCCTTTAAGATAACCATGTAGATTCTGGACTGTAGAATTCCCTCCAGTTCCCAGCGCACATTGATATTTGTAGCACAAGTGACAAGACGCCATATGGTAGATCAGGTATGGGGACTGAGTACACTGCTGATGTCTAAAGTGCTTGTACTTCGCAACAACCTTTTAATTTTCAGGTTGCATCTCTTTGGGATCAGACTGTACCTTCACCTAGACATCTCTCCTGCCTCCTTGATGTTTACAACCAAGTATTTATATGCATCAGATGCCTGTTCTCTCAGCCTTCATTTTTCTAGTGTAAGCAAGGCAAGTAATTTTAGGTCTTCTCCTATGAAGACTTTTCACAGTTCCTTATCCTGCAGTAGCTATGTGCCTTTTGCAGGTTTAGATTCTCTTTCTGGTGCAGAAATTACCATCACTCTTTGCTACATTCCCTGTCAGTCATCGCTTATTCTTTTCAGGTGCATTAATATTTTATGTTGTGCTTGATACATCAATATATCTGTTCCATATTGCAGATGTATTGTGAGGCTGACTGTACCAAACTGGGAGCTTTCAGCCATCCTTTGCTCAACTGTTATGTGCTCTCACCTTTTGTATACTTTGGTTTAATGTGAAACAATGTTGATTACCCCACATAATTCTATGACCCCTGGGGGCTCACTGGGGAATCAAAAGGAGCAAGAAGTGAGATAAGAGCAGAGAACGTCACGTATTCCCTGCTAAAGTAAACCATGATGGAGATCAGCCATTACAGTAGGTAATCCTCCTTCAGGCAGGAGCAGAAGGGTACATGCACTTGGGGCCTCAGGTGTCCTGTTACATCTGGTACCTCAGCTGAAACATCTAAAGCAGTAGTCCGTTCTAAACTACGACTGAGAGCTCTGGTGACTGAAATAAGGATGTCTATCCTGTCCCCCAGTTGCAGTGGAGCAGGAAGCTGTGCTGGAGGGAGGGGAGAACAGCTGGGTGCAGTGTCAGCTTCAATTGCCCCAGCCAGAGTCAGCACTGAATTTCTGACAGAGCCTTCAGTGTGTCCACTGTCATAATCACCGATAAGTGAAGAAGTTAGTCCTTCTGCTCAAGTGATAGAAGTGTCCTTTATGGGACTGTGAGCTCAGTATCCAATCCTGGCCAAAAGCCTTGCCAGAGGGAACATTAGCCTTGGCTGCAGAAATCAAGAAGCTCAGATGCTTTTGAAAATTCAATATAACCCTCTCTTGGTGTTATATAGACAGCAGTATGTGTGAGTGATGTGTGAGTTATTGATTTATCCTTCAACTTCTGTCTTTCATTTTATTCACATAACTTTATATCACAGGTTTTATAACTGATAGAAAAATATGATTCTATTTTCATGAGCAGGAAATGTTTCTTGTGCCAATTTCCCTAAAGGAGATTGGGACAAGCCTTTTGCTGAGCCAAGCAAAGAAGAAATTAGTGAGTGATTAAAGAATGATTAGTGACACAATCCCTGTGTCCTCACCACATCTCTGACCACCTGTATCATCCAGAACTTGCTTTTGCCCTCCAATCAGAGAATCAGAGCCATCTCAACAGAAGTGCAGATGCTGACTAACAAATAAACATTACTGATGTTCATGGGTGAAGAAGAATGCTTGTATGAGGACTAGACATACTCCAAGTATCTGTTGAGGCAGATATTAGCTTTTGTGAATGGTTAAGTAAGAATGCTGGTCAAACTGAACAACAGCTGCTTCAAATATGAACAAATGCCATATTAGGTCAGTTCTGTTACTCACATGAGTTTCTAGCACATTTGGTCTGAAACACTGAAAATATATTCCCTAGCTGCTACTTCCAGTCTCCTGTTTGCTGATGGGTTCCCCTTCTGCATGACAGTTTGCTACAGTATATCACTGAAATATGCTGACACATTTCTTAAGCATATTGCATTCTCATAACAAATAGAAAAAAAAATAGTTTGTATCTATATCTTACTTCTTCTGTCAGTCACTAAAATTGATTGACTCTCTCCTGTTTCTTTCTTATCATTCATGATTGTGTTTTTGTTCAAATAATTGATTTATTATGTATCTAATGATTCTTTCCTGGTTTTCAGCTTGAAAAATATCCATGCCCTGGCTCATTGCTGTAGTATTTGTCATCAGAATAACACCATAAATCATTTTGAGCTTATGATTAAACTGGGAAGGTGGAGAAAGCTCCACATGATTTAAAGACACGTGCAGAAGAGATCTGAAATCCTTTTCTGCTTTAGAGAAATATTTTAATTACCAAAAATAATAAAGCTTTATTGGAATTACAGTTTCTCTAGAAGGCGGATACTGCAAACTGTGCAGTTTTTAGAACAACAGTTTACATGGGTTTATGTGTGGAGAACGTTGAAGGTCTCTTTTGATGGATTTGAAAACTGTATTGCCGAGAAAATCTTGTATCGTTGTTATCTTTGGTGTCCATGTAAAAGCTCAATGGCTACAAGTGTTGTTAAGTGAAGTAGTATTCAGCCAAAGACCTCCTGGAAAGATGACTTTGGTGATGTGGAATTAAAACCATGGCTTATCTCAGCACAGAGAGAGGGGAGGAGACTCACAGCTTCCCAGAGTTACTGGGAAACACCACAGGAAATGGCTTGGACATGGGTTGGACCGGATAAGGTCAGGTGAACATCTGGTCTCCTTCATATCTGTACTACCGTAAAATGTCCTTGGTGATAAAGGTACCACTGTAATAAAAATATTATCCAGTCTTGGAATGTGCTACTTAGCAAGTCTCCAACATGCTAGAAAATGCAATTTACTTGGTTTGGACTGTTATCTGTATTCTCAGATATAATTGGACAATTTCTTCAAATACATTTTAAAATCTATTTTACTGACACTATCATAAGAAGAAAAAGCATTAACATTGTCTTTTTAAATGAAGAACTCGAATATAATGTACTTAAAAAAAAAAAAAAAAGTGTCATTTAACTTGAAAGTTGCTATTAAAGATGCTCAAGTTTCCAAGTTAGCTAATGCTGCCAAATTTTGCATGATCAACACAGGCTTTTAAAATCTGAGCTTAAAGAAAAACAACCTTGAGGGAAGAAGCTGTTGATGGAGTGAAATCTAGAAATGTATGCTGATAACACAGCGAGGAACTGGTGATAACTGCTGTGTGCAGTCTTCATGCCTGCAATATGCCCACAATTCACTTAATAGCAGGGAAAATGGCCAGCCGGTCCTGTTGAACTGAAGGCAGCAAGCTGTGCTCCCTTGTCATTAAACTCAGGAAAAACACTCTTCTTGAAAATGTAACTTTTCAAAATGACTTGAACTATTTCACAGATATTCCCATAAATGATTGGCTTTTCTAACTCTGACTGAGACATTTGAAAGACGTTTCAAGCCGTAATCAAAAAACGTACCCGTTCTCAGAATTTATTTTGTGAAGAAGAAAATGTGGCTGATCTAATCTATTGTAAGGTGAAAATAAGAAAGAAGTTTAATAATTATAATATCAAGATTTCCTTAGAGGATAATGTATGATAATGTATACATTCTTGCTTCGTATCTGTTGAGTAGAGCTCCATCATTTCAGTGACCAAGTTCTCATACTTTGCTACAATAATGTCATTTACCACTATCTTCAAATAGGGATGGTACCTAAAGACAAAACCTAATTAGGATTGCTGTATCTAAATAAATGGAGCAGTTAGGTAGAAAAAATGGTGTAAAATTATTTTTTGAGTTTTCAAGACTCCAAATTGTTTCTATCTCACCTTTCTACTTAATTTGATTCACCAAACATAAAGTCACAGTTCTCATTGGGGAAAATATACAAACAACTCCAAAAAGTCTCATCAATCCTCACAGTTTAGGTGTACTTCCAATAATGCTTATGCTCTAAAACAGAAAAGAAACACAGGTATTGTGAACAGCATGTGGGTTGAAACAAGCTGCCCTTTCAGAGGCATTTGTCCTTTACACAACTATTATTTTCTTCCAGCAGTGAATCTGCACAAAGGTTTCCTGTACAGGGAATAAATTAATGGACCTGTTTAAAAAGGACAAATATTTTATTGCAAGCCATACCCGTGCTATCATAGCCAAACAGATGCTAGAGGAGTAGCCTTTAGACATTGTTTTTGTTGAAACAAAAGGTTTATCACTGGAGTGGTATAACGTTAACAAGAGTGCTGACCTACTTACACACCATAACACTCTGAGGAGCCTCTGGGGAGATTGGAGACCCTGGAGCAGGGCATGTTTTACAAGACAAGTCATGAAACTATGACCAAGTGCACAGCTTCTTTTTGTAGCAGCTGTTTATGGTCAACAGAAAAATATTGGGCAAATTTATTACCATCTTAGTAGAGATATTTAAAATTTACTTGTCTAATTCTCTACTGATTGCTCTAGGCTTCCACTACATCCATGGGAGAGCAACCCACACATGCAGTCTCGCTGACCTACTTTAACTAACTACCTCCCAATGAGGTGAATTTCTCCCTGGATGTGCCTGCTTCTCCCAGCTGCCTAGAATGGAAGCAGTGTAAATAGCTGAAAGTTTGGAAACTAACTTTTTGAGATCTGAGTGAGATAGGTGCGACTTGCTGTCTATGAAGAGTTCCTCTGTGACTTTCAAATACCTGAGCTAAGTTTTGTGAAAATAGGAGCATGTTCTCATGAGCTTCTTACAAGTGTTGGTAATGAAATTACCATTGGTTGAGTTGGTATGGGGTTAGGTCCGCAGTGCAGCAGACTCTTCCTGGTGAGTGAATAAATAAACTGCCCAGCTTTGCCACTTAGATATTCTCATTGTTTACTTCATGGTGAAACCTTGAGATAGCTGACGTGGAAAAGCTGGATAGCATCACATCTACTCACCCCGGTGACAAAGTGATTGGAGAGATATACGCGGCACAGGGAAAGCAAAATAGCCAAAACCGATGTTATTGGAAAATGTCTGTTATGCAAATGCATCAAAAGGGAGACCTTATTGAGGCCTTTCAATATTTAAAGGGTTCTGTAAGAAAGATGGGGACAGATTTTTTAGCAGGGCCCGCCTGTTGTGATGTGACAGGGACTCACGGGTTTATATTAAAAGAGAATTGATTCAGATTAGATATAAGGAAAAATCTTTCCACAACCTAGGTGGCAAAACACTGGGACAGATTACCCAGAGAGGTAGTGGATTCCCAGTCCCTGGGAATATTCAAGAATGTATGGGGGTGTGAGAAACCTGACCTAGTTGAATATACCCCTGCAGGGGAGTTGGACCAGATGACCTGTAAAGGTCAGAGGGTTTGGACTAGATGACCTGTAAAGATCCCTTCCAACTTAAACTATTCTATATTCTATGGTTGTGTCTGGGGCATTAAGACCCAACTGCTATTTAAAGTAGTTAGTGTTATTTCCTCTAAGCTCTAAAATTTATTACTAAAATTATTTTTGCACTAGTGTAAGGAGATTATGATAAACTGGTTGTATGTAATTGAAATTATACAAGAATACAGCAAATTTACTATCAGGCAGAGTTGCTTTAGCTCAGGTTACTGCTGGTGGTGAGCAGTAAGGTATGACAGCAACACAGGTACTCAGCAGCACATTATCTCGGGGCTGTCACACAGCACTGTATATCACTTGAACAATATTTATGGTATATGCAAAAAAATCTGGTTTTAATCACTCTGCAGATGAAAAAGGTAAAAATCAAGGAATAAAATAGTTTTAACTAAATTTTGTATTAAAAAAAAATAATAATAAACTAAACCTCCCAGACTTGTGGGTGGGCTACAGTCAGCTTTAAGCCCTATCATATCTTCCATCGACAAATTCCCTACATGCTTTTAACTTAATTTGAGAGATGCCTGCTATGGCTTGCCATGAAACCATAAGGGAAAAATAGGTCCTGGGTACCTCTACCCGTGTGTTTCCAATGTGTCTGCTTCTTGGGTTGGGTTCCTTTCAACAGGTCAGCACGCTGACAAATTGATGATTGATAGCATTTGTGCTGGTTCTCATGGCATTTTTCATAATTTTCCTTCTTAAAAAAAAAAATTAAACTCTTAATGTCTTCATAGCAAATTGTCTTATTGAAAGGAGGCATTAAATTCAGTTTAGCTAAGGACAGAGAAGAGGATTTATGGCGGGGTAGATCCCCATCATGGTTCAGAGATGCTTTGTTTATCTGTGTTAATCTTCATTAAATCTTCACCTGGAAACTGCTGAACAGAAAATGGGTACAACCTCACATCTTATGATCTTGTTCCTGATTTGGTGCTCTGGATACAAAACTTGTCTTTCCAGCAGGCTCTGGCTGAGGTACATATGTAGTAAACCCAGTCAGTTTCTAACACACACACACACACACACACACACTCAGTTCCACTTCAAGGGGACAGGTTTCATATCCCATCTCCAGAGATACTGCTGTTTTGTTTTACCCTGTTTAGAGGTTAGCTCTTCAGAGGTTCTATCTGTTTGACACACTTTGCTTATTATAAGACACCTGTTATTTCTGCAACACTATATAAATATTTATGATGGCTCTTGATATGTCTTAGTTGCTCTCATGCCCAAATCTCTCCTGTAAGGTGACACATGGCTATGTGACTTCGACTTCACACTTTTTCCTGAATTTTCATTCTGAATTAGATTCTATTCACCTGGTGAAACAATGAATCCCCAGAGAATATCCAGTAAGTTGTGTGATTTTTATAGTTCAATGTACTATATAGCATACATAAATAGCATGTGCATTTTTACAGTAAAGCATCAAACTCAACTACCCAGTGAAGAAACCAGAGCTGTTAGCACAGCTTTTGAGTGGTAGGCACACCTACCACTTGCCAAATATTTGTCCTACAGCAGCACACAGCTGCTTTGCCAAGACTGATGTCTCCAGTGTGGTGCTTCACTGGTGCTCATGCAAACTTTAATCCTTGCCCAGCCCAGAGGCAGTGGGGAGGTGGGAAGAGAAGGGAGATCATGTGAGATGCACATACTTTGGTTTTTAGAGACAGTGTTGGCACATCAGCTCTGATTTGAAAGCAAAGGGGTTTTGTCACCAGCAGTGCCAAGGGAGCAGTGCCGTGGCTTGTACTGAGATGCATTTTTACAGGTCAGAGCCAAGGAAGAGGAACATGTGTCGGGGCCAGGGCACTGGGGTGCCATCCAAGAAGGCATTGCAGAAGCACTGAATATATGGCATTGCTGTTCACACTTTGGCAGATGAGGAAGAAGATTTAAAAAAAAAAAAAAAAAAAAAAAAAAAAAAGCACCAGGTAGGATGATTTTAGTTTTAAACTTGTCATAGCATTATGGAATCCTGATGTTCTAATTCCCTTGGTGTTTGCATTACTTTATAAGCAAGAAATTATGAATTCAACCAGAATAAAGGCAAGCAAGAGGTGATATACAGATATGCACACTGAGAAAATCTGATGTCATGATTTTGCTGGAGAAATTTTGGGCTTTTCTGCATGTTTTTTTTTGTTTGTTTGTTTTGTTCATTTTTTATTGCTTGCATAAACCTACACTATTTTTGTAATTAAGTTTACAGGCTCATACCTTTGACAGATGGAATTATTTCTGTTACATGTTCTGAGCTTTAGTCTATCAGCCAGCCATAATATATCCTAATACGCAAGATTAAAAACCCCCAAGCAAACACACACATATATACGTACTCCTCTCTCTCCATGTGTATATACATTTTTCTCTTTTTAAAGTTAGCTTTAGTTAGAAGATTCATAAAGCTGATTATTTTGTAATTGAAAGAGGATATTCTGGTGAGAATAGTAGAAAGGTAAAATAATGCTTCTCTGCAAAGCTTTTTGTTCCTCCCACTGCAACACCACTGAAAGCAGCTAGCAGAGGTGAGCTTTGCTGCTGAAAAACCAGCCCTGAGCAGCAGAACCTCAGAACGTTGCCCATGGCTGATAATAGATGTCAGCATTTGGACATGTTAGATACTGCAAAATATACTTCAAACCACACTACAGAGAGTCTTCTTGTCAGCTTATAATTTTGGGGACTTTTCTCTCTTTTTATTGGTAAACAGAACTTTCCCTTTACTCTTCTCATCCTAGCTCTGTTTTAATGCTGAGACTTAGGTTTGGTGTGTTCAGTGCAGCCTGTGCAGGAAAATCGTTATGTGAAATGGCATGTAAGGTTTTCTTGTCTTTCTTTTCCTTCTGTCTTTCATATTGCTGCAACACACAGGTCCCAGAGGTCTTCAGGCTTTTCCACTTCTCAGGGCTCTGCTGAATTAATGTGTCTGGGGGAGCAGTCCTTGCTCCTTGTGTCAGCTGTCACAATGTACACACCATTATGTAGTGCCACCCCAGTGTAGTGGTACTTAGCTTGTTTTATGGTGCTTAGCTCCAAAACTGTTTGACTGATTTTACTCCAGTGCATTGCAGGGGGATTCCTACTGGTTTGCTGTCCAGTTGCTCCAAAGTCCTTGCTTAATCTAGCAAGGGTTTCACTGTGTATTCCTTCCAGCCTCTCTTTTCCCTTTCCTGACATTCAAACTGATTTCCTTTTTTGACTGTACACCTCTTCAGATGAAGCACATAATAGTTCATATAAAATTTTCTTCCAAATTCAGCCTGTTAATTTTCTGCTTGTTTTTTTGCTTTCTACATGCTCCTAAACTTTGCTGTTTCTACTTTAGAGTGAAACCCAAAGTACTTCACAATAAAATTTTTAGTCAGCAGATTCAGGGAACCTTGGAGAAGAGGGGAAAAAACACATTGCTGTTTCTACCACCCACCTGGTTCTGGCTGAACTCAATATTAAAAAGCTGCTCAAAACAGAAGGAATAAATTAGCACAGGAAACTCATGGAGGCTTCACATTAGTCAGGAAGTCCCAGGCTAGCTTCTGGTTTGGCTGGAAGCTAATCTTATGGGAGAAGATCTCCATCTTTACAGGCCTGCTTGAAAAGGTTTATCTCAGAGGTTTCTCTGGTGACAGAGCAGGGTAGTGTTGCAAAATATGGAGCTGCCAATTCCTAGCACATTTCCACCGTTAAGCACAAAACTGTGACAAGTTCAAACTAAACAGGCAAATGTTTATGACCTTAGAGAAGGCAGAGGCCTGACCAAGCACTTTGGTGCTTCTCATTCCACTCCATTTTGGGGTCTGCTGTTAGGGGGTTAATTTTGAGGACAGCTCACTGTCCCTAGCCTTTTTCTCTTCCGTGTGTGTGGGTTATCCAACCTCAGAGCATCCTGCATCTGACTGTCTGTCTCACAGCACTGGGCAGCAAAATGCTGTCGGTCTCTTGCCTAAGCTATCTCCAGAAGAGAATGAAAAGCAAACAGTGATAAAAAGTGTTGCAGGCCGACACTGAGCATGGGAACACTAGTGTTCTTCAGCTCTTGCCAAAATGAAATCTTCCTCTCCTGAAAAAGGACAGCAAACCTAATAACTTGGACCTACAGCCAAATCAACAGCGGATGGTGTTATACAGTGCTTCAGGCCACACTTATTTAAGGATTTCCATCTGAATCTAGGTACCTAACCTTAGGCATCAAGGCAAAGATCAGATCACAAGCAAGCATTAACTCTTTTTTTTTTTTTTTTTTTTTTTTATTAAGGTAGAAGCCTTATGATAAAGGCTATGCTTGGTTCTACATTTATTTATAAAACCTCAGCAAAACAGTAACTCTGAAGCTACTGAACAATTCAATACAGCAGGCCAAAAATATTCCCAAATCAATCTAGGGTAGAAAGGTTTATGAATATATCAAACTTTCTTCTTTTTTTCCAAAGGTTTATGTCATTCAGAAACCCAGTGTGTATCAGAAAGCAAGATATTTATTTAAATAATCAGACATGGGGGCAAGTGAAGAATAGAATAAGACCATTTATGTATGATGGGTTGTGCTGATGCTGTATAGCATGAATTTTTTTAAAACAAAAAAACTTTGCAATATTGTATCTTGGATCTTAAAAGATATCATGTATTATGAGGTTTGAGTACTTACTGGTTTCATCAATGAGTTAAACAGGAAAAGAAAATTGTATGGCAATGAAAACTGCTGCTAATGAAAAAGTTAGCAGTGCCAGCACTGCAAATGAGGATTTGAATATCAAATAAAGAACTTGGCTGAACCTTTAAATTGGAATTGCAGAAATGGGAGAAAATTTAATAGGAACTTAGAGCAATAACTACCATTATAAACCTGAGATTTGCCATTAGAGAGAAAAGAAGAAGGAACATACATGTGATGGTCAATCATACTCAATGAGATGCTCTAAAGAAAAAAGGAAAAACAAGGCTAAAACCTACTGGCTTAAATATTTTTGCTGCAGATTAGCAAGTATGAAGCCATTGTACAAGCTGCTGTTACAGACTCTCTGGAAAACTGAATGCAACCTTGGACACACAGTTAAAAAAACCCAAAAAACCACAAATAAAACCCTGAACAAATAAAAAAAAAGTGGATTACATCTGCCACACATGTGGAGGAAGGTCGCTTAGGGGCAGAGACTTTCTGTCATGCTGGGAGTGATTGGAAAGAGCTTGGCAAAGCAAAATTAGTATGAGGCTGGAAAGGCTGTTTTGATGCTGACTGGAGCTGTGGGTTAGTGCAGTACAGGGTGGAGGGTTAAGAAAATGGTTCCCTGCCATGAAACCAAAGGGTACAGCTCTCTGTGAATAAGTGTTATATGCAAGTTTGAAGAAAGTTTCCATTCTTCAGACAGAGCTTAAAAGGTCTAAGAAATCAGGCAACCATCCACAGAATTTTAAATATGGAACAAGGTAGATTTATGAAGTGGTTTATGTGGTGTGATTGCTGGAGATAGCAGGGGTCTGGGTCCAATGACTCAAAGATGCAGTGTACTGAATGTTCCACCTATATGCTGGGCTCAAAGGGGTCAATTTATTTCATTATTTGCTACAAAAATACAGATTTCAAGCTATGCAGCAGATTGCCCAGGAGGAATAGGGAAAAAAAAAAAAAAAATTATACACTCACCATGTTTTTTCTCTCAGGTGACTTAGATCAAATGGTGAGGGATTACAAGGGAATAGACTGAGGCTTTACAGTGGGTGAGATCCTTCAAGCATTCCTCAAAGTCACCTTCCTACACAGAAGCAGGTTTGAGTACCTAGATTTATTTTAAAGCTATGTCACTTCAAGTATCTCAGATTCCGCCCTCTATTTTTAGACTGTTTTTGGGTTCAGAAAGCACAATTTACTGATCTGCCTTTGTTATGCTCCTGCCACTGATAGATTTCAAGAATTTGGGGCTTTTCATCATCTCTTTTTACCTCCACTAAAGCCAGTGGTTTCCTCTGTACTTTTTTGCCTCAATAAAACTAGACAACTGGAAGTGCCTAAACTGAGTCTGTCTTAATATGGAAAGAAGTAGGGCCAAGAAATTCACAGCAGGGAAATATGCACTTTCCACAAGATTTTCCCATTTTGATCGGCTGGCACATGCCACTTAGCATTTTGCTTCTTTTCTCACAGCAAGGTGAAGATTTTTTTGCTCATTATTAGTGGACAAATTCATTGCATTATCTTCCACTTTCTAGACCACCCAATGACTGTGTGTTCTCATTCTTTTAACTGTCTCCACAAAAAATAAGATGCCAAGATGTGGTGGAAGAAATGAAGTAGGACTTCAGTGTATGAGGGAAGAGGGGTGACAGTGAGGAGTATATCCCAATGAAACCTTGACTTCATGCTGAAATATTTCCCAGTATATGTTTAAAAAGTGCTTCTTGATGCTGAGCCTTCAGGAACAGAGCTCTCTAGAAATTAAAGGGATTGTCTCCAGTGGCTCAGCTGGCCAATGGAGGTGCCTCTCTTCCCTGCCATTTCCACACTGGAGTTTCAGCAAAGATCTTTCTAAGCCAGGATTAGGTTAAGTGCCCCCAAACCAGCAGGAATCCATCTAGGGCAACAATGTGCTTGTGCAGACGGAGCCCACACTGAGCTCCTTGCTATGGCAGCTAAGCTGCCATCAATCACAGCACAGTTGGAGAAGTGACTGTGTTATAGACATTGTCTTTGTTCGTAAAGCGTGATAAGGTTGGGCCCACAGCTGGTGCTGAGAGGTTTTTTTTTGAGACCTGTGATGCAATGTGGAGCCTCTATCCCCCTCTGAATTCCAAAATGATGGAAGGGCAATATCCTTGCATCATTTGGTATGGCTTATATGATGACATATAACAATAAATCTAGTTCTGCATCTTCTGGTTGATAGAAGTTGTTCATCTCCAGCTGAGGTGTTGGACTTGATTTATATTAGACTGATTTTCCTTTTGTATAAAGGTCAGCCTCATTATGTCTTTATAAGGATTCTGGACTACGGTTCTAATTTGGATTGTACTGTAGCCCAAAGTTTTCTGTATTTTCCAATAAAGGTCAATAGTAAGTAAACAGAATTGCACTCATATAGGACTAGATAAGATACTACAATATGTCCTAAACCCTCCACTGTGGAGGTGGGCTTGCCTCCCTATGGACTTCTACTGGCCGACTACCGTACTAAAACATTAAATGTGCCTTACACAGTTCTCTGGTCCTGACACCAAATAGCCCAGGGAAATATATTTTGAAGTTCTTCTACCTTGCTGTCAAGAATGCTCCCATTAAGCCTGTCTGTTGGGAATAGTCCATGGTCCATGTGAATGTCAGGCCTGTACAGGGAGTTCTTATGGACCCAGAACAACTGATGATTTTGCAGGGAGGATGACTGAGAGACCAGGTCTATGTTCTAGTATCACTAATTGCTGATATTGACATAACCTGTGCATCCTGCACTGCTGCAGAGTTCATAATCTTCTGTAGTCACCATGCTACCCTCTCTCTACCCTACTAAGAAGTCTTCCCTAGTATCTGCACTGAATACAGTAAAGTTAGCAACTTGTAACACTCTTTATAATGATGCAAGATTTCCATTTCCTTCTCTGTCCTCACTCTCCAAACTGAACTACCACAACCTTTTTTTTTTTTTTTTTTTTTTTTTTTTTCCCCTCTGCAGATTTTCTCTTTCAGACCTCTTGCTGCTCTTATTATTCATATTTCCTTGCATTTTCTCTGTTGTACATTCAAGAATCCAGGGCAGGATGCGGTGTTCGAGGAACCTTTCACTGGCACTCTGTGTGACAGAAGAAATGTCTTTGTCTTATTGCACACCCCATTTCTGTAATGCTTTCCAAAATGAATATTGTCTTTCTTCTACGAAGCTAGATTGCTACATCCATACCAGTTTTGTGACCCCTATAGACCTGGCTCTTTCACCAACACACAGCTGTCTAGCTGATTGTTATCCCCATTGATTTGTCCTGTAATAGCTTGCCAGGAATGAGCCCTTCACAATCCATTTGAAGCAAAGACAGGCTAAATTAATCTTGTTGATTCTGGACAGCTACATCACCAGTTCATTTCAGAATCTGTCCTGGTCTTCCACAACTTTTGTCACCTCTATAACTTCTCATTAACCATTTAGCCCTATATAAATGAAAATATTGAGTAGAATGAGCAGAGGAGAGACTTGTAAGGCAACTGACTTGAAATACCTTCCCATTTGGTTTCTCTTGGGGCATTTTAACGGCCATTTGTGGACTGCTTTTTTGATATTTGTAGCTAGGCCAGACGTCCTTAGGCAACCGTGGGAATGGTGTGTGAGGCAGTGCTGAGATCCTCCACTGAGCTCAGATATATCTTCAAGACAAAGTGTGTCCTTCCTTACTCACTAGGCATATAGCCAGTCTTGGTAGGGAAATACTTTTCCTACACAAGAGTCAGAAAGAGCTGACCTTGTTCAAAAAGTTTATCCTGGGGGAAACTCAAGAAAATGTGTTCTTAGGAGTTTCAGTTAACGCATGTTGAGCTGATCTGCCATAGCTGTTGCAGAAAATAGCCAGGTTGTGTTTCTCTGTGTGTAGTAATGTTGCAGTTGGAGCTGTGACCCTCTGGAGATCTATCATTTCTGAATTACAGATCTTGCTTGCCCAATATAGGTAACATTTATAAACAGGGGTAATACCTTATATGAAATCGGCTGATGTAACTCCTATTTTATATAAATGATTATTGGAACAGTAATATGAAAGGAAGAAAACAAATGGTTTTGTTGCTATTATGGTAATGAATGCATTAGAAATGCATACAAAAGCATCTCAGCAACCTAAGCCATTACTCACATAAACTGTTGGCTCTCAGGTTTTTGTGATGGCTTTTTTGTTTTCTCCGCTGTTCTTGAACAGTGTTGTGGAAAGGACAGAACCTTGAGCTCGTGAACAGCACTGCATGCAGCCCTCTCAGAACAGAAAAGACACGGTGCTTGTGACTACTGGGTGTTCATTCCAGGCAGAAACCTGTTACTTGAGCAATGACTCACAGTGGAGTGTACTTCCAGTTTTGCCATTTGTCCTCCAGCTCTCTGGCTGCGTTTGGGAAGTCCACAAAGGGAAAAAAAAAAAAAAAAAGGTTGATTTTTAGCTTGGTGCTAGCTGGATTGTATGTCAGTTAAGACATGTAGGATGATATGGTTTTTTGATGGTCTGCATACATAACTCAGAATGAAAATCAGAGCCGTCCAAGGATCTGAGACAGCGGACATGGAAACAATTAGTCCATCATGTAGCGAAGGTTTGTGCTGCATTATCTTAACTACACAATTTCCATTTGCTTGTTGCTTGTGGGATCTGCCTAGAACACTAATTTTTAAATGCATGAGTACTCCTGGGATCTGTTTACTGCACAATTTGGACCAAGAAGGAATATTTTTATTCAGCAGCTCCTCAGTGTGTTTATTCAGTTTATTCAGCAGCTCCTCAGAAATCCCCTTGATTTCAATATCTATCAACTTGGCAGAAGTGTAAAGGCCTGATTCTGAAAGGCACTGGTGGCTGAGTTGACCTTCTTCAAACAAGGTTTTAATCCATTTTGCTTTGACAAGACTAAATGACAATAAATATTTCTTTGCCAGTATGCAGAGCTCACTATGCAACATATGCTATTTTTATTCATGAAATTGGTACAAACTTAACATAACTACTTGTAACTAGAGTTTGTAAAATTAATTTCCATGCCATCACATAGACGGTGATATATTATGCCTTTTTTTAATGAAACCAGAAATACAGATTTAGGAGCTGTGACAAAGCAGGCTTAAAAAACCAAAACAAAACAAAAAGTAAAAGAAGGCAAATTAGAAGCAAAACTTGCATTTTAACTCATCTGTTGTTTAAGTCCCACACCTAGAACATCTGAGATGCAATAATGAGATGTTATGATGTAAGTTAATCACCTTTTATTGTTCAGCCACTACACCATAACAAAAAATCACTCTTGACAATGTCCTTATAATTAATTTCTTTCCTTATGTCTGTTTTCTTTTTCAAGGGGAAGATCCTCCTCTTTTGTTGGAGATTCTGGTTTGTGTCGAGTTCTTTTTGCTACTACACATGAAAGTATAAAACACTTTTCAGTTTGGAACTATGTGCAAGTAGGAGTGTTCTGACATGGGCAATCTTCCATTGCTATTCAGGCAAGGTCTTTTCATCATGATGAGAATTCTGTGTATGTTGTCTCTTTTACAGATACATATCAAAATTTTGCATGTGCAGATGCTCACACCAGTGGTCTTGAATTTGTGCCTGTCTTGCAACCCAAACATGAGAAATTTATATATTTGGAAGAATACTGTTTGCATTCACTTAATATTTAGCCAGAGGAGGCTGCTTATTGAGGTCTTTGCTAATCAAATATAATTTCTAGTACTTGTTCCTCAGTCTCGGAAGGAAACTGGGTTCCTCACTAAATTGGAAAAGCAGATGATGAACATTAAAATACCACCATGTGCACTCCCTTGGAAACTCATGTGCAGCTACTCACTGTGCTGTGCATAGTGATGTGATATTCATCATGCTGGTGTTTATGGTCCTGCGTGTGCTGGGACAGACGGCACCTTTTTCTGTTTGTGGAATTTCCCAGCCTTTCAGAAATGTGCCCATTAATGGTGTGATTTGAGCAGAAGTCTTCCACTCATCTCTTTCTTCCTCCATGAGCCATGAACCTCCAGCCTTCCATGACTGGGGCTTTACAGGCTGGGGAAAAACCCAACAGTCAGGAGGTTATGCTGAAGCATGCAGTGGTATGGAAAAGGCTGGAAACTGTTTATAGCTCCTTCTAATACAAGAATGAGGGGTACTAGTGTCTCGGTTTAAAAGACAGGTATCTGCTTGGGAGGGGCAGGGGCTCTCTAGGAATGGGGAATTCCAATCCCCTCCCTTTAAGTTATTATAATTTAGAAGATTAAAGAGGCTTTTCAGACAGAGCTATGGGGAAAGGAATAACAGTTCTTTACAAGTAAATATAACAGGACAAACAAACAACAACTACAGCATTAATAATAAACAGAACCAGGAACCTTGAGGGGCTTTGTTTCACAAAGCCCAGGGCAGTCTGATCTTTTGGGACCCCGAGAGCACCAAGCTGGAACGGTGGAAACTCCCGGGCTGGTGGCTGGAACAGCAAGATGACCCGGCAGGCAGCGGGGTGTCCCGGCAAAGTGAGAGCAGCGCTGAAGAAGCCTCGACTCCTGGACAGGGCTGGCCCAGCTCCAGCAGGGCAGGTGAAGGGGCTCAGAATTCCTGGGCACACAAGCAGATGATGGTAGGTTTCCCAGGACCGGACTTTCTGTTGACCGTGGACTCCTCCCGCAGCAAGCAGCAGCCTGGCCATCCTCTCCGATGCTGAGAGCGAGAGAGCACCCTGCTCCCCCAGCCCTGTCCTTTTCCCTCCCCCAAGACTCATGTGATCTTCTCCCTCCCGACTTTGCGGCCACCTCCTTTGTGTTGGTCAAGCACCATCTAAGCACCACTACTTCATCTCTTAGCAATTTATGAGGAAAAATTCCATAGGAAAAAAAAAGGAACAAACCTAACCCCCGACAACTAGTTAGAGCCAGGAAATTGCAGGTTGAAATGAATTAGAAAGAAACCACACATACAGTGCAGAAGGACATGTAAATCCCTGCCATTGTGTGTTGGAGATGCTGAAAGGTTTCATGGGTCTATAAAGCATGGGAAACATTTGTGTTAGAAAATTCCAACCAGGACCCCTAATTGCAAATGTTTAACTTGAGAATTTCTGGGTCAGGAAGGTTCCTAAATCAAAAGTTACTTGGTCTAGGAAGATATTCTGGGGAAACATTGCTATGGACTTACCTGTTGTAACCCTCTTCTCATGGCATTTACTTATGTCTGCCCTCAAGGACAGTGGGAGAAATAGCTGCACAGAGGATGCTGAAGCTGGTCCATCTGCACAGTGATTGATTAGGAGCATCTGAAGCTGATGGAATATGTTGATTTTAAAGGTACAAATCAAGTCTTGGCAAAAAAATGAAAAAGAAAATATCCAGAAGAGAGAAAGAAAAGGAACAGAAAAGAAAAAAAAAAAAAAAAGTCTCTCCAGTACCCAGCCAGGAGGAACAGTGGTAAAGTCTCAGTTGATTGTCCCCTATTGGGACAGTCTCCAATGCAGACTGAAGATTACAAGAAGGAGAAGGACCTGTGCTATGCTATTTCCCTAGTATCATGTCTTTCATCAGAACCTGCCCAAGATCCCCGCTGGTTGTTGCTGTGAGTGTTGTTGTTAGTGCTGACTGGAGTGCGTTTATCAGATCCAAATTTTGCACATTTGTCAGTTGTTAAGCTTCTGCACATTTGCTGTTGCCTCTGCCAAGGCCTCAGCATCACTAGGGCTAAGGCTCAAGGGCACTTTGGGCACTGGGCAGCAGCAGGGGATGGAGCAGGAGTGGAGATGAGCACCTAGAGGAGAGCTGCCAGGTGAGCTGCCAGCAGGCAAGGAGATGTCACTTTGAAATCACTTAGTGTTCAAGTGTTTCAGATAACAAATCATATCTCAAGGAGAGAAAAAAACCCACATGTTGTTTTAAATAATTTAAAAATATTAAACAAAAAAGAACTTCACAGTCAAAATATGTAGCATGGGATTCATTTAAGCTACAGTACAATGGTTATTAAATATATTTTTTAAACATAATCATGCATTTTGAGGATTAGTTTACCTGTGATAATGAAAGAAATTAAATGTCCCCATTCTTCTTTTATAGAAAGGCGACTGCTTTTGGAGCAACTCAGAATGGAAAAAAACAAAACAAACCAAAAAACAACTAGCCAGCCATGTAATCTTGACACTGTGTACACTGTGTGAGCTCCTAGATCTTAGCAAGTATTTATAGTTTCATGTTGAAAAGGCTGACAGACTTTCTATTACTCAAGTGCTACCAGGTGCTTAAAAATACTTCAAAATACAATCTTATTTCAAGGCTGATGAATTTGTAGCTTTTTCAAATATCAGCAAGGATGGAATTTCACTTTCCCAGATCTCATGTGCACCTTTACTTTCACTGAGGGCTCTTCTGCAGCAGAGTACATTTACTTATGTATGCTGAAGTCAGTGAGATAATTTGTTTTAGTGCCCCTGCTATAAGCAGGTGCCTGCCTGTGTTTACCACCTGTGTTTGGCTGAGCCCAGAGTGGACGTGAATGGAGTTACATCCACCTGGTATCCAGTCACAAGTGGTGTCCCCCGGGGCTGGTGACAGCAGCTGAACATGAACCGGTGTGTGCCCAGGTGGCCAAGAAGGCCAATGGCATCCTGGGCTGTATCAGCAATAGTGTGTCCAGCAGGAGCAGGGAAGGGATTGTCCCTTTGCACTGGTGAGGGCACACCAAGAGTGCTGTGTCCAGCTCTGGGCCCCTCACTACAAGAAGGACGTTGAGGTGCTGGAGCGTGTCCAGAGAAGGGCAACGGAGCTGGAGAAGGGTCTGGAGCATAAGTCCTATGGTGAGTGGCTGAGGGGGTTGTTTAGCCTGGACAAAAGGAGGCTCAGGGAAGACCTTATTGCTCTCAGGAAATTCTTGAAAGGAGGGTGAGGCCAGGTGAGGACTGGTCTCTTTTGCAAGGTCATGAGTGATAGGAAAAGAAGAAATTACTTAAATTGCACCAGGGAAGGTTCAGATTAGATTAAGAAAAATTTCTTCTCTGAAAGGGTGGTGGGGCTTTGGAAGAGACTGGCCAGGGAGGTGGTGTCACCGCCCCTGGAGGTATTCAAGAGATGTGCAGATGTGACACATAAGGACATGGTTTAGTGGTGGACTTTGCAGTTTTGGGTTAACAGTCGGTGATCCTGAAAGTCTTTTTCAGTCTAAATTATTCTGTGATTCTGTGATTCTATGGTTCTGTGGAAAAAGAACTAATGGCTGTAAGATGAAGCTTGTTAAATACAAATGAAAAATGAAGAACATTCATTATTTGTAATCAATGAGAAACAAATTACCAGTGTTGGCAGCAGATTCTTAATTTTTAGATAACTTCAAATTATGCTTGGATAGAAGACATACTTTAACAGTATATCTTCTATCCAGGCATAATAAGTTCTATTTGGCTTCATATACTTAATCACTCTTTATTTACTGTTCCTAATAGGAGTTTTAAATCTTTTCATTCACTGAGGTTCCAGAATGATACACTATCTACAGATCTTATTCCCATTTCTTTTTCTATATAATACTAAATGTAATTTTATTCTTTGGAGAGGTGTTTGGTTTTGTTTTTTATTTTTATTTTTTATTTTTTAACAGTAACTGTGGGAGAAAATATGGAGAAACTACAATATAATAAATAAATAAATAGAACTTATTAAATACATTTTCAAACATTGCTCTACTTCCCCTCAAGAGGCTTGAATCTAATATTGACTCCAATTTCAGCATTTTGAGTCCTTCAAGTCCTTCAGCAAAATTCATGCTAATAGATCCAATATTGAGTTTTGCATTCTGCCTCTATTGCAGTGAAACTCTCAAGAATGTCACATTAAAACAGCAAATATAAAAGTAATTTCCATTATTATTCCAAGCAAACAAATTGCAAATAATTTCATTGGAACCAATGAAACTAACACAAACCATCACAGAGATTTGTTTTCTCCATTGCCTCACCTCCTCCCAATAGTAACCCAGCACTTCCCATACCCCTTGCCATGACAGACCACCAACTGTCCTCTTGTATCATTGTCCAACTTCCCCTGCATTATCTCCATTTTCCCTCATCCTTTGGGCTTGAATGGCCCATCATTCCATGCCCATGATATCCTTATGTCTTGGTTGTGTTCCTCTTTCTCCGTGGCTGGGCCAGGGGCTGTGTGTGGGTCATAGTAGCTCCTGTGCCACCCCATGAGCCAGCCAGGGCATGTGAGGAGTTTGTTCCGGCCATGTTAGGCTCCCTCTGCAACCCTTCTCTCAGGACAGGACATTATTTAGATCTCTCTCTTCTGCCTGGCCACAGACTTTCACAAAATTTGCAGGAAATGATTTGTCATTGATATCTTGATTTCTGTCAAATGAGCTTGTAGTTGTCATGTGATAGATGGGTAGATAGAGAGCAAGATCATGTAAGCTGCATTCCCCTGGGAAACCAGACTGAAAACTCATAAGGTGTCTTACAGAGCACACTAGAATAACTCTTCTGGCCTACAAATGTGTTTAAACCATAATTTTTTGATCAGAGACATGCAAATTAATGAGAAGCAGAACAAAGTGAACTGCAGATGAGGATGGCACACTCAGTGTTTGTATTTCCAGGAAAAAATTCTATTTCTTTCCACAGACAAGAACTTTCTTGATATTACCTTTGAGTAATAGATTACCTTTAGAATTTTCTAGAAATATTCAAATGGATTTCAGAACTTCATTCTTCTATCATTTACAAACTGGAAATTATTAACAAGTTCTCCTTCAAAAGTCTGAAAAATCTAAGCTAAGTGTAGAGTTACATGAAATCTGTTCTTTCTTTGCATGCATATTTCCTGCGTACCCATGTCTGTGTTATTGTCATCAGCAGGTCCTAAGGTAACACATGGAACAATTTATAGGACCAAGTGTTAAATATGTAGTGCTGCTAGCTTCTCATTATGAAAAAAAAAAAAAAAAAAAAAAAAAGAAAAAGAGGCATCAGGAATCTGTGATTCCCTTTATAAACTCATTTAAATCAACTCTAAATTAATTGCTACAATTGCAGACAGTTAATAATTGCTTCTATATTATTCAAAGTATTAAGAATGCAAACAATGACAGGGAAGTCAAAGATAGAAAGATCTGAGGTTAAATGAAGAACAACTTTTCATGGTGGACATCCTTTCTGGTGGGCCAGTGTTTGCAGATTTCCATGTAAAATGATTGCTAAAGGTATTAAAGTAAGCATAATGAACATCACTCTGAAGCCCACATCTAAACCGCTCTTAATTAAGTCCCCTATTCCCTGAGGCTTTTGGAGGAACTTATTATAAAGTAGATCCTAGAAAATTCATATTTAAACATAATTTGGATTTGAACAGATAAAAAATAATTATCACTGTGTATAAATATCTCAGTTTTCCAGTTTCCTACATAGGATAATGGGCATACAAAACCACATGGGGCCAACTAATTTTTTTTTGGTATTTCATATTCACTTCCACATTTTTACATGGTTGTATTTTTTGAAGAACTATCGACATGGAAATTAAAATTCATTCCCCCTTTTTATTTGATTTTTTTTTTTCCACAGGCAATATTTTAAACTAGAATTGGTTTCTCTCTGCTCATTAACCGCTTCTTTTCTCTGCCAGACTCAATGTCAGGTAGGAGGACAAAAGTATTGCATACTAGTTATGATAGTATGTCTGAACAAGCTGGCATGTTAGATGATGTTTTCCTGAGAAAATTACATCCTCTGAGGACAGAATCAGATTTTTTTTTTTTTAATTGGATTGCTGTCTTCTATCTTGCACACAACTGAGGAGTTTTGGCTTTTTCAGTGCTTATCTGATCCTCTTTATTTAAAGCATTTAAGGAAAAAAAGAAGTTAATTTGATTGGAGCTGCTTCTGGTGGCTGAGTTTGGGGATAAAACAAGGCATTAAGAGCAGGTATAGCTGAATTTTGAGAAATTCTCCTCCCAAGTGAATGGAAACTCATTAGTCCTCTCTCATTTCCACATAGATGTGAAACACAAATGTTGAAAGAATCACCTGCCAAGAATCTTCTACAAAGTCAGACTGAATCTAAAGGGTGTAAATGGACATGCTCATGGCTCTTCTGAGAAGAACAATGGGAGTTTAAAGGATCTTGATACAACTCTAGAGGAATTAACGAAAACAGAGTGATGGATTTGTTTATCTGGGACACAGAAGATCTGTGACAATAGCCTGCATGAGCACAAACAGCTCCAACAGGAGCTTAAAGACATTCCTTATGAGAGATGCAGAGGAAGTTCTTCGGCTTAGAAGTTCTTGGCTCATATCGCAGCAGCATTTTCAGGTGAAGGGGATGGTTTTCCCTCTTTATCAGCCTGTTTGGGAAGAAGCCTTTCCAATAGTGAGACACATCTGGAGACCAGGGTCTGGTTCTGTGCTCCCCAGCAGGATGCATGGACATACTGGAGACAGGCCAAAGAAGGGCCATGGAGACAGTGAAGACCCTGAAGCATCTGACATACAAAGGGAAGCTAAGAGAGCTGAGCCTGTTCAGCGTGGAGAAGAAAAAGCTCAAGGGATCTTAATGTTGTGCATAAATACCTCATGGGAGGCATTAAGAGTGATGTTTTTTTTCAGTGGTGCCCAGGGACAGGACAGAAAATGAGCACAAACTGAAATATGGGAAATTCTATTTAGGCATAAGAAAAAAAAAAAAAAGGCGGGGCGGGGGGGGGGTGAAGATGGTAAGACACTGAAATGACTTGTCTAGATGGATTGTGGAGTCTCAGTCCTTGGAGGTAACCAAAACCTGACTGCACATGGCCCTGTGCAAACCTGTTCCAGGTGACCCTGCTTGAGCAGGGGGGTTGGATGACCCTCTGATTCCTCCTCTGGAGGCTGCTGTATGGACTGGCATCAATGAACATTGTTTTGCCTCCTGGCACATTTTCAATATTCCATAATAAATAATTTGAAATATAGTTTTAGAAATATCCTGTTTGTTTTTAAAAAAATTTCCCTCTAAATTTTTCACCACAGATTTTTATGTGGAACTTTTAAGTCAACACCAATTACACATATTTCAGGAAGCGAAGATGCATTAGGCCTAATGCAACACTTTTAATGTAAAAAGTGCCAATGAGTAGGAGCTGACAGCTCACCCTTGGGAAAATATGGAAATTGGGCTTAGAGCTGCAGTTTAAACTCGGAGTTTGCTAGTTAAATTCCCTGCAGGTCAGTTATTCAGGGTAGGCATTCAGCTAACCAAAGACAAGATATCCTAAAAATGGCACTTTATTACAGAATGGGAAACACAGATAAGATATTAGCTCTCCTTCCTCTTTCTCTTGTTAGCTTATCTATCCCATTTTTAACTCCTATATCTATCAAGGGAAAAAAAAAAAAAAGAAATAAACAAGCATTAGACATGTGCTTTTCATTATCATGGCTGTGACATTACAAGCACATGCACAGACTGGATCAACTCATTAAATTCTGATGACAGGCTGTGCTCAGATGCCTCCAGCTTCTTCACAATGCACAAATGACCTTTTCCAGCCACTCACCGGAAATGAATACAAACTAGTACGAAACCAATACCAAATAATTTAAATAGGATTAGCAAGCCTGCATAGTTCAGAATGTCCTGCTCTGTGGGAGAGGCAAATAAAACTCCGCTTCATGGAAGAAGGTTCGTTTTTAGCATCAACCCTGGGAGCACCCTCCATCATTCCCTTCCACTGCAAACTGGATACTTGTTCATAGAGAAACTCATGTCTTTCCCCTTCTGAGTTCTACCTTCCACATACTAAAACTTAAAATTGTGGGAATTTTTTCTTTAGTTCCATATTATGTCAGTTATATCACCACCCTCTATCTACTGCTTAAACACTTGTTTTTGATGAACAGTGCTTATGAAAAAGAAAATGAAAGGAAGAGTCTAATGAATAATGAAATGAACTAAATTGCAAATATTTTATTTAAACTTTTGGGGAAAATTCTCCTTTTACAAGATGTGACAGTAATGAAAAATGTATAATGTATAGAAAAAAAAATCAAGTGCATCAAATGAGGTATTTGAGGAATATTATTCAATAATCCTTTGGGAAACTAAATGTCCTACATGTCTTCCTTCTAACTTGACATACATTGGTTTTCCACATACCAATCAAATCTTTAGATAGCATTGGAGACTGTTATTGCAGAATACCTCAAAGAACAAAAAGATAGGTTGGTAACAGCTATTACAGGGGGTGATTTTAGGACAAAAAATGGTCCATTCTCTAAAGGAGATTCTTTCTTTTCTTTTCATTTTGTATGCTGACAGAGTATTATACTGAGGGGTCACTCCTACCTCTGTTCCCAGGATACTTGTGAAATTACCTTGGTCTCAAAACCTGGAAAATACTGATTCTTTTTATTTCAGTACATGGGCTATTGGCAGACTAAAGACATATTTTCTGGAATGAGGAAGAGCAGGAATACTCCTTTAAGTGCACTTGCAGGTTCTGTATCTTGAAGTATTACCTCCTTATATGTCAGGTTTTTACCTGTAAAACATGCTCAACAGCCCTTCCTTTTTGCAGTCCTTTTCTCATGTCTATTCAAGCTGCAACAATTCAAGGCCAAGGACCATCTCTTTCTGATATATTTGTGTATCACCCAGTGTGATGATGCACTAGCAACCAGGAGTACCACAAGCAGAGTAGGCAAACAGGGAATGACATGCCAGTTTGGGCAGCAGTTCTTGTGGAAGAGCATGCAGGAAGGGTGCCTGCTGGTTTGACATGGAGAATCATGGCATCCACCCAACAGAAACCACAGCTTGTCTAAGTTCCACAACTACCACGACTGATGCAGCTGCCCACACTGGGTTCTGGGGTGGACTTGCTGCCACTCAAGTGTCAGCTGCTGGCTGTGCCCTGCTCTTAGGCTCTCTTATGGCATTTAGGGACATGGTTTGGTGCTGGACTTGGCAGTGCTGGGTTAACAGGACTCAATGACCCTAAAAGTTTCAATGATGCTGTGAAACCACTTTAGCCCCCAATATTCTCTTTGCTTTCTTATGCTTCTTTTCAAATTCAGCATTCTGACATCAGAGTACTCTCCAGGGCATCAGCACACAGGTTCTACAATTAAAGCAAAAAACCCAAAGGGGTGAGCAGTAAGAATTTAATTTATGCCTTAGGATAGAAATATATATACCTCACTATTTCTGATGTCTGTTTCTACATTTCCTTCTCTCACACTTTTTTTTTTTCCCTCCTTGCTTTAAACAAGACAGAAATTTTCTTGATGTACCCTTGGATACCCTGAAGGAAGCAAAAAAGGTTGTGGTCACTGGTGTCAGCTACAACCAAACTTCATTTCAAACCTACTTTTGAAGAAAGAATCCCATTTTTTTGGAGAAAACCCAAAATCTTCAAGGGTGATATTGTACACAATGTGTATTACATCAAGTAATAAAAATAGTGGCAAACTTCTTAATAGTTTGAGGTTTTTAAAATTGATACTGAAAGCTAAAATGACACTGTCTTTGCTGTTGTAGTGTGGTGTAATATGTGCTGCTCCACAGGCAGGTCACTGTAGCTAATTTTCTCTGGTGTTTTTCTCTGGCACTGACAGCATCCCTCATTACTTTCTTTATTGGTACATTTAAATACCCGTGTAGCACCATTAAGTTTGAAATGGCTTTATTCTTTGTTCAGCAATATTTGTGTTTAACATATTTTCTCAGCCCACCCCACAAGATTCCTTACAACAGACGTTACGGTGCAGTTGAAGGAACGTGAACCAAATTGTAGGTAATGGTCCATGGTTATTTGTTTTGTGTAAGCTGTGGTTTCTATAGCTACTGTACATCTGCTTCATGCCATTTGCTGATCACTTTCTGTAGTTGTGTCAGTCTAGATATTTAAAGCATGCTGTACTGATTCTGCTCAGCACAGCAATCTGACAATGGCTCGATATGTGAACCAAGCTACAAATTTGGAAATGTTTGAAGACAGCTGTTAAGTCTACATACTCATTCTCTGTCTACTACTGGCACAATGGCCACTAAACCAAAAATTGAAACAGACAGTGGTCTAGTCTCAGCAGAAGACTTGAAAACACAACCGAGATAGGGCACAATTGGGCATGGCTTTAAACTGGCTCCAGAGTGGAAACCCAGAGGTAGAGACAGCAAATCCCTCTGTATTTTGCACTTTCACCAAAAATAGAAAACATTCCTGGGTGGTAGATACCATTCTGTTAAGGCTGACGAAATTACCTGAGAGCTGCACCAAAGATAAACATAACTTACTGTTTCTCTACTGAAGTTTTTCCTTCTGACATAGAAGTAGAGAAGCAGTATCTTGGTCTTTCAACCTTTGCCTTCATTGAAGGATTTCCCCTTCTGTCCTGAAAACTGTTTCTGTTATTGAAAACAATGTCATTTCGTTAAAACCCTGTGGTTAAAGAGTGACAGTAAGGGAGAATTTTTTTCAAACTTTACATCATATGCGTATGCTTTTATCCCTGACACCCTCTATCAGATATACCAGCTGTTTTTTGTGGATTTGTTAGTGTAGGTTTGCTTTTCTCAGTGTATAAGAAGTGCAAAGAACTGCATTGGTCCATTCTGCCTCCATAGCATACCTTCCAAAAGAGGCTGGGCTTACATGATCTGTTTTTCAGGACTTGCTTTACAACTGCTTATTTGTCAGCTAATTTCAGCTGTATTTGACCAAAAGGCCAAGGGTAGAGATCTCAAAGGCATTACAGGCCTGTAAACTAGTTCTCCCTGGCTCCATTTCCTCCTGTGAAACAGCCAGATTAGTTCTACCAGTGATGAAAAGGCTGCAATGCTCATTAGATAGCAACGAGTCCCCCTGGGAGGCAGCCTCTGGAAACAGGACCTCTGACATGCTGCAACACATGGATATGCCACTTTCTAGAACTAGGTAGAACTAACTGCTGCTTCAGCTTTCCTGATAAAAACTTAGGATTTTTATTAATTTCAGCATTTTTTTTTCCAATTAATTTTAAGGTGTTTTTGGTCTTGATGGCAAAACAATTACACTCAAATCAGTTACAGTGCACAAAAAACCCTCGATATTTAATTAATAAGCTCACTTATTTAAAAATATAAGAAGGCATCCAGCAAACTAATTACCTTCAGCAACAGTCATGTAGTAATGACTGTGCTTTATTAGTTCATAATACTGGACATTCTGTTACAATCTGATGTTATGGATTTTCTACAAAAAAAAAAGATGAGAATGAATGTTCCCTTTCTCTCTTTTCAATTCTCGAATATTAGACACTATCTATGTTTTCTTTCAGATTCTGTATTTTAGAAAAGGAATAAATGAATGCTTATTGTATATGAGAAGTTGTGGCTCTAAGATAAGTGTAAATTAGATCTATTGGAAAAAGAAAAATCAGATTCTTTGCTCTGGGAAGAGTGTGAAAATTAGCCAGAAGAAAAACCTACTGAGACCATACTTCCAGGGCAGAAAGGATTTTCTGGGTCAAAGTAGGAACATTTTAATAATTAAATGGATGAGTTTAAGCTAAGTATGACCTAATCAAGAAAAGCCGAGCCTCTTTGAGACTGGGCTAGAAGCATTCAGGCTTGTTTTACTCACACAGTGCATCATGGTGGGTCACAGTTTGCTCTACACACACTGCTGCAGAAAAGTACATAACTAGTTTTCCCCAGTTTGCTAAAAAAAAAAAAAAAAAAAAAAAAAAGTTTAATTTTCCATTTAGAAGACGTTTCCATGGCTCTGTTCCAGCAGTTCATGACATTGATGTGGCAAAAAAATGGTTTTTGTGCTTCTGGCAGGAACTTCTTGCCCTCCAGGAAGCAAGGAGCTGGTGGCTGCAAAAGGATGATGAAGCCATGCTGTGGCAGAGGTGGCTGGGAGATGGCTCCACGGGGCACAGTGGGGCAGCACCAGCGGGGCAGATGAGTGACAGTCTCCTCCTCCTCCTGGCTGGGGTGTTGGCCATGGGGAGCTTGGGCAGTGGGATAGGAATGATGCTGCTCCAAGCTGTTTGCTCCCCTCAGGAACACGGCAGCTTGAAGGAGTCATTGGCCAAGCAAGGCCAGTAATGGGGCTCCTCTCCAAACACAGCCCAACACCATTATTGTCCTGTTTGCTGTTCCATGAGAAGGAATGCTAAATGAGATTAATGTACACTTGTCAACCGGTGCGTGGTTCAATACAGCAAATCAGAGAAAGAGGTGGGTACTGCCAATAAAAGAGCATTTGCTACATGAGGCAGCGACATTGACCTGGACATGTGGATCAGATTTAATATGCAGTCTTTCATTTTTCTCCTCCTTTAGCATCATTGCTTCTAATCCTAATATATTACCAGCTAGCCCAATATGACAAGGTGTTAAGTTAGGGAAAAAAAACAATACTGGTGAGTTGGGGTTTTTTATTTCCTTAGATGCACAGAAAATCAGGGATGTCACAGATATTGTAAGAATAAAATGCATCCAGGTGCTACTGCAGCACGATCTGATTTTACGGCACTCTCTAAACCAGAAAACAAGTGGAGCATTTTTATATAAGCAAATATGATTCAAGAATCTGAAGGAAAAGTTTTTTTTTCTTTCTTGTACATACCTAAAGGATTTAAAGTAATTGCTGAGAAGTGTCTGCTTACTGAATTCCTAACCTCACTAAAAGATTCAACCGGTCTGATTTTTTTACTTCTAGTTTTTACAATATTTTACAGAGTATATAATTACAGTTTTATAGACAAATGATACAGACTATATCTGTTATATGATGTATCAAAAAAAAGAAAAAAGGTATATTACATTTATATAAAATTCTTCCTCCAATGCTGAGCTAATCCTTATACTTTCCCTGCAGCCAGAAAGGCAATGATCCAAAGCATGAACAAACTTAAAAGCATTTACTTCAAGCAGAGGGTTATGACCTGGTTTAACCATGTCCTGGAGTCTAGTTTGACTGGCAAGCATGTCAGAGTTCGCAGGGTTGGTGCCTTAATCCTCCAGGCCTTTCAGTGATATCTGACACTGTAGTCACTCTGTCAGGGCTAATAAATGGCCCAGTGGGTGATTATCTTTAAATACTATAGTCATTGAAAGTGAATTATTGATGGACATCACCTCACATCTTTGAAGGTAGCTTTTACTCCTATTACATTAAAAAACAAAATAAAAGGTGGATATTATATTTTTTTGGTCAAATTTTTTTAAAAAAAGTTAATTGAATATTGCATTTATTTCAATGTGAGTGCTGGTCTGAATTAGACCACTATTTTTGTCATTTTTTAAATTCTTGTATTTGATTTTGCAATTAAATCAATGTATTTTTTTTTCTAAAAAAGGGAAAGAAAGATCATACAAGTTTTGGGTTTGCGAAGCATTTGATGAATTAAACTTAAGAATATGCTGCATAGCTTAATGTTAAAATACTGTCTTTCTGGTGCAAAGTGAGAAATTTCTTTAAGAGGGTGATTTTTCTTCCCTTGTGTGTTTGGTTGAGTGTAACCTGGGATTTAAGTGGCAACAAACACAGAGGAACATTGGACAAGAGAAAAAAAAAATGTCTTTTTTACTGGTTGTGAGAAAGAAGAAAATGGTTTGAAGCAGTCAAAATTTCTACCTTTACCTAATTTAGGAATACAGAGAAGGATCCAAAACCCCTTCTCCTAGAAGCAGAACAGAATAAATAATTGCTTCCTTGCTTGACTGCAGGAGGAAAGTGAAGATTTTCACAGTTATTTTCAAAACCAGCTTACGTACTGAGCACCAAACCTGCTGATAAGAAAACAGGGAAGGAGAACCCCTCCACTTTTTGGAGCTCACATGCCTGACTCAGAAAAATGCCTGTGGAGAAAAACGTAGCTTGACACCACACACCTTCCTTCCTAGCTTGTGACTGCAGGCACTGTACTCAGCCCTGGCCTGGGTTAACTCCCACCTCTTCTGCAGCAGGCAGGGGCTGGAGCATGGCTGAGGAGCTGAGCTCTGTATGGAAATGGTGAACACCCAGCACGATGAGGTTAGCACACAACTAGTGGGGAAGCCTAGGGAAAGTACCCAGCTCTCTATTAGCCATGGCACCAGGCCAACTCATCTGTGCTTTCATGGCCTCAGGGACTTTGCATCCCTTACCAAGCCTCTCTCAACCTCTTGAGCACTTCATGCTCTCTACTGTACACTGAAACGAGAGACAGTATGAACTGGGACATGGTATGGATGTCTGCTGCTCTGGGACAGTGCACTTCATGATTTTGTACTCCTCATGTTTGTGCTCCTTAGCACAATGTAGAGAATTGAGAATTATGCTTCTGTATTTTGGATACCTACTCAGGAGGAATTGTCCTACAAGGAACTGCAGAAGTACCCTTAGATAGAGAAATTTCCCCTTCCTCCCCTGCCAGAAGAGCAAACCAGTGCTGCTTTTATGTATTGAAGAACTCAAAGCTTGCCTTTCTGGTTTCCCTGCCTCCCTGAGACCATTGATCATTTTTAGTGTATGTCATGTGCATGTCATTTGTGAAGCACCAAAACAAACTCTGGCATTCAGATTTGGAAGTTGCAGTTAGCTGGGGTTTCTGCTCCCAAAACCTGCCCTCCTCAGACACTCTGAGGAACCACCTCTCTGCTTCAAAATGGGCTGAAGATGGAGAGGCATGTGGGGAATGCTGAGCTGTCAAATCACTCAGCTCCTCAGTCCATTCCTGGATGACTGCAGCAACACTACATATAAACTAGGATTTTGGGGTTTGCATTTTTCTTTTAATTTTGAGCTGATTTCTGAATCAAAGAAGTTAGTTCTCTCAAAAAGAAAACCCATGAACAGACCATTTACTTCCACAGTCTAATGCAGGCCAGAGCATTTGGGTGTAAATCACACCAAACTTGGTTTTATTCATACATGATAGTCTTGTTACATCATCCCAGCAAGCACTGGGAATCTGCTGATGTGGAAATCATCATAATGTCGGACCAAAAGACAATCAGACAGGACAGAAGCATGGAAAAATTAATTCCAGAGATGTATAACTCTATCTATAGATACAGCGAGTTCTCTGTGTGTATGTATTTATAGCCACAAGCATAAGCAGTTTGTTTTTATGAGGGGGCTGTATGTCAAGCACTATTTTCCATTTACATGATGAAGAGATGCATGTTTGCAGTAAGGCTGTATTAAAAAAGCTACATGATGAAGAGATGCATATTTGCAGTAAGGCTGTATTAAAAAATCTGGGTACTGTGGTTCCAAACTGTTCCAAAACAGGGAGCCCAAAAATGGGCAGCAGCTGCTTCCTCCTCAGCTCTTCTCCTGCTACTGCATTATATACAGAGAGCAATTGCTGGTCACTCCATCCGTCTGTTTCCCTGATTCATAAACAGATGCTCAGGACTTGAACCTACTGCTTATGCTCGGTGATCACAGGACTTGGTGTTGCCATATTTCAGGTGTTTTCCATCAAAAAGCAGCTGTTAGGACTCAGTGCTAGCTGGGCACCCAGGGGTGACTTGCTGAAATGGTTGCGCACTTGGTGAAATGGTTGTGCAGAGTGGGAGCAGTCACTCTGTCCTAGCAGCAGCCAGTCACAAACAGTCAGGACACCACCCACCTTTGTAACCTGGTCTGGCCTGAGAACAAGAACTGCTCTCTTGGACAAAAATCTTTAGCAGTGGACATGTAGCCACAGAGAAAAAGAGTTCTGATGCTCAGATCTGTCCTCTGGAGGTGTCCAACCCTGTTGATATGATGGGAAATATAGAATAGCCAGAGGATAATAAACACAACACAAGTGGTTGAAGAAATATTAGGTCTCACCTCCATTCTCTGCACAGAAAGGCAGGCAAAACAATTTCAAAAAGAGTGATAGAGTAGAAGTTGCCTTTTCATTTTTTGACTGACAATGGGAAATTTCTAAGCAGTTGTGCTGGGTTTTCAGAATAATCTACCTATGTCGGCCGTCCAGGGACGCCAATTGTCAGAGGCTCCTTTTTGGGAGTTTAAATTCCCCGGCATTCAGGTGGTTTTAGAGTCCTGGCCCTCTGCAAAGCTCTGTGCCAAACGCAGGAAAAGACGGAGTCTTCAAGGTTACATGCTTCGTTTATTAGTTCTTATCTTACAATTTTCTCAGTGTCCAAAAGATGTTTGCCGCGGCTCGGACATCTGGTGACTCCCCCTGTCTCTGGGCTGCCCTTATCTTTTATACTAATTGCTATGTATTCTCTATTTACTATTTCTTACCAATGTCTATCACTATTACTAAAAAGGTCATCTTTACTCTGACCCAATCCTCACTAACTACTTTGTGCCCACGTCACTGCAGAAATGGAGTGAGGGAACAAGAAGGCAGAAGAAGGAGACAAAGCCCCAAATTCTCCATCTTGTCCCATTCACTTCAATGCCAAAAATCCCAAACCCGCTGTTTTTTCACCCTGTGATATACTAAACTACTATTTTTCACACTCTTGTGGCCTGTAAACCCTCTTGCAGTGCAGGAAGCCTTTCCCATGGACTGAAATCAAAGCCAGTGTCTCTCTGAGCTCTGGGCTGGGGTCCCAGACCCCCCTGCCCAGGTCCCTGACCCTCCAGGGCAACCAAAGGAATGCCCTGGACTCCAACATACCTAAGGTTGATTATTATTAAAATAATTAATCAGGCAACTAACTAAACAGGCCTTCACCATTCATTCCTGTGATACATTTCTTCTAGTATTATAGACAATTATTTTCTAGACAGCATAATCAAGGTTTGCTCCTCTGGTCACCTCTTTCCTACCACTTACTTGCTGTAAGAGATTAGTAATGCACATCAACAATGTGTGCAGTTCCTCATAAGGGTACTGTAATTTGGCATGTCTGTGCTGATCTCTCTGCTCTGCTTCTTCAGACACCAGAAGCAACACCTTACCCCTCTGCACAATCCCAAGTTGAGTAAAAATCACTGCTTCCCTACCTTCTGGAGACTGATCTGCTTTCTATTATCTTACATTTCTTCACTTTTGTTTGCATATCAGTACAAGCCTCAGTTCTCCTATTTCTATTCCTATCTTTGAAGCACAAGTAGAATGCTGAAATGTTTATCAGGACCACAGTCATGATTTTGGGCATTTCTCAGTAAGTACAGAAAGGGGCACTGTATTTAGTTTTTCCTTAACGTGGCAGTCAGGCCCCCATCTCTCAAGGCAGCAATTTCTTGATAGAGGTTTCTCAGTTACAGCTGGAAAGTGCTCAAAGGAGAGGAAAAAAAGTAAGTGGATAACCAGAATCAAAGCTGGAAGCCGTTGCTTCCCTTTGGATAACATCCTACCCATCAACAGATCTAGGCAAAGCAGCAGTTCCTGGCTCTTGCTACCTACCTGCAGGTGTTTGGCAAGGCCCCAGAGGAGCTTTCCTTGCTGGGCTGATGGCTCACACCCTGGCCATCTGCAGCAGCATTGGAGGAACCTGCTGGGAAGCACTGCCCTGCTTGGCATGGCCTGTTAGCTGTGCCTCGCCTCAGTGCAATGCCTGTCAGCACTGTGGAGTGGGCTGCTTGTTCCGAATGTCACTCTGCCTAAAAAATTAGGCAGGGTACCATTTACTACCCTTTGTCCATCTCTGAGCATGGCAATAGAGGACTCAGCCTGTCTGAGTGCAGTAAATTGTTCTAAGGCTACTGAATCAGAGTAGCTATATCTATCTCAGTTCAAACAATGAAATTCTGAGCATCACTCTCCTGGTGTCCTAGGAAATAATCTTCCGGTCACTTCCCCAGCTATTGCATATAACTAATGCAAGTATATGCTCTTTTAATTAATAATTCAGGAATTACATTTATTACAGAGCATTAGGCTCCCAGAGGAGTTCAGAAGCTCTCTCTCAAATTCTGAGAGCAACCCAAAGAACTGTCTCGGGTCTACTCTCCTTTAACATCTCCACCCTAAAACTTAAAACATTAATGATTTAAAGATTGTAGAAAATTATTGCATATGCAATAATATCTTCAAATTTAGAAGGATCAAGTTTTTAAATCCATATTATTGAATTCCCAGCAATGGCATTTTTCTTTTTTTTTTTTACTATGGCTTTTTCAGACTTGTATTAGTTATATTATAACTTTTACCCTACAGCTGCTTTACCTTTGCTTAGATATTTTATTTAGTTAGTCTTTGAATCGACAGGCTGTTCATAAAACCAAAAGAACAGGGTAACTAGATTGTCCTTGGAATAAGTGAGGAGACAGTGAACAATTACCAGGTAGCAATAAATTTCTCATTATGAATCTGAGTTTGTGATTCCTCTCATACCAGTATCAAACAAAATTAACTTTGCTATTCTTATGGGTTCTTTTGAGGAATATAGTACTTTATCTTATGTAAAATGGATTAATATCAAAATATGTTCAAAACAACCAGTGGAAGGGAACTAATCACCAAACAGAAAAACAGTGCAGTAAGTAAGGCCCAGGGCTGCCCTAAGGTACTCTCAAATTCCTCTACTGCCATGACACTTTTTATTGAAAATGACTGAATTCAGAGACTCTGGAGAAGAGACATAAGCTCTCCAAAGTCTATTTCTTCAGTTAGAAGCATGGGCAGGATAAAAACTTGTTTGCATGCATCTCTGCTAGATTTATTTAGTCTGAGATGGGGCAGAAGCACTACCTAGTATAAGGTACCATATCCTCCTCAGTCACCACAGCAAATCTCTCCTCGAACATTTCTGTCACTGGGGGGAAATGTGCAATGTCATCAGGAAGGGAGGTTTATCCTTTATTTTGAAAACTACTGCATCGGCCTATTTGTAAATAGTGTCAGGAAAGACAACCCCCCCCTTTTTTTTTCTCAATTTTTTTTCTGAGAAACACAATGTATGGTTTTTATGCTGCAGCAGCAAACTTACCTCATTCCTGGGATGAGTATAGAAGAGTTAGAGGACATAAATGGAAAAATCCATGCTACAGGGCTAATTGGCTCTGTGTGGTCCCAGAAGAGTGAGACTAATACTGTACAGGAAATCTCCCACCGTTGCACCAGCAACAGTCTGTCTGCACTGCACCACTGGCAGCAGGGCTCCCCTGGACTGGGATCAAGGATTCCCATTGTTGTGCTGCCTGGACCAGCCCTGTGCTGGGTTCTACAAACTTGTGGAGGAAATTAAAGGTGGTTTTCTGGGTATGAAAGGACATATACAGAACTAAATGCTGGATGGGGAACTGTGGGCCTCCAGCCAACGTTGTAGGGAAAGCAGAGTTAAATCTTCGTAATTTTTTGTTGAGTTTTCTCAACAAAACTAACTTAAATTTTTCCGACTTTAAATGATTTTCTAACTTAAATTCTTTTCTAACTTAAATTCCCTGCAGTACCTAGTACCATAGCTTATGTTCATGCATATAAGAAATACCCTCTATGCTATTTTTTAAGCTGAAGCAGTTCACTGTGCCGTGCACCAGCCAATGCTGCTGCCTTGTTAGAAATGTGTAGGGGCACAGTGACAGGTCACACTAAATAAAACTCTGTAGGTTTCTGTACTTGGGAGTACTATATGCTCTCACTGTCCATCACCATCTGCATCAGGAAACACATGAACTCGCTATTTTTGTCCACATTCAAACTGGTCATAAATTTTTATAGCCCAGTTTACTGAACTTTCCTATACAAATGCTGCGAGCAGAATAATGAAGCACACCAGGCTCATGTTTCAAACTCAGCTCAGTTCAGCTAGCAATTTATCACGGGATCTTTTGCAGACCTCTTTTTGCAGGCCTCATTTTGGTCTGCTCACGAGGCACACACCCTTCCTAAAGACTCCCATGTGTTCTGGCTCAGAGGGATGCGATTTGGGGGGCACTGCCCTGAAACGAGTGAATGTGCTCATTAAAAATTATTTCTGGTATGAAATGGAGACAAGTGGCACTTAGAACATCTCCTTGTTGTGACCCTTCTTCTCCCTGAGGAAGGAGGATGTGCAAACATGGCTCAGAGTAATGATAACTTATTAGAAAGGATGAGCACAGGCTGGAGTCAAGGAAATAATTTTTTGAATTTTGCTCTATTCAATGTATGTTCGTACATACTTGACTTGCAAAAGTGAAATTGCCTGATGAGACTCAAAAATTTGCATTTCTGAGTATACAAGAGGAATGGCCTTCAGCTAATAAAGTCAATAAAATGCAGCATCTCTGTGGGTGGATTAAAATGCCATGAAAACAGGATTTCTCTTTTGAAACTTCCTTTTAAGTATGTGTCTTCAGATGGTAAAATTCAGCATAAATTTGGACAGGTTATAAAATTCTTTCCTCAGGAAGCTGGATTACAACATGGAACTTAATGTAAATAATTTGATTTTCTATTAGGCTATTTTTTTTTCCTTTTACACCATGTTACTACATTTGATTAACTTTTCTTTACAAAATTAAATAAAGTGGATATCCTGTCACATGTCACAGACCTTACCATACCAAGTGAGGAAAATCATGCACTATATATGTTATTTAACTGCTTAAGTGCAGAGTTCACTGGCAAATAAATGAAGTCATGTTTTCCTCACTACTAAGTATATCAGATATTCTGAACGCTTGCTAGAATATGTCAGTAGGCTCTATACTTCAAACACGAGGCTTTGTCTTTCTGATAATTGCAGTACTCAGTTTGAAACTCAGAGATGGCTGTATATAATGAAGTTTGAAAAACATTTTTAACATAGCATCTTCTCCTGTTTTAAATGGAAATTACTGTTTCTATATATGTTATTCCTTTGAAATATTTTAGTTTGTAGAAACCACCAAGGAAGTTGCTAACAAAAAGCCCTAAAGCATGATAATTACTACTAACTTTCTCTGCTTGCCTCTTTCTTCAGAGTGTATTTCTTCCAGCAAAACACTCTGCAACAAAATGGAAAAGCTGAACCTTCCCCTCTGGAAGCCGTTTAAAAGGGAGGCTATAAATGTTTTATATTGCATCTCAGGGTATTATGCTGCTTCCCCAGGAGGCCAAGTGTTCAATAGGCAACCATCAAAGTGCTGTAGGTTAGTTACCTGCTTCCTCATTTACCTGCATGACCATGACATCCCTTACACTAACCACCAGTAATGAGTGGCAAGGCGAGTAATGTCTTTGGCTGTATGAACATCTCTCATGGAGACAATTATACTTGCAGATGGAGCGATCTTTCCGTCACTGGTATTTTTCTACATCTCATCGTTGCTGATCAGCATGAAGAGCCTTTACAGACAGCTCCCATTTCCATCTTAAGGGGTCTTTTTCCATGGTTATTTTATTTTTAAAAGAGACAATTTTATAAACTTGTGAGCCTCCTCTTCTTGAAGGTCCATCATTCACCCTCTCTCTTTACAGCCACAAAAATCCTAGTGGTTTTTCATTAAAATGGTCAAGCACATTAGGCATCAGTCAAGCATTAAAAGAAAATAATTTAGAAAAAAATCTCAGTTTTTGGGCTTTTTAAAAATGTTTTTCCTCTGGCTATACTGAGAGTGACACCATAGCTCTTCCTTGAGCAAAAAGAGAATTCTGAGTGAGCCTACAGAGTTTATGAGTGATGTCTACCACGCAACTGGAGTCATGTGTAGCAAAGGAGTTAACTCCTGTGTCTGCCTAAAAATTCCATCTGGAAAACCCAGGACTGCCATGTCTCCATGTGATCCCATTAGGCAGCTTTCCACCTCATGCGAGACCTAATTGCGCAGCACAACCTCCAGACCCCATTCCCTCTCACTTCTGCCACATTAGGCTCTATGCTGATATTTTTATTGTCAAAAAGCCTACAGACAATTACACTGTAGAGGGCTAGCACAGATTTTGGCAATGATCTTTGCAACCCATGATAGTCCATAAGGAACAGAATTACTTCAAATGTATCATGGATACAGCTGTGATCATGGTAAGGAGAACCTTCACTGCTTGGAAAGTGATGGGTAAAAAGTAATTTGATACTACTGTTCAAATTTTAATAGTATTTATTAAACTTCAGAATCTACAACTATTAATGAGGACAGTTTCCATCTCTTAGAATTACCCCCAGAAACTCTTCTGTCTGAATCTGAAGGTGACCTTTGTAACTGTAGAAGTGAGATATTAATGAGAGCTAATTCATTAACTAATTAATGGAAGCTAATTATGCCAGGGCTTAAAAGGAGTTGTGGAACTACATATTGTGTTTGTAATACTGCATTAAACATTGAGCTGTGTCTTGTGTAAACAAGCTTCGGTCACTAGACTATAGGCAGCTCTTGGTGATGAAAAGTGAAATGTGGCAAATTTCTCCATCCCAGTAAAATTTCTCTAATAAGGTTACGTTTAATGAACAAACCTTGTATAAAACAAAAACATATAGTTGATGAATAACAGTTTCATATAAGTAAAAATATAGCTTTTACAGTTTTCTTTAACAATTACTATGCAAATAGTACCAGTGAAAAAGTCAATGAGAATGCATTTTAACGAACTGTAATTTACAGCATGAAGTACTGTTTCACTGCTTTGTAAAAGCATTTTTTTGTTGGATAATAAATGATGTAGAACTGGTGTGATCACTTTAATGAAGAAACCCAACTGTAGTGTAGCTAAATAACTATTCTGAAAATTGTATTGATTGCCAAAGCTCAACTGGAATTGAAGCTGGCCAGAACTGTAGGGGACAATAAAAAAGATTTTTCAAATATATTAATGGCAATAAACAGCGCAAAAATAACATCAGCTCATTACAGGGTGAGGATGGTCACCTCACAAAGCCAGGCACAGGTATTTAATGCATTCTTTGCCTCTGTCCTCAACATTGATGGTGGACCTTGAGGATCTCAGTGCCCTGAGCTGGAGGACCATGACTGCGAGAATGATCAACTCCCAGCTGAACCTGAAACTGTGTGGGATCTGCTGCCCCAGCTAGATCCCTGCAAATATATAAGGCCCGATAGGATTCATCCAAGAATCTTCAAAGAGCTGGCTGATCATCCCAAAGGCCCTCTCAATGATTTTTGAGCAGTCTTGGAAATCTGGAGAGGTCTCAGCTGACAGGAAGCTATTGAGTGTATGATCTAGCAGCTCACTGGAGCTATTGGACCAAACCAAATGCTTCCCTTTCTGCATGAGGAAGAAGGAAAAAACTTCTTACCTGAAGATACTTTCCAGAAGGGACAATTCTTGTCTTTCCAGACCATGGAGGGCACATAGGAGTCACTCAGATGGTATGTGATAACACACCATCACAATGCAATCACTATCTCACTTTGTGGTTTTAACTGGCAGATCTACACATGGATCAGGCAAAGTCATTTGGCTTCAGACATTTAGGAGGCTGATGACTTCATGACCTTAAAAACCTGTAAGCATTCTCCAGTCTTTCCTCTTTTTGTCTCTGCTCTAAAAGATCCTGCATCACAGACCTCCTGCTTAAGTGTTCACCCACTTCCTTTAAAAGACAGTAAAAAGATGTGTCTGTAGGAGCAAATCTGAGGGGAAACTCCAGTCACAGGAAGGTATCATCCAAGGGAACAGCTTGACAAGCAGAGGCTTGTAGTTGCTTTAGTTAGTTTGCCTATTGCCTGAGCTAACAGGTAAAATAACTGCAAATGTTCTTTAAGTCACAATGTCCTGGAAATATTTCAGTCTTTCCTAAAGGGGTGTATGCATAATTGCATATATCTGGCATATAAATGTGAAATGTATATGGAAAACAGATTTGTGTTATAATTTGATGAGCAAATAATCACTTTGGTGATGGAATTTTTAAGGAATTTTTACCTGCAGTATAAGATGAGTCTTAGGACTTACCAGAGCCTTTAGGTGATATAAAAGTCTAAAAATCTGACATAAATCACACCATAAGAGAAGTGCACTAATCTCATTTTACTAATAAAATAATCACAATTTGGTTTATTAAATCATTGTATTAAACATCTTTGCTAGAGATGACTTAGAAAAATTATGAGACAATTCACTATCTGCTCTCAGAACAGATGTAAATCAATCACCTGTCTCTCCAAACCTTTATCTCCACTCATGAATTAAAAAGTATCATTGATGCAACATGATAAGAAGCAGAATGTAGCTGAACTATTTCAAGGAACCAGAGGCACAAAGAAAGCACGTCTACTTGTTTCCCTTCGGAGCAGAGTCAAAATTTACAAGACATGAAATGCTTGGGAAAACTATCCTCTACCTCCTGCTGCAGTGGTTAAGGCTCTTTGTAAAAACAATGCATTACTTTGTGAATGAGTTGCTCAAAAGTTCAGGACTTGCTTATTTTGCTGGCCAGGAATATAAAGAGTTAGCTCAGAGAAATCACCTGCTTGAAGTACTGGATACACATTTCTGAGCCCTCAGCTACTTTTAGATACTACACATGCAGCTCCCGCTGAAGCTGATTAATTACAACTCCATACACAGACACAGACCTTGGGAAGTTCAGCTCTTTTGAGAAGGGTAATGTAAGGTGGCCAGCTGGAAAAAAGAGGAATGGAGCAGCTGCGCACCTGCCTTCCTCAAATGCCTGCTTACAAGTGCTGCTGTGTACTCAAAAGAGCTCAGTTCCAATAGAGGATAAATATTTGTTACAGCTAACAGATATCTTTGCATAAAATTAGCACATTTGGAAGCATGTGAAAGAAAATAAATGAAAGAGAAGCAGCACAGTGTTTACGTTACTTTGATACAAACACTTCAAAGCAAACTAGCCACGGTCCTTACGGCTGACTGGGCCAGAGCATCATCCCTCAGAAGTTTCTGCAAAGCCTCTTGCACAGACCTTTTTATCAATTTATTTATTAAAAGAAAGTTCATGGCTGTCCTCCTCCACAGGGAGTTTGCTATGAGCACAGGTGCTGCACTGAGGGACCGGGTAAACCTGGCTGTCCCCAGAAAAGATGGCACAGACTGGTTGGGCTTTGACAAGGTGCCCTGGGAAGCCACTGCATGATATTCACAGCAGCATGGATTCCAGCAGAAAACCTGCTTCTGGTAAAATCTAAATCATCTGGCATGATTTCATCCTCTTTCACTGCAGTCTTTTAACAACCTAATTGTTGTTCACCAAATAGGATGATTTTATCCAAATAAGTCCTTTTTCAATTATTTTTGTAACACAGATCTGTCCTGCGTTAGTTTTTAAATATTATTTTAAAGAATTGCTATGGCAAAAAAGAAGGTATCTTTATGCTGTTGTTGCTGTAGCCTTGAAAGAGGCAGTCTCCCTCTGGCAGAGCAAATTCTCTTGCAAAGCGTTTTGTATTGCCACAGCTAGAATTCTCGTACACAAAGCATTGCATTTAAAGCCAACTCAGGAATCTCTGTATTACACTGGAGGCTTTCCCCACAGTTTAGCATGCAGTGTTTAGCTGTTTTAAGAAGAATTCTTAGGCCTGCCTCAAATTTCCTCATGTAAAAATATCTTTACTGGCAAATCCCTCTTATAACGTTAAGTACTTTTTACCCAAAGGTAATACTTATTAAGTGGTAGGTATTATTGAAGGAGGAAGAAGGAGGAATGCTCAGGCATTTGGGGGATTTGTTAGCGTATTCCAAAAGAACTGGTGGTGTTAAGGCACAAAGTGTCTTTGGAGAACTAAGAAAGGGAGTTCAGTGTATTAGTCTGCACAGCATTATCATTATTTATTTCTCATAGTATTTGGATGCTCCTAACAGAGAATAGTGACCCAGTGTACCAGGCACTGTGGAAGTGCAAAACAGAGCTACTTCCTGCTCAAAAAAAATCACCAAAAAAATGTCCCCAGGTAGCCAAGAAGGCCAATGGCATTCTGGCCTGTATCAGAAATGGTGTGGCCAGCAGGACCAGGGCAGTGATTGTGCCCCTGTACTCAGCACTGGTGATGCCACACCTCGAGTGCTGTGTCCAGTTCTGGGCCCCCTAACTACAAGAAGGACACTGAGGTGCTGGAGCAAGTCCAGAAAAGGGCAGAGAAGAGTCTGGAGTGCACATCCTGTGAGGAGTGGCTGAGGGAGCTGGGCATGTTTAGCGTGAAGAAAAGAAGGTTCACCTTATCATTCTGTTTAACCGTCTGAAAGGAGAACATAGTCAGGTGGAGGTCAGCCTCTTCTCCCAGGCAAATTCAGGTTGGACATGAGGAAGAATTTCTTCACTGCAAATGTTGTCAAGAATTGAAATGGACTGCCCAGGGAAGTTGTAGAGTCACCACCCCTGGAAGTATTCAGGATATAACTGGGCATGGCACTCAGTCCTATGGTTTAGTTGGTATGGTGGTGTTTGGTCAAAAGCTGGACTCTATGACCTTGGAGGTCTTTTCCAACTTTAATGATTCTGTGATTCTCTGATGACACGTTTCTAAAAATATTGTTCCGAATGTAGGCAGAGCACTTACATATTCTTCCTTTAAAATACTTTATTGTTGAGTCATAAAGTCATGATTTGACCTCCATGAACTCCTCATTTTTGCACTATTCATGAGTTCTGCTTTGCATTATGCACTAGCAAAAATAAAGTTCCAAATGAAATCAGGGTAAGTTCCCTGTCTTTTCCCTCCTTTTTCAAAGGCAGGCCTCTCCGTTAACTACTTTGTGCTAACAGGAGACTGGCAACTGAAGGGCTAAAGAGAGCTGCCTGAGTACCTAGCACAAATTACACCTTAGAACATTTTTCCTGTCACTGCTAGAACTCTATCTCCCCAAGCAAATCTAAATTATCTCTGCCAAGAACAATTTATCCCTGGAGCTTGAGGAAATACCTCTGAAGCTCCTTTTCTCCTTGTTGGAGTGCCCCAGATCACACTGTGGATCACATATTTTTGTGATTTTGGAATAAGGATGGAGGTCTAGTCATCCCCTGTTATCAGCTTGGTTTATGTCTCTTTGCCGGCACAAAACAGCCACCAAGCCAGGATAACTGGCCACAAAAGGATTACTGGTTGTGTAGAAAGACCAGATGCAGGAAGACCAAAGAGCCATTGCATGATGTCCCACAGGACCTTCTTCACTGCAATGGGTCTTGAGACCTGGGAGGTGCTGCATTAATGTGAAGGCGTCTCTCCTTTAGAGCCCAGCAGATGGACAATCCAGGACAAAAGCAACACTGGATCTCACACTGCCTTTCACAGAAGTGCCCTTGCTCCCCTATTGCATTTGAAGATAGAGACCCTTTCACATTAGAGATACAGGATGTGATACCTGAACAATGTACCTGCCATACTGACACTCTCTCATAATGCATAAACACCCACTGTCCCACTGACAAATTGTATCATCTCTTGGTAATTATCCTGTCGGTGTTTTGACAAGAAAATTCAAGAATATCCCAGTCCCTTGCTCTTTTTCTCTGAAGGCATACCGTCAGAGAGATGCAGATTTAAAGGAGGAAAAAAGTGTCAAAATATTGGCAGCATCCTCATGCTGAAGGAGCAATAAAAACAAAGTGAAGGCAAGGGAGTATTTTGTGCTAAACTATTCAGCCAGGATATGCTTCTGTCTGACTGTTTCACAAGTTACAGAATTCTAAAGCTACATAGAAGACTTAAGAGATGCTAAAAATTGCCATGCTAGCCTGAACCATCACTCCTGTTATCGAAAGTGTTTATTGCAAAGCTTACTGCAATAATTAGTTCTAAACTAGTAGACTATTTCTTTTATCTAAAAAGGTGAGCAAAGTATAAATAACTTTCAATTAGCATTATTTGCAAAAGCCTGCACATGAGATAAAACCAAAATATTAGTTTCCAGTGAGAATAGCATGGCCTGTATTTAGGAAATGTGAGTTTTCATACATATCAAATACACGAGAATTTTAAAATGTACTATAGAAATGTGCATGCATATATAAAAATGCATGTACATATAAATATTGAAAATGCATAAAATGTATTTTATTATTTGTGTCATTTTTGAGGTGAAGATATGAAGAGCAAAAGGGCATGGACATGTTTCCTCTCATCCTTTAAAGCTCTAGTGAGAGCAATTCATAAGCTGACCAAGTTGCATGTGTATCTCCAATTTACTTTGTATTCTTCATGCACTTAACTGTAAAGCGCAGATCAGCACATGCTAAATTTCGGCTGATGTAGACAAGACATTAAAACCAACCGTAAACTACAAATATTGTTTATCAGGAAGGTAAGAGGATGACATTCATGTCCTTTTAGCTGGATGGTGGGACACTGCTCAGTCAGAACAACAGAGGTTACAGGAGAGGAGAGACAGAAGAGAGAAGAAAAAAAGAGAAAGAAGAGGGAAGAGAGGAAGGGAAGGAGAGAGCGGAGAGGAGGGTATTATGATGCCCACATTTGAGAGCTGTGCAGGATCCTTAGGAAGGGAGTTTATTTACTATGACATACTTTAAAAACTTATTTAATTGGTAGGATCTTTACTCATTTTTTCACTGTTTCTAAGCAATAATTTTTCTGTGGGTTCCATCACAGTACCAAATTTACGCACAGCTAACCTTCTGTTTCCTGATGCAAAAGGCAATTTTAGGAGTATTTATCATATTCCTTTGTAAAGATGAACATCTAGGACTAAATTAAAGTCCTAACATTTTCTTCTAAAGCAGACAAAAGGCTTATTGCATGGGAGACAAAACTTCCTCCAAGCAGCAGGCTTTGCAAAGGAACTTACTTGTCCGGGGATTAGGGAATATCATAAAGCGAATCCACCTTAAAGTGCAAGAAGCGTTGCTTTGCTTATGACTTCTCCCAGAAACATAAGGCAAGACAGTACATACAATATCCCTCAGCCAGTGGTACACACTGCCCATGGGAGGGAAGGAGAGAACAAGTGCTTCATGCATTACTGGAAGGCACAGAGTGCTGTGTGAAAACTACAGGAGGAAAATGTATAGCACATTCTGGCATTGGTACTTTCTGGTGACCTAGATTAAATGTTAATGTGTGAATTAGCTCTGGCTCCCAAACACAAAACCCTGAATAAACCTAAATAACCTTAAACTTATGAAAGAAACCATACTATGTTGTACTTCTGCATCGCTATTCCTGCCACATACTTCTTCAGTAAGTATAAAAAAGACAGCCATTACAGGAGATTTTTAGCTCTACCACCTTCCTTTCATAAACAGTTTGTTCTGTTGAAGGTTTTCCCTTTTCTACTTCTCCCCTTCATATGGCAGAATAATGGAAAATAAAACTGGGAGGTTCCTCGGTAGCACTGATGTACTACCCATTGATTTCCTTTTATTGAATATCTTCTCTGCAAATTTATGTGTTTTCACTGTTGAACATATAACAGTAAATAAATATGTGAGGCAAATATATTTCTGTGACCAACATTTCTTGAATTCTCATCAACAACAAGATCACTAACTATTATTATTTTGAGAGATGAGATTTTTGTCTATTAATTTGATTTACATCAACCAGTTCCCGTTTACTTCAATTTCCTTCTAAGCCACAGGGCAGACATACAGGTTGTGAATTACTACATAACTTGTACACAAAAAACCCTAGAATTGGACATGGTGCTTCATACCTATATCAGAAACCTTTTGAATATACTATATTGTCTATCAGCTGCTAAATACTAAGCATAGTTTGTATAGCTCTCTTGAGTGACTAATACTCAGTTTTGAGTCCTTTCCTGCCAGTTAAAATGATTCTAGCTGGTGAAAGCACTAGTACCATCTACTCTAAGCTGGTGCACCACTGCATCATCTGTGTGTGTTTGAAATAGGTCACTTCAATTCACATTACTCAGTGTCATTTATCAAATCCTATCTGCTATCTCTGTGATTTTGATCAGAAAAATTGCTAAACCTACAAAAATCTAGAGAGCTTTATTAAGAACAACAGTAACCCCTACTGGATTGTGATTGTCTCCCTGGAAACCTAGGAGATAAAAAACACCTTGCACTGCTTCGTGGAAAAGGCATAGTCCGCATAACTGTGATGAAGAACGAGTTATTTCTCTGCTTGCCATAAATTTCCGTGTCATCATTTCCCGGATTAAATTGGAAATCCTGCTGAATTTACACTCGAGCTTGCTGAAAGACATCTGTTCCTCGCAAACTCAAATTCAGAGCTTTTTTTTTTTTTTTTTGTATTTACAGATAAGTTATGAAACCGGGCATATGCCAGCTAGATTTTTCTACGGTAAAAACGACAAGTACTAGAATATATTTCTTTCTACGGCTGAAAATAAGGGACTTCACATATGATTAATAATATAAATAACCACAGTCTGCTGGATCCACGTCCTAAACTCATCCGAGTCCTGTTCAAGCACGTTAGAGAGTGTGTGGAGGTGTAGGGAGGAGAAACCAGAGCAGAGGTACCACAAGCTATTGTAACAGAAACCTCACAGGCTTGTTAAACAGCATCTATATCAGAATCATAAATTCAGCATTCTGGCTCTTTCTGCACATGTAGCATTTCTAGCAAATGAAGAATATGTTCGCGGAGCTATTTTCAGTGACATTTTACTATCCTGTCAGAAAAGTTCAAGCACTGTTTCTGCAAGTTTTTTTTCAAGACTATGGTCTCAAAATAAGATCTTGTTCATTAATGGAGTCAGAGGGTTCCTGTGGGCTACCACAGAACAACTCAGTATGTTGAAAAGCTAAACATAAAAGGACAAGCAGCAAAAAGGAAAACCTGAACGAAAGACTGGAAACAAATACGATCTTAATAATAATCTGCTTGGTGAAAAATACTGAGTATTTGATTTTATGCATGACTTGTTTCCTAGGAATTCTATCTTGGCTTACCAATGTGAAGTAATCAAGTTTGATCACAATACAAAGGTGATGGATAAAAGCAATCTGGATTTAGGATGATTAAAGAAGGGTATTCTGGATAGATGGTTACAGAGATTTCAGTTTGAGAAATTACAGAGAGAGCAAAGACTGGGGAATTTCAAAGTTCTTACAAGTATTTATATTTTCTCTCAAGTGTATACCAGACATACACCTTTTCACATGGAAAATTGTTTTTTCTGAATTTTGTCTAATTTACCTTAAAAAGAAAACAAGTGAAATTTTCTAAAAGGTGTTCAAGAACTTTTGAAAATTAAGCCCCTTTAAGCTACTTTGAGAGCAGAACCGCAGACTGTGGTCACTTTGGAAAATCTTGACCACTCAGCACCAGTTTTTGTTAACTTGCTGCTAATGGTCACACTAGGTGTGCAGCAACATGAATCATGTCTTACATGCTTCTCAGAGGCATACCCACTCCCTTTAGGCACTTAGGACCCCTCTCCCATCTGTGGGGAAAAAAAAAGCCCCTAAGATAGCCAACAGAATATACAGGAGAGACAGTGTGCCCTGGATTTTACTCCTCCTCCGTCTCCTCTAGTTTTACATTATATAAATATATTTATACATGTATGGGTGTGTATACAAAATGCTTCTGTGTACATATAAAATAAAAATTCTTGTCTTCTGATGTTTAAGAGTTCTTAGTCCCCTCCAGGCTAACTAAAGCATCCACCTCTGAAAAGGTGGAACTAGAAAGCTGGTGGGGTAAAAGCCCTGACTGAAATAGATTTAAATGTGTAACTAACTGTAGGATTCTGTTATTTCTTGTTCCTGAGCTATTAATGAGAATGAATGAAGGCACCTACCTGAAGAACAAAACTGTTAGTGCTATAGCTTCTTCTTTTTCTTTTTCCATCTTCAGAAGCAGCTTAAATTACTCAAATGCTCCAATGTGGTGTCAGTTCATGACTGCTTACAGCAATCTGGCAATAAATGTTATTTTATCTTATTTTGCTATTTCACTACCATTAGTTGATGAAATATACAGTGAATTATGTTGAAATTTCTACTTGATTTTTGTTAATGTCCATTTGACAAATGAGTTCTTTTTTTGTATACATGCCCATTACATCACACAAAGCTATCCTGGGCTATGGCACAGAAGGGACTTTCTACTGGAACAAATGGAATACCTGAAGCAGACTGTGGATACTCAGACAATTCAGTTCTATGAAAAAACTTAGGACAGATCAATCTACCATGTGTAAAGCCAAACATCATTCTCTGTTAGCTGTCCTAAGAATGAGAAAAAAACGATAATAGCAAACAATTTAGACACAAAACTAAGTTATCAGCCATACTCCTGGGACAACCCTTAACTTGAAAATTAATACCACATACATTATAACCAAAAAAGCTATCAAATTATGTCCAAAATAACAAGAACAACTGAAGCACAATCTCATATATGCACTGGCCAAATTTTCCTCTAAGTAAATCAATCAGCCCAACTATAAGGACTTTTTTATTATTCTATCATGCAAATTTATAGCCCAACCATCAATTTGGGCTAAAAGGAGTAAAACTACACTTCTAATAAAGATGTCAATATCTGTAAGGATTTATAGGAATAAAATCAACAGAATGAACATATAACATCTATAAGCAATCTGGTAAATATTTTATTGTCGTTTTCCTCAAGAATATTTTTTAATTAGGAAACTAAACTTCGATCAGAAAAACCTACAGCTGTTTCTTGCACATCTAAAATTTCTGTAACAGTGAAACATTCTAGAAGACAAGATTTCTAGCATTTTCATCACCCTATGTACTGAAATATTGCTAATTTATTCAAATGCTTTCATGCATAATTACTAGAAACACAAATCTGTTATTCTACTAGTCTGTCATCAGACAGGAAAAGCTATCTAGAGAATATTTTGAAAAATATAAGTAATTGCAAATATTAAATTATTAATTATACCACAAATATGCTGTCTAAAGTACCCGTTTAATTTCCTTAATAGTTTGCTTTTTCTATTTAGGCTAACATTGGGAATGCAAAGCCTGATTTCAAGCTTTGCCTACGCAACAGATGATTTCTGGCATAGCAAGATTTTTCCAAGGATGTGACAACACATAAATTGTAACACTGTTGAGAAAGTGAAAGTCCTTTTTAAGGACATACTTATACTGCAAACCTGTATTCTTCTTTCTAAAGGCTTGGTGGGTTTTTTTTCAATGTGGGAGAGAAGTGCTGTTAGGTTTATTGTGTTGGTACAAAGCATCACTTTTCTGCTACTGCTGTATTGACTTGGGAAGCTAACAGAGTACACTTACTCCTGTATCACCAAAGAACCCTCAGCTCCCACGTGGTTTGTCTCTTCTCTGAGTGAAGTGTCTGATAAATGCTGCACTCACCTAATGTTCTGCTTTCTATCTCTCCTGCTTTTTTATTGGGCTTTTATTGTTTGATTCCAAGCCAAGGCCTTTGCCCCTTGTAAGTAGCATATTTGGAAAAAAAAGAAAAAAAAAAAAAAAAGAAAAAAAAAAGATTATTGTTATGGGCCTGATCTGGTCATTATTAAATCTGTAGCACTGAATTAAATTCAGTCTTCTATTATATTCCACAAGAAATTTGCAGTAGAAACACCTGCACTGCAAATATTGTCAGATAGAATGCCACTTGTTAGCAGAATGTTTCTATTTATAGCAATGTGAAGAAATTAGATCTGTACCTATAAAAACGACCAGAATGTAATGAACGGATTCAATCAGGAATTGTTCCTATCCATACCATTGTGACTTCAGTGTTGACGCATTACCAAGAGATACCTCTGTTTCCCTTACAAGTTTCTCCCTTCCACTTTCTCCCATAGAATATAAATGACATTTAGAAGCTTGAAACCAAGACATTTTTCTTACCAAATGCTATTTTCCTTCATCATATGTTGAGAATGAATGGTTCTTCTTGAACATTCAGCTGCTAAAGAGAAAGAAAAAGTGCATATCAAATTTTCATTCTGTCCACTTTGACAAAGACTCTTCCACATTAAGACTTAAAGAGAAATAAAGATGCTAGACCTCAAAACATTGGTGCAGTCAGACTGATTTCTTTACCTGTGCAGATTCATATTCTTTTTAATGGATTTCTTGAGAAAATGAGGTAAAAAGGAAATTATGCAGATGCAGAAAGACTGGAGTATACCACAGGGAAAACACTAGAAGAATAATGAGAGTTGGGATCCTAGTGAAGTCATATTTTGAATAATTTGCACTGCCTGTTTTCAGTGACATCTCAACAACAGAATGTGGGTCTGAACAGACTTGCTGCCATGTCACTGGGGACTGTCACCAGTGCTTAAGGGAAATTACTCTGAATGAAAAGATTTAAAACAGTTGTTGCAAAACTTCAAACCACTTTTTGGATGCCAGAATTACTGGTAATATTATGGCTTAGCAAAATAAAAATTATCTAATAGGAAAAAAAAAAATGATCTAATATAAAGCTACCTTGGTTGAAGGGGGATTTGGAGAATTTTCTTACCTGGCAAGATCACTTATCCAAAATATTTTAAGGTAATATATTAAAATTATGTCAATTCCTTGTGCTATATTTCTAAGAAAATTTTAAAATTGTAACTACTAAAACTAGCTTTAATAAAGTAGCTAAATTTTGGAAAAATGTTCCTTTCTGCTTCTTAGCTGTGCAGCTTTTCATGAAGATTTACCCACTACTTTAGTTGTTTTTCAGCAACTGTGTCATGCAGAACTTAGGGAATTTATGTATACAAAAGACATTTTTGAGGCATTTAGAACTGCATGCGTTTAATTGAAGAATGAATGAATAAGCTGCCCTGGAAATAGTAGTCAGTTGGAATCTCAGGTGTCGAAGCAGAGTAGGATTATAAAATGTGCTTCAGAAGAACATTGAAACCAATTATTTTTTAAGTATTTACTTTTTAACCATGCTCTGAAGTAGTGTGGGATCAACTTTTCTGTCTTCTGAGTACCACTGTTAATTATTTTGTAAAAAAAAAAAAAAGCAAAACAAATTTCAAGCACTGTTTATAGAAGGGAATTTAAGATCAAATAATGCATTGTACAAAACACCAAAGCATTCACTGTTGGTCAAACACTGTAGGGGAACATCATCCAACACAACACTGACACATGCTAAATGTTACATCCTAATAAATACACACATAAGCAAATGACAAAAATTATTTTAAAGTAGCTGTCACCACATCTCCAATAAACTTGTATTACATTGACTAAGACACAAAAATAATAGTAATAATAATCTTTAGAATAATATGTGTAGTAACAGCAAAACCAGTTACACTTGCCAACTGTACAAATACTCGCTCCATTGGTGAGAGAATGCAATTAAAGTCGTTGCCTGTCCTTACACAGCTCTACAAATGCACGGCCGTTACATTAGCACATCATGGATAATTTCTTTTACTGTAGTTACTTTAAAGTATCTGTTAACAAAACTCAGGAAATTGCCCAAGAAATGGCTTGGTTTGCACATATTTTATCTATTATATTACAGGAGCATCTTAAGCAAGGATGATGCTCTACTCCTCTTGGCACTGTACAGGTAAGTTGATAATCTCCAGAATAACCGATACAACAAAGCTGGGTACTGTGTAGCTACTGTAAATTCTAGCTTCTTACATAAACTATTTGATGTGTACCACGTATGAAGGTTTTGCATAGTGGCAACAGTGATAGTTCTTCACACGGGGGTTTTCACACTATCCTTAAAATATGGGCAGCTAATATTCAGACGGGCAGCCTGCTTTATAAGAATCCACAAACTTAATTCATATACCGTTAACCAAATATTGCTCACACGTTTAAATTACAGCAGGAGGAATATGCTATCACTTAATTCACATTAATTGCAAAATATACTGATTTACAAAACAATAGTTGCACTTAATATCCATTCTTTTTTTACTTTTAAGGGTAAATGCACGTAAGTACATTAAAAAAAAATTACTGCTATTAAGCAAATCCAATTTAAAGCAGTAGAAAATTAGTCAAAAGCAAGTTGTGCTACTTGCTTTATCTGAAGTTGCAAGATGAAAAATGCTTTTGAATAATACTGACGCCCAAAATAGATATTTCTTCTGATACTTTAAAGACTATTTTATATTTATGAGCTCTTACCAAATGTATACATCTCTGAGAAAACTGACACTTTTGAAAACAAAAGGAATTAGCCAGCAATTCATAAAATTTGAGAGCTGCTCAAGAACTTCAAGTAACAGTGACCAGAGAAAAAGCTCCACAAACAAACTGATACATATGAAATCACATCACACTTTTACAGCTGGTGTATTTTTTTTTCATTAAGAAACCATAAATAGATTAGAAAAAGCGCACTAATTATTGGCAGCCACTGCAAGGTTCTTGCTAACCTCTCTATATGTGGTCAGAGTTGCATCTTAAATTAGGCATTCTGAAGGGTTTTTTTGCATGCTTTATCTATTTACAAGAAAATGCATTCCCAAGCAAGTAGTGAGCAACATACCATACTGAAGTGCACCTGTTAAATGCATTAAGATAAATGTAAAGTTCCATCAAGTTACTGGATGTAGATCGCTACAGAACTTCACAAGTACCAAGACCTTAAAAAGGAAACAGCAATCTAATAAACGCTGTGGTGATGCACAAGCCTCGAGCCTGCTGACCGCATGATTGAGCTGCATTTAATTTAGTTCAGGACACATAAGCATGGTTTTATATAAGCCATTCCGTCCAGGTAAAATTTTTTTAGCTTACCAACTCCACAATTTAATTTGTTTATTTTTTTTTTTTTTATTTTGGTAGAGAAGACCTTATGAAAATTCTATCAGCTTGTACCTTCCCAGGAAAGTAGACCCTAGCATCTGTCTTGACATTATGCAGGTGCTTTCAGAGACCAGTCTGAGGGGTTTGTGCCAAGTGAAACTGCTCTCATCGTTTAATTCTCAGTGTAATTAAGCTCAGTGTAATTCTCCTAGCATATATCACAAAATTGTCAAACATTTATGGCTCCAAGCTACACATTTGTATAAATTTTTATTCATATTACTACTGCAGGGCCATTACTTTAGAGACTATAGCACTATTCACATTCTTAGATGTCCATACTTTTCTCATTGAACAGCAAACACGACAGTTCTTGTAAGACTATTTATTGAATTTAACAGTTCAGACTGAGTTTAGATGGAGTTTAGATGCAGTTCGTATAAAAAATTCTGTCAAGTCACGTAAACTGCAATCAAAAATAACTACAAAACAGTAAGAGACTTACTGAGATAATTAAATTTCCTAACATGTAAAACTATACAGTATTTGTGCATGCTTGTTATTTGATTTCCTTCTGAAGAGCTGTTAAAAGGAGTTTGTTTGGTTTTTAAAATCTCAAGATAGTCTATGAAATATAATCATCGCATCTCAATTCAGATATACAAGATCAAAACTGGCACAGAGGAACATAACGTTTCTTTCCCAAAAAGTTGAGGCAGCTTTTGTTGACTGGTGTCTGCATCAGTAAACGTTTTATAAACTCTGGTGGCTTTGGATCATCAGAGAGAATCCTTTTTTTTCTTTTGACATCTTGAAAAAAAAAATCTCCCACAAGTGCAGACATGTAAGGAGGAAAGTAAGTAGCAGCTTGTTTCCTACACACAGCTGAACGCCATGCTCAGCAGCCCAGTGTCTCAAAACGAAAATAACTTGATATCACAGGGAGGCATATCCCCCTCAAGTTACAAGCATGAGACGTTTCAGGGGAGATGGAAGCAAGCACAAGGGTAAAGCACAAGTCTACTTTTCATGCATAGGTACTTCGCGCTGCCCTGCATCCGGGGCATTTCGTCAGACATCCGAGTTGGAGCTGAGGTTTGTTAACCTGGGGTCTGCGTTGATCTCGTATCTGTAGTGGTAGCCCTCCATGTGATCCCTACAGGCATCTCTGATGTTGTGCATCCACTTTTTGATTCCTTTTCGGTTCAAGTACAAAACTAGGAGAAATATGGCCCCAATGAGAGCCAAGACTATCCCCAGGAAGACGTATGAAGTCTGTAGCTGGGAAGGCAGGTCTGTGGGCACGGAGCAGTTCAGGTCCGAGCCATTGATCTTCAGCAGGGCTCTGCCCAGCATCTTGTCAGGGGAGGCACAGGTCAGGGCTTCTTTGCCCTCCACCTGGTCGCTCTCCTTGAGCCAGGCCACCAGGTCCTCGATGGCACAGTCACAGACCCAGGCGTTGCGGCCCAGGACGATGTGCCGGAGCGTGGGCAGGCTGCGGAACTGGGCCAGGGTGCCGTTCCACAGCACACCCAGGGAGTTGTCGCTGAGGTTGAGGCTCTGCAGCTGGCCCAGTCCTTGGAAAGAGACATTTCGCAGGCCCACCAGGGAGTTGTTGCTGAGGTCCAGCTGCCGCAGGGCCGGCAGGGCAGTGAACATGCCGGCGGGCAGCAGCAGCAGCCCGTTGTCGGCCAGCTCCAGGCGGCTGAGGTTGCGCAGAGCCCCGGACTGCAGCAGGGCGGCCAGGCTGAGCAGGACGCCGTGGTCGCGCAGGGCCCCGCGGAGGGCCAGCTCCTCCAGCGGGCTGCCGCCCTCCCCGAAGGCCTGCGGGCTGAAGGAGACCAGCGCGTTGCCGCTGAGGTCCAGCTGCCGCAGGGCGGGCAGGGCGAGGGAGCCGGCTTCCACGGTCCGCAGGTGGTTGCCACTGAGGTTGAGGGAGGCGAGGTCGGGCAGGCGCTGGGCGAGGAAGGCGCCGGCCGGCAGGTCGGTCAGGGGGTTGCCGGTGATGAAGAGGCTGCGCACGTAGGGCGGCAGGTCGGGGGGCACCACCGTCAGGTTCCTGTTCACGCACTTCACCGTCTTGGCCGGCTCGGAGCACTCGCAGAGGGCCGGGCAGCCTCCGGGCTGCGCCGAGCCGCAGCCCAGCAGGACGGGCAGCAGCAGCCCCAGGCAGAGTGCGCCGCGCCCCGGCATCGCGCTCGGCCCGGCCCCGCACGCAACTTTTCTCTCCGGGCGCCTCCGGCTCCGGGCAGCCCTTCCTTCGGGGGCAGGCGTTTCCCCTCGGGGGCTGGCTCCGCTTCGCTTCCCGCAGCGAGACCTGCGGCAGGGGAGGAAAGGGAGACGGCAGCGGCGGGGCGGCGCGGCGCGGCTCCTCTTGCCCGCGCCCTCCCGCCCACCCCCAGCCCGCGTCCCGTCCTCCGCTCCCGATACGCGATTCGCCCGGGCGGCCCCCGGCACAGCGGGGAGAACACGCCGAGGAAGTTTTCGCCCACTTCCAGCTCACGCCGCCACCTTCCCGCCCGGCCGTCGACTCCAGCGGCGTAGCACGGAGGGGAAGAGGAGGGTCTGACCGCTGCCGCCCACCGTGTCCCGCGCTCCCCACCTGCCATCCTGCCCCGGGGCTCTTCCCCTCCGCTCCGCTACAAACTCCCGCCCCCGAAACCCACAGCGGAGCCGAGCCCGGTCCCGGACCCCGTTCCTCACCTCCCGCCACGCGTGCAGAACAAACTCCGCCGGAGCTCGCCGCCGACTGCCCCCAGCCCTACCGCCAACTCCGCGCCCACCCTCGCCGCGCCTGGCCCTGCCTCCGCTGGCAGGAGAAACCAAGCGCCGCCCGGCCAGGGGGAGCCGCCGCCCGCCGCCCCGCCCGGCTCCCGCCCGCCGCCCCCGCGCTCCGGCTCAGCCGCCGCTGCCGGGCTGCCTCGCCCGGAGCTCGCAGGAGGCTCCCGTCCCCCTCTTGCCCCGGCCCAGGTGGTGCTGCCGCAGACTCACCTTGCCGCCGAGCGGGGCCGCGCCATGTGGAGCCGTGCCATGCGGGGCTTCAGCACGGCCGGCTCGGCGCGGAGCGGGTCCCGCCCGCCTCTCGAGCGGAGAGCCCCGCGCTCCGCTCCCCGCCTCGCAGCGCCGTACTTGTGCCTGCCCCGCCGCGGCTGCTGGGCGCCCTTCCCCGCGGCACGGCGGGCGCGCTCCGGCCGGCGGCAGGAAGGGGAATCCCGGCGCGTTTCCAGCGCGGGGGTGCCGTGCCGGCTACTGGCGGACACTGCCCCTGCCCGCCTACCCAGGGATCGCCTTTCGGGAGAGGAGGGAACAACAGCAGCCACGGAATACACCGAGTGAGCTCCAAAGATAATTAAAAAAAAAAAAAAACAACAAAAAAACCCCACCACAAACACCCAAACCAAAATAACACCAAAACTACACTTAAACCCGCCAGGAGCTTTAGAAGTCCTAAAATAAATAATAATAGGGATTTCTAAGAAAATAAAAGGACCTGCAAATCGACAGCTCAAGACTGAGATTTAAACTTTATTACGGTGAGGAAAAGCCTGTAAGTACCTATCTGCGTGTAAAATATTTACCAGCTTCAGTCGCTGTGGCTGTCCCAGAATCGTCCTGGCGGGGCTGAACAACCCGGTTGTAAAGAAGTCTGCTTTGCAACAGAGTAACTCCCCTACGTTTCTGCACAGAGGGGATATTTCAGGAAGTGGTGAATGGTGTGAGATGCCAAGCGGGCTGCTTTTAGCCACTGGTCCCTAGAAAGTGATGGAGATCATTAAATAACACCTAATTAACACAAAAAATCCACCAGTGTATACAAATAACCAGTTTCAGCAATGTGAAACGGAACGTTTTGAGGCGATGACTCCTTTGGGCTTTCCTTATCCTTCTGTTGACTGCCTACACAAGATTTCCTTCTCCCCCTATGTGAGAGTTACACTCCTTCTGCTTTCCTTTAAACATAAACTATGTTCCTTTTTTTTTTTTTTTTTTTTTTTTGGTAGAGTCAGTAGAAATCTCAGAGCTGCCAAAAGCCATAGGGGAAAGGGACAGACGAATCCAGTATGAAGTCTCGATAAAATCAGCCCCAGAATCTGAAGAATAGTGAACTAAACCACCAGTTTCTGTAGGAGTGTTCTTCTCTCGCTAGGCTGACAGTGGTGTTACAGTGCAGCAAAGTGTGGGGTTGGAGTGACAGGCAGGGGCTGTCCAGCTGATAAAGTAGTGCGCTCTTTACATGAAGATGATGGAGAAAATAAGGAGTGGCTGAAGTAATAGTGATGTAAATGAGATCTTCGACTCACTAGGAGTTCCAGAATTTTGGGAAGTTGCTGCTTTGATCTGAGTTAGAAAAACAGTGGCAGTACACTGCAGGAGATTTTAGCTGGTTGAGAGGTTGTTGACATGCCTCTTAGTATAGCACTCAGAAAAATGGAGAGGTAAAAATATCCTGCATTTTGTAAGAGAAAGACTTGTTCTCCTAATCTGTGAAAATTCTTTCAAAAAGTCAAAGAAACACCCCCCACCCCCAAACTGCCCAACTAGACAACAGTAAAATTCAGTGACCAAAAAGTGGTTTCCAAAAGGAGATAGCTTTTAAAAACAGGTACTGAATATATCCTCAAAAATAAATCACAGAAAAAATACTACATCAGCATAACCATAGCCACCTTTTGTAAATTGTTTAGGTACGATGCCATTTTGAATTAAATAATACAATTAAGAGCAATAACACTGATCTGCTCATTGTGCTAACCATAATTTTCCTAGCAGTTTGGGCTCTTCAAGACTGCCTAGACAGGACTGTGCTTCTTGTCCTTCACAGCAGGTTAGTTCTTTGGTCAGGGGACATAGTTTCCTTCCATCTCTGTGGAGTGCTCTCTGACAGGTGCTTGAATGTGCTGCAGCAATGCAAATAATAGGTAACAAGTATTTTCCTATTCTTTCCTATTATTCCAGTAGCAAATTGTACCTGCTAAACCTGCTTAAGCTTGCAAGAGGGAAAAAAAAAAAAAAAAAAAAAAAAAGAGAAAACAAAAAAAAAAAGAAAACCACTTGTCATCTGATTTCTTTTCTTCTTGTTTAAATAAAACAACTTTTCTTAAAAGCATACTCGGGGGGGGGGGGGGGGAAGAAAGGGTACTTTCTGGTGAATTCATCTATACTAAGTGGATTTCCTGGATGTGTTTGTAATGTTTAGTAGTAAAATGAAAAAACAAAACAAACAAACAACAAAAAAAACCAACAACAACAACAACAACAACAAAAAAAAAAAAAAAAAAAAAAAAAAAAAAAACAAACCAAACAAACAAAAAACCCAAACCTTGATGTGTTTTCAGGTCAGTTTTGGCTATTACGGTTGATTGATTTGTGAATTTGCATTGCACAGCCCGTAGAATCTCATCTCATAGGTCTTTTGCATAAAGGTTATGCAAACCTTCTGCCTGATTTAAAGTACAGGATTTAAAAATATATGGCTAAAGGACTCAAACTGGAAGTTAATTTACCATTAGGAAACTGTTCCTGTGTCTGATATTGCCAGGGGTTGACTGAGAAGCTCATGTGAAAATGTGCAGGGGTTTAGACAATGCTTCAGTCTCTCTGCTGCTCCAGGCTGAGGCTGGCTGATGTGCTGGTCATCTGGAATAATGAAAAAAACCTCTGATCATCCTTTTCCAGAAGGCTAAAGCTTGCTTCATGTGACAGTGATGAGATCTTGCTTTTGAAAATCAGTACCCCAGTAATTCACCTTTCACAAAGTGAAAATGGGACACCTGCCTAAGGGGCTGTGGAGAATCATGGGGACAACCTGTGATAACTGTATTACTTGATCATTTTGACATTGCTATTCCCCTTTTAAGGCTCTCAACTTACTAAGGAGTAAAGTATTATTTGTAGATGCTCATGTCACTCCACTGTCCTTAGGAAAATCTGAAAGATGATTTTAGATACTGAAATTTTTGGCTGTTAATTAAGTTCATTGAGATGGATCCCATCCTACATAATCTTCCCAATGCCCCCTTGGACAAGTACTAAACAAGGCTGGATACGCTTTTCGAGTGGCCTGACTGCAGCTGATGTCCAAGGAGTTGGAGTAAGTTGGGGTAGGACTCCATTGCAATAGTGGTGTTGTGGTTTTTTTTGTTGTTGTTTTTGTTGTTTTTTTTTGTTGTTGTTGTTTCTTCTGTGAAATGTTTCTACATTTCACATGCCTCAACATTGCATGAAGATATTCAGCACTTCATAGGAAGTGACCTTGGAAGGGTATTTATAATGTGCTAAAGATAATAAACCAAGTGAGCAATTGCACAGAGACCAGAATTCTTTTCTTCTACCAAAAATACCTTCCTGCAAAAGTGGAAGAACAAGCTGCAAGTTCCGTCTGCTTCCTCACACAGACATATCCAGCAGGTCCTCCAAGGGACACCTGTTTCCCTTGAGGCTTGGCTTTCTTTGAACAAACACCATCAGAATCTTTAAGATTATGTCATAAAACTACTTAGGCAATCAAATGTAGCCTCAAATTCTTGTTTGAATTTTATTCAGCATTCACATGTTCATACCCATAAGCATTCAGGCTCCAGTTTTCTTTTTAGGTGCACTTAAATTCATATGATAGTTTTTGATTGAAGCTATATAGAAGACAATATTCAAGGAAAAAATGTTTTCATTTTCCTGTATGCTTTCAATTTTTTATATTGAAAAAAAAGAAAGTTAATTTAATACTGAGGATGTTGATTTTTAATACTGTGAAAACATCTTAGTTTGCCATAACTAACAGAAAAAAAGATTTTAGCCAAAGGTAACCTTTCGGGGGGGAGGGGTCTTTAAATATGCTAATTGGGTGTCTGTCACAGTGCTGTGTTTTAACTTCTGGAGACTCCTGCATGCTTAGCTAGGAATAGAAGGGACCATAGGAGACAAAGTGCCCTCATCTGAATGCAAGCAATGCTGGAAACTGCTGAAACTGAAGACAGACTCTTTAGCTGGTGCCCAGCTTTCCCAGTAGTGTTTTATTGTTACAACCTGTTGCTCAATGAGAAGGAAGCACTGGTGACTTCCTCCAGCAAAACAGCTACCAGAGCTGGAGTCAGGAATGTACTAGAGATAAAGATTTGGGAAGAGGACTTGCTATATTCCAGATGCTGCCACTGTGTGTGTATCCCTCTGCCCATACTCCAGCTCGACATGTTCGGACTTGTAGAGTATCTGCAACGTGAGCCAAGCTGAATAACCGCTCACAAGTTCATCACAATGTAACTGAGAATTTAACAGGCTTACACAGGTCAGGCTAAGTTTTCAGTCGTGCTTTTATTCTTTCTTTGCTCAGGAACAATGCATGTCTTACTTTTAAGCTATCTTTGATGGACCCTTACATGGATTTTAAAACCGTAATTTCTTTTTCATAATTCTAATTTTAAGTATGCAAGTTTAGTTCTGAGACCTAGGCTATTTTCCAAGTAAATTCTACTTAGAGTAAATCACTGCATCCAGTAAAACTCTTCCTTCTACAAAATAAGCCTTCTGATTTTAGTCCTTCTGGAAGGACCAAAATGACCTGCTTTCTGATTACTCCTTATACTCTGATTCACAGTGCAGGGTGGATAATATGAGTAGGCTTCAGCTGGAAACGTGTGTATTCGTGTCCTCTTGGGATGTCAATCTACACGTCTGAAGGCAAACTTGGGAAATTGGCTGAGTGGATTATTTGTTGGATTAGCATTGCTCTGGGCCATGGTGACCTGCCTTGTTACACACAGTCACTCCCAGCTGATGCTGAACTCAAAATCCTGGTTTTTTGGCCAGCTGACAATATTTGTTACAGCGTGTAAGGAAGGCACCATGTCATGTTGAGGTGCTGGGTTCCAGTTCACGTGTTCTCATGCTTTTTAGGAGACTCTTAAAGGATGGCATAGGTTGGGGCAGTCCCTGGGCTGTAAGTGGGGAAAGGAAGGGAGAGCTGAAATATGCTCTCTTTTTTGTCTCTGAAAAGCAGAAACCCAGATCTGCAGGGAATTTGGGCCAATGTGTTCCTCACACTTCTCTCGACAGTCCCACTCGTTCCTCACTCTGCAGGCAGTGCTGTGCCAAAGTTTTGCAGCCTCTCATGGTGCCAAGGGTGTTTCCCAGTTTGCCCTTGCTTCCCTGGCAAGTAAGGGTGGCTGATTCCAGCACTCAGGGTTGTGGGAGCTCTAACCACAAAGGACTGCAAGTTGGTAGTATTTCCAGGGAAAACCTTTTTCATGAAAACATTTTTGTCCGTTGAAACTGGAAGTCTTTGTAGGGGAGAGTTGAATTTTATGAATTCCCCATTAAAAAACCAAACAAACAAACAAAAACCCTAAAACAAGATAAAACAACAACAACAACAACAAAAAACCAAAAAAAAAAAGTCATATAAAAGGCTCAGCAGATTTGAGAACATATGGGGTTTGATTCTCTCCTGTCTTACACATTGTGCCGTTGTTTACGATCTGATTTAAATTCAACCTCTCTGCCTGGGTAGGATTCTCCTCCACAAGTACAACTGAATGCAAAATATTAAAAAGCTTGGTGAATCAGTCCCCTGCTTATTTTCCTTCATGATTGTTGATCATTTGTTACCTGCATTTGACCACCGTGACACATGCGGGTTTATATGGTCTTCTTCTACTGAACTATTCCTGTTTTGCTTTGCCTTCCCATTCTTCTCCAGCTTTAGCTGAAGACTTTGCATCTTTCTGGGTTACTACATCTGAAGTGTTTTGAAAGGAATGCATTCTTAGAGACTGGAAGAGGGTGGGAGGAACAAGGGAGGCGGCATATTCTGTCAGCAAAGGAGGAAGATGATTCCTTCCCCTTTAGCATCCATGACTACACCTGAAATACTGCATTCCATTCTGGCATCCTATGACTGGAAAAAATGCAAGAAGGAGAGAAGAAAGAAAGAAAGGAAGAAAGGAAGGAAGGAAGGAAGGAAGGAAGGAAGGA